>NC_063434.1:244230-844230 GCF_020379485.1 Brassica napus | reverse complement strand
ACCGATCTACGAGTTGTATAGTATCGTTTTCGCGACTTCCGATTTGATAAAATCAAAATCGTATTTTGTTTAGCATTATTAACAACCTCGCAGCTTGCAAATTGCAGCTTGCATGCTGGGATTTAATATCAATTTTTGATACAATATTCGTAAACTCCCTCGTCTGATGCGCTGACTTATGACTCCTTTGTCTTTTAGTTAGTTTGGCAAGTTATAACTTGTGACAAAACAAACAAAGAACTACACTTCAGCTGGTCACTTGCGATGCGTCTTAATATTAAATAGAACTTTCATAAACTAGTTTTCCATTTAGTTTATCGACTATTAAGTTTATAATGAATTACATTTGATCAAAAGTTAACGTATCTTCACGAAAGCTTGATTTCATTCTCCTGCGAAGAGTTTAAGAAGGTTTAGTGGATCATCTGGAAATATAAAAAAACAGGTTCAGTGAATAAAACAATCGTAAATTAATGTCCATGTTGCCGACTGAAATTCGCACAACAACGGTATTATAACAAATAACTACCACATTAATAGCAATATTGACCAAAGTTAAACAGCGTTTCCAGCTTGCATGGGTTCGGTATTTCCCATGTGAAAGGTTAATAAGTGTTAATTAAGCTCAGCTTAACAGTTCTAAATAGAACATACAAATTTTTTGATCAAAAAAATAGATCATAATTTCTTTCCAGTTTCTCAGAATATACATGTGCTGATGTGCAGTAGCCCAATGTGCACGACATGCATTCGACGAACTTAAAATATTTTTTTCACTTCACTGATTGACGTTGGCACGTTATATAACTATGACCTTGACAGCACAGAAACATGCCAGATTCAGCTATTATATTCCATGTATATAATAAAGAAGAAGAAACATAAATAAGAGTATTAATCATCAAATACTCGTGTCATATTTACCTTTTTAACATAATTTATACTGCTGTCATATAATGACGTATATCCATAGTCATCGTCGACTACTAGAACCTGCTCAACACTTTTTATTTTTGGACGAATATTTTGTAACATACTTTTTAAGACTTGACTCCATACTTATTTATTTTGGGGTGATGATTATTTATACCATACTTTAAGACTTGACTCCATAGAGCGCATTTGATGAAACTCAAAATATTCACTGCATTTGTTAACGCTGCACGTTGTAATTATGACAGTGTCACTGACAGCAAACAAACACATTGAAAAGAAAATAATACACTAAACATTTAAACAAAATATGCCTTAATTTTATTTTATTTCTCTCTATATAAACCAAACAAACCAAAGCTATGATCCACCACAAATAGAGAAACACACAAAAACACTCTGAAAACTAGCCAAAGAAAGAGAACAAAAATGTTCTACTTCATCCTTCTTCCTCTCCTTGTCCTCTTGGCTTATAAGTTCCTCTTCTCCAAAACGGAGCGTTTTAACCTCCCTCCTGGTCCACCGTCACGTCCCTTCGTCGGCCATCTCCACCTCATGAAACCACCGATCCACCGTCTCCTCCAACGCTACTCCGACAAATACGGCCCAATCTTCTCCCTCCGTTTCGGCTCCCGCCGCGTCGTGGTGATCACTTCCCCTTCACTCGCCCAAGAAGCCTTCACCGGCCAAAACGACGTCATCATCTCCAGCCGCCCGCTCCAGCTCACGGCCAAATACGTCGCCTACAACCACACAACCGTCGGAACCGCTCCTTACGGCGACCACTGGCGTAACCTCCGCCGCATCTGCGCCAACGAAATACTCTCCAACAACCGCATCACCAACTTCCTCCACATCCGCAAAGACGAAATCCGCCGCATGCTCACGCGCCTCTCGCGTGCCACGACACACTCCGACGGCGCGAGCCGCTTCACTCACGTCGAGCTGGAGCCGCTTCTCTCGGATCTAACGTTCAACAACATCGTTAGGATGGTTACGGGGAAGACGTATTACGGAGATGACGTGTACAACAAGGAAGAAGCGGAGCTTTTCAAGAAGTTAGTTTACGACATCGCCGTGTACAGCGGCGCGAATCACACGGCGGATTACTTGCCGGTGCTGAAACTGTTCGGAAACAAGTTCGAGAAGGAAGTCAAAGCTCTCGGAAAATCCATGGACGATATCTTGCAGCGTTTGCTCGATGAGTGTCGGAGAGACAAAGATGGTAACACTATGGTCAACCACTTGCTCTCATTACAACAACAAGAGCCTGAGTACTACACTGACGTCATCATCAAAGGACTAATGATGGTAACAGAAATTCAAATTTCGATTTAATTAAAAACATTATTAAGTTCAAAGATAATTAATCTAATTTGTGGTTTTCGAAAACATACGTTACTAATAATATAATATAATATAAAATACTAATTTGCAAATAATGATGACAATAGAAATTCAACATCTCGATCTAATAAAAAAAAACATTTTTTAAGTTTAGAGATAATTAATCTAATTTATAATTTTCAAGAAACAAGCTAGGTACGTAACATTAACAATATACTAATTAAAAAACAATACACTAATCACATAGTAATATATTAAGTATCATAAATTTGAAAAAAGTATCATAAATTTGCAAATAATACTATTTAGATTACATTCCTTTCATGAAATTGTATAGTATAATATACTATTTTTTAAAAAATATACTATTTTTTAATAATTTATAACTGTGTGTTATTTATATTAAATAATTTAAACAGTTTATAAGGTAACTATAATTTTTTGAATACTGCTAAATTGTGAATATATAACACACAGGCGATGATGCTCGCCGGAACCGAGACCTCCGCCGTAACCTTAGAATGGGCCATGACAAACTTGGTTAAACATCCCGAAGTGTTGGAGAAGGCGAGAGCGGAGATCGACGAGAAGATCGGAAAAGACCGTCTCATCGACGAACCAGACGTCGCCGTCCTTCCATACCTCCAAAACGTCGTCTCCGAGACATTCCGGCTATTCCCGGTGGCGCCATTCCTTATCCCTAGAAGACCAACGGAGGACATGAAGATAGGCGGTTACGACGTGCCGCGCGACACGACGGTGCTGGTTAACGCTTGGGCTATACAGAGAGATCCAGAGTTCTGGGACGAACCGGAGCGGTTTAACCCCGATCGGTTTGACAACGGATGCGGCAGCGAGTACTATGCTTATAAGCTGATGCCGTTTGGAAACGGCCGGAGGATTTGTCCCGGCGCTGGACTAGGGAGGAGGATAGTGACGTTGGCGCTAGGATCGTTGATTCAATGCTTTGAGTGGGAGAGTGTGAAAGGCGAAGAGATTGATATGTCGGAGAGTGCTGGGTTGGGTATGCGCAAAATGGATCCTTTACGTGCCATGTGCAGGCCTAGGCCTATTATGTCTAAGCTTCTAATCTAGTTAGAAGTCTATGTTAAAAGAAAAATAATAATGAAATGACTATTGGAAGGGATTACTATTATTATTTTTGATTGATTTTTAATGTCTACTTTGTCAAAACTCAAAACAAAAAAAAACGATGAAGACATTCTAAGGTACTGATCATAATTCGAAATTAGGAAATCTGCATAAAAGACGCATTTGAATTATACTAAAATGATATTTTCAATAATATAGTTAGGTAGAATGTACTTTTGCAACTGAACAAATGTACAATACATAAGTTATAGATTTATTGATATATTACAGACGATCTCAACATTATTCGGCTAGATAATATAAAATATTATGGTATGAATAAAAATAAAATTTATCCACTTGGCGAAATCTCCACATCAGTTTGAAGCAGGCAATTAGAAGCATCAAAGGCTTCATTTTGAGCTTCCAAGCATTTCTGAAATAAAGAGACGGATAAAACTGTCAAGATATAAGATGGTGTATTCACATTTAAAAAAAACACAATTCCAAAACCTTTTTTTTTGCTTAAGGATGTTACTAAAACTTAAGTTTAAGACCCATTTTTGTATTATAATCAATTTACCTTCCGAGATCGAACTTTATCTAACGTCTCCTCGAGTATTTTCTCTTGATACTCAATGTCATCTCTTGTTCCCCATTGATTTGGATGTTTTAAAAAGTACCTTAATTTTGAAAATAAAATAGAATAAATAGCATTAAGGATATACAAATGAACGATACTGGTATGTTTTTTAAATATGTACTAATCATATGTATACAATAAGATGAATACCCTAACTGTTGTTCCACTTTCGCCAATTCGGCTTTGCATTTGAAGATTTCGTCTTCGATCTCCTGTTTAGAGAGAATTGAATGGTTAAACTATAAACGAAATGAATGATTGAATAAAAACCATGCATAAAGTGGATTCCTATATATAAAGTAATTCCAAATAATTAGAAAAACGTCTATCCACATACCTTTGATCGAGTTTGAAGAAGAATTCCATCGCCAAAATTTTCTCTGGGCCTATTAAAATAGAATTAAACATACTTACTTATCATAAAATACTACAATATAAGTGAAGTATAAATCAAAGAATTATATAATTTGTTTTATCGAAAAAAGAATTATATAATTTAAATGTAATCGATTTAAAGTGAATTCATTATAACCTCACGATCGATTCAGGATATTGTGATTCTAAACGCATGACATCTATCCACCGTCGTATAAACTATATCCCCATATCAATAAGAAAAAGATCCAAATTAGATATAATGATAAGGATATTTTAATGTCCAAAATAATTATGTAATTGGCTTGGTTATTATGAGGATATTTACCGTTTCCTCTTGGACTTGGAATCTGTTAGTTGAACCGACCAGTTACAATTCCAATAAGCCATGCACATATAGATGTTTATTAAGTTAGCATAATAAAACTGGCTATTGTTGTAAGTTCCTTCATGCATTAACACAACAAATTTACCTTGGACGTATAGGCACATCCACATACTTCTTTATAGTCTCTTCCATCCTATTATATATTTAACAACATATTAAAATTGATACGGAAGAAAAATTAAAAGAATACCGATGATTTGATATCAAAAACCCACTTTTGATGAAATAGTAAATATAAGAATTACAAGATTATAAATGAGATTTAAACAAAGTTTTGACAAGGAAACAATACCTTGTTTTCGGATCAAACAGGAAAAGTTTACCAGAAGGTGAGAAGAAAATGAGAACCATTTGAACATCACAGAGAACAAAGAGTTCATAAGCTTTTTTCAGAAGCCCGCTTTTTCTTTTGGCAAATGCAATATTTCTTTGTTGTCTATCCACTATTTTTCTCATCTGTATTTTCACTCTCCCCATTTTTTTTCTTTAGGTTTCACCTTATTACTATAATGTTTTTCTTCACTTATTCATTTCCAGTTGCGCTTATAGGAGTATTTATATAGTTCTGAGAAGGCTTAATATGTCCAAAAGCTTGTAGATTTTAGCAGTAATTTGTATTTAATAATATTATTAAATTTTAATAAATTAAATTTAGATAAGGTTACTAAAATTGTTATTTTCTTAATCCATCTCTTATCCACCAGGTCATAAGCAGTAGCGGATCTAGAAAATATAATGAATGGAGGCAAAAATAGTGAAAAAGATATAGTGTTGTTCTAACATTGGTTTAGTGGATGCAAATAAAAGAATTTAACCAACTAGATTGCAAGATATATAAAAATTCTGATGTATTTAATTTTAGTTGTAATTTTTACTGGGGGCGGTTGCACCCTTCTTGTTCCACCTAGATCCACCAGGGGTCATAAGTAATATAGGGGTGACTGGTTCAAAGGCAATACAGATTTTATCATTGTACTGTTGTAAAATTAAATTGTATATGGTAATTGTGGATATATTAAAATCAATATATAAATAGTCACTATTAATTATCTGCTGTATATTTATTATATATAAATTATAACATATATTATATACTAAACAAGTAACTTATGATATAAGCAAGAAGATTCCATATAAATATCCAGATTAACTTTTATGAATTTTTTAAATATCCGAACTTTTTAAATACCCAATTTAATATAAAGAATAATTATTTTATTCTTTTTAAATACACAAAATTTCAAAACCATGCTCATACCCAACTGTATTCACTCTAATCAAGAATCTTAATAAATTTCAAAAGAAATTCAAAATCTTCAAAATTGAAAAACAAATCTTAAAATTTTCTAATTTTATTTTAATTTTCATGATGAAATTAACTAAATTATAGATTAAAATTTAAAAAAAAATCTTAATTTTAATTGAAAAAAGAAATAAGTTATATTTAATTTTCATAAAACAAACTAAATTTGATATTAAACCTAAAAATAGTATTAAAATTTTTAATTTCTTTTCAAAATTTAGTTACTTTATTCTTGAAACTTAGAATAAAATAGATTTTTTAAAAAGATCTATCACATACTGAAAATAATGTAATTATCATCTCTAAACTTTTGTTCATACAGAAAGATGTCAAAGAAAAAGTGGTTCATCCACTTGTCAACAGATTTTCATCATTTATCATTGATATTTAACTATATATCTTTTTTGAAATTGTTCTTATATAAAACGCAACATATATTAAATCTGATGAAAAAGAGAAAAAAGTAAAATTGTAACATCCCGAGTTGTGATATATTAAAAATGCTTAAGATAATTGATTTGGCTATGTATGTTACCAAAGTTGACTTATTTTTTCCGTCACACATCCGTTTAGAACTCTAGAGTTAATCGTGCTTGGGCTGGCGTAGTGAAAGGATGGGTGATATATCGGGATGGTGATTGCATGGTCAGTAAATAAGACTTTTGGGCCTTGGATAAGTTAACGCATCCCCCGTCGGACGGGATGGGGCCCACATGCCGAGTGAGCGGACGTGGGTGGTTCATTAACCGTAGACGGTCGGGGTGTTACAAGTGGTAAGAGCTGGTTAGCCATCTCGGTTCTGACCCGAAAGACGTCTTGAGACCTGTCGTGGGACGCAACGAGAGCGTTGCGTTTTTTGAGAGAAGGTGAATTGTAACATCTCCAGTTATGATATATGGAAAAGGCTTAAGAAAATTGATTTGACTATCTCTTGTTATCAAAGTTGACTTATCTTTTTCGTCACACATCCGTTTCGAATTCCAGAGTCAAGCGTGCTAGATTGGAGTAGTGAAATGAGGTCAAAACATAGGGAAATGTCATGTGGTGATTGCATGGTCAGTAAATAAGACTTATGGGCCTTAAAAAAATTAACGAACTTCCCATCGAACGGAATGTAACACACGGACCGAGTGAACAGGTGTGGGTGGCCCATTAGCAGTGGACAGTCGGGGCGTAACAAAAATAATATTGGAAGATAGCTACATTGCACACACGGTCGAGCATAATGAGCTATATAAGTACTATTCATAGGTAATAATAGGGGTGTTCAATCCGGATATCGGTTCGGTTTCGGTTCGGTTTTTTTTCGGTTTTCGGTATTTCGGTTAGTAAAATATAACTACCATTCTAAATCCATATTTACTTCGGTTCGGTTCGGTTTATATACCGCCGGTTTTCGGTTTATTCGGTTTTATACCAAAAACATAATTATTTTGTTTGAGATCATATTATATAAATTTTAGAGTCATATTGTCAACACAATAATTTATTAAAAATATATTACATGTTCAAATAAATGAACAAAAAAGTAAAAATGCTTCTACCATAAATAAAATAATCAAATTTATAACTAAAATCAAAGCTTAAAATTTTGAAAATAAAAATATGAAACAAAATATAAACATGAAATAAAAGTTTTTCCACTCGTTCATATTTAGTGTTCATTAAAGTCATGCTTTTTCAATTGAAAATTTTCCATTAATTATTGTCCATCAAATTTATAATCTTCATATTAATTTAGTGAAGACTAAAATAAATCAAAAAGATCAAAAAAAGATTTAGAAAATAAGATGTCTGAATTGCGATGTATTGTTATTTAATTATAGTTTAAGTGTTTTACAAATATGGTTTTTATTATTATAAAATTATGGTAATAGTTATTAACACAAATTTAACTTATGTAACAAATATATTTTCATGTATTGTTATAAAATAAATATATATTTACATGTTTCTACTTTTAATCGGTTTTGTTCGGTTTATTCGGTTTAATCGGTTATATACCAAACCATATCCAAATCCTACGGTTTTTATAAAATTATATCTATTCGGTTTATATGGTATATACCAAAACCAAACCATATTGTCTATTTCGGTTCGGTTCGGTTCGGTTCGGTACGGTTCGGTTTTACCGTATTGAACAGCCCTAGGTAATAAGCACATGCCATATCCCCGTAGGTTCTGAATAGTTATCAAATAGAGAACGTGAATTAGATAGAAAATGTCCAGTGTCATTGCTCTCACCAGTGAATAACCAAAATGAAGAGAAAACACTGCTTCCTTGTTAGTTGTTACTTACATGAAAAAACTTAAAGCATATATACAAATAATCTCTTGATTCTCCTCACATATCACCAGTCCCCTTAGTTGCGATTCAAAAGTGTCAATAGTTGTATTTTGCATATTTTTTTTGCTGCTCACATAGTTGAATAAAAAGAAAAATATATGTCATCGATAATGTTAATGTTTAGATATATTATACTGCTAATGGTCCGAACCGTTAGTATAGTGAATAAGATGGGCAAAGTTACAAGGAAATTTTGATCAAAAAAAAAAAGTTAACAAGGAATTTAGTTACCATCTCCAAACGAGATATTAATCGACAATGCCGGTCCGGACACTGAATCGCCTTGACATGGATGGCTAGCTGATATAATCTCCTATACATCTTCGCTCTATGGTTCCAAAATATGTACAACTATAGGTTTTAGTCTAATATCTAAAAAAAAATGTGTAGGAAAAACGATTGAAAAAGAGGTAAAATTAATTTGATTATGATCAATACAACAACAAAGATTTTCACGTGCCCTAGTTAGAGAAAGGGAATAAAATATTCTGACAGAATCCAACATAATTAGGACAATATCTTTGTATAAACGTTGTGTACGATAATACACATTAATTTTCATTAAAAAAAAAAAAGGTCAAAGACGTGGAGTGAAGTAGACCCCACTTGTGATTTGGGCTCGCCCATAAGAAAAAAAAAAAAAACCTTCGACCACCGCATCTCCGTTTCGATCCGCCGCTGATTGGTAATTTTCCCCCCTTAGAATCTGTTGTTTTGAATCTGAAATTGGTTTGTTGTTTTTGATCGACGATAAAGCTTCGAACTTTCGTTTAGGGTTTCGCGGTTTTCCGAATTGGGCATTTTCGTATCTGATGATCGTTAACGAAAAAGATGATTTTTTTTGGCATTTTCTAGGGATTTGGGTTATGGGGTTGAAGGAATCGAAGAATGATGATGAAGAGGTTGTTGTTGATATATTGGAATGCAATGATGATGAGGACACTGATGATGATGATGATGTGGGCTCTTCTTCTTGTAGCTCCTCCTTTAGTGGAACTGTTTCTGAACGTGATGAGATTGAGGAAACAGCTTGTAATGATCAAGAAGCTGACTCCATCATGTGTACTGATCCTTTGTGGGTGAGGTAAGTAAGCTTCTCACTTGGGAATGATTATTATTATTATTATTCCTTTTTGCTCTGTTCTGTGATTGGTTATGTTTTTCTTAATGGTAGAAAGAAGAAGCTGACTGATCACTGGAGGAGGTTTATACACCCTATAACGTGGCGATGCAAGTGGCTTGAACTCAAAGTCAGAGAGCTTCAGAACCAAGCAGGGAAGTACGACAGAGAACTGCAAGAGTCTTGCCAAGCCAAGGAGATAGAGTTGGAGAATCTCAGATCAGAAGAAGTTGGATCTCTTCTTCAGTGTCGTACTGAGAGAACCAGAGTCAAGAAGAGGAGAAAGAGAAAGCGAGTTGAAGAAGAAGAAGCTTCAGATGTTTCTTCCTATGTGTTAAACCATAATCTATTCTCTTATCACGGTATCTTCTCGTGGTCGTGTTCATTGTTTATCTACCATTAATTATTACTACTTTAATACTTTTTTTTTAATTACAGAAAACCGAAGATCTTTTGGCGATGTTGCTCTCAGTGATAAAAAGAATAAGAACTCTAAGGAGGAAGAGGCAGTTTTCTGTGAGGAGACATTGCTTCTTGAGTTTGGGGAAGGTGATGCGTTCTTGGAACAGATACTTTTGAAGATTGAAGCAGTAAAGGTGGAAGCTCTTAACTTGAAGAACAGAGTAGACAAGGTGGTGAATGAGAATCCATGTAGGTTCTCTTTGGAGCAACAAAAGCAGCCCCTGTTGGTTACTAAAAACGAAGATGATTCTGAAGAAAAGACAGTTAAGTCTGCTTCAGTTTCTGAAGATGATGACGAGACAACAGATATCTTATTGTCTGAAATGATGCAAAGGGAAGGGAAAGCTATTGTTCTTAATAAGAAGACACAGAAGACAGAACAAGCTTCAGTTGAGGAAGGTCCATCAAGACCTGTAAGTTTCTGCAACTTGCACAAACAAACATCGTGTTATAGCTTTTGTTTTCATATGCCTCTTTTTGCAACTCAAATGTAGGTAAGGAACAGGAAGCCACGCAATCTTGAGGTAAAGGAAGAGACTAAGACAAAGAGACGTAGAGTTTCAAAAGAGAAGCCAAAGTCAAATGTTACCAAGCGTCCCAACAAGAAGAGAAAGCGAGGGAAAAGAAGGTCAGGCTCTTCTGGATCAAGAAGAAGATCCTAAAATGCTTTGAGAAACTTCAATAAAACAAGTCTGATCTTGGGTTTAATAATTAAAGTTTTTTTTTTTAACTCTATAGACATCCTTAAGCTTTTAAAGTACAGAGATAGATCTATAGAATTGCAGCTGTTTGATTCTTGGTGTTATGAACTCAATCATCATAGCTATTCAAACTACATGATGGTCTTCATGTATTTCTTCTGACTAAAAAAAAAAACTTTGGAGCTTTGCTTCTACCTTGGAAGGTTAAATAGGAGAATAAAGAATGTTGAGAAATTAGCACATAAAGGGAAAATATTTTTTATTTTATATTTGGGTTTTGGTTTAGTGATTAGAGTTTAGCATCCAGTATTTAGGGAGTGGGTTAGGATAAATGTTTAGGATTTGGAGTAATTTAGTCATTTTATCTTTCAATTAGTGTCAATCTAGTCATTTTCTTCGTAATGCTAATTTTGTCATAATTTTTTTGTGTTATCTAAATCATTTGCCCAAGAATGCTCAAATTAAAAGCATTATTTCAAATACATTCTTCTTGAGAATTTGGCAGAGACAATGGCCAAAATGGTGACCGTAAGGACGAATATAACATCAGGTATAAGTTTGATGAACTTTAGCTGAGGAACATTCTCTCCTGCTCTCTTAGCCGCCATAGCCGCCGGAGGTGATGCTATTCCGGTGATCATAGTGACGTCATCGAGTTTACTTGGCTTCACTTTCTTTGCAATGAACTCTGTGAATACTTTCTTCTTCTCTTCTTTGTCTTTTGCTTCCTTCCACCGCGTGAAACAAGCCTAACTTAATTATCACTGTGTTAGAGAAAATAGTTATGATATTTTTACTTGGAGAATTAAAAAGGTCTTCTTGCATTTATTTTGTCAGGGGTCGGGAAAACAAAGTGTCGGCCTTGGTAATGCCGAGTTGGAGTTGCTACACATCAAACATATAGTTATGTTGTTGATCATATATAGCTTATCTAAAGAAAATCTGATCAAATGGAATGTAATTCTTACTTGAAGATGTCTAAGACAGCAACGTGGAAATCGTCGAAGTTGTTGATAGCTTTCTTGGTGAATTCTTTGCGTCGGTGTCGGTGGTACCCATTACCATATTCATCATCTGCGTCGGTGGTACCCCCATACACCAAAACATACCGAAAACACTTTTATTTCTAATAAATAAAAGGAAGGTCATTAAAATGGTGACTCTTATACGAGTATAATATTAATCGTTGATTGTTAGGTTAAAGAAACACACAACCTTTTCCGAGAAAGCCCATTGAACCTCCCATATCGTCTAGAAGATAGTCTAAAGAAGAAAAATGATAGTGAACTGTCCTGCATATTTGTATTTGATGTGTAGGAATCAGTGGCTTGGCTTGGTGGGTAGGTCTTTTGCAAAGCTAAGAATCTCGAAATCTCATGCACAAGACCTTGGTTTAATTATAACTTGTGCTTTCTAAAGGTTAAAGATGATAAAAATAACTTTTTTTAGCTTTTGATTTGAGCTTACTAACCAAATTATTTGTCTAGTTTGTATTATAATTACAAGAATTATTATAACACTTTACTTAATCTGAAAGATTAAGCTTTTTCAGATTCTACTAAAACTTTTCCCAAGGAAAACTTAACAACAACAAAGGCATTTTCATTAAAAGATGTTCTCTTTGGTCTTTTCTAACGTCTTCTTTTTTTTGTGGACAGTTTTTTGTAACGTATGTAAATGATTTTTAAGCTTTTAAGAGCATGATCAATGGGGGTTCTTAAAGATGGAGTTCTTAGTGTAATCTAAGAACCGGTTCTTAAATACTTATTTAAGAATCTGATCTTAACCTTTTTATTTGTTAAAGTTAAGAATCGGTTCTTAAATTACGATAAAAACTCCATCTTTAAGAACTCCATTAATCATGGTCTTAGAACTAACTTTGCTTGAAAATTGAGTTTACCTACCATTCTCTATGAATATCCTTTGTATACTAAAAGAAAGTTATTACAACATTTGAGGTATATATATGTCATCTCCACAATAATTATTAAAATTTTTAGAGAAATATGTTGGTCCATCAAAACATATAATACATTTTTACTAAACTAACCATAAATAAATTATTAATTATTAATTTTTTAGTTAAATAAAAATTACAGAATTGTCTAATATGACTAAAGTATATATGATAATTAATGATTTTGAATAATAAAGATTTGATAAAAATTAATGTATACTTTATTATTTTTAAAATTTTCAACTTATTAAAATAAATTATACAATAGCATTAACCATATAAAAATTTAGATTTTTTCATATATGTTATATCTTGATTGTTTTTAAAAGACTATAAATTACTAAAACTGTTAAAAATATCATATTAAAATTTAGGTGATCTATGGTTTAAATTTTTGTTATGACAAGATACAAGAAAATCTCATTTAATAAATATTAAGATATGTATATATTAATATCATTTAAATTAAACTATCATACCATATAAGAATACATAAATAACTTTTTATGTATACATCTCCATCACAAGTATAGTAACAGCTGCGAGTAGGTACTATTCCACCTTACGACCCATAGCCTATTATCATACTGAAATGTACATGCACGAACACAACAACAAAATTCCATTCCTATGAACAGAATTTGAGGATATATAATACCACACACCTATTATCTGTAACGACTTTGAAATACTAGATTTTGACCCGCGCTATCAAAGCGCGGAATTATTTTCGAAACATTCCAAATTTATTTGATATAAATTTGTATTTAATTGTATCTACACTTAGATATTACAAATGAAACATTATATTCAATGTTTTGAAACCCGATCCGACCCGCAGTTAAATTGTCAAATTCGGTGGTTCATATGTAATCCATTTTAGTTTTTTTTAAAAAAACTGTTATTTAAAAATTCTATAAAATCCGTAACAACCGCTAAAACCCGAGATCTGGTTATCGATTGAAATGATATATGACCCAATATGTAATCAGGTTTGATTTAATATTATATTTAGAGTATTGTAATATATATTCATGAACGTTCAGATGAATAGAGAATATATTATGAAATTGATATTATAATTTTAATACAATTTTAGTCCAACTAAAATTTCATCTTGTTAATGAATTAATATTTGAGTGGATGCATACTAAAAATAAAATAGATTTGAGCATCAATAATGTGTATACGTCAATTACAAATTAATGATTTACGTTTGCAAAAAAATACAATTGTTTATTTAGTTAGTTTACTTTTGTTATTCACATATTATTAGATACTTTTTGATGTTTTGTCTATGGCTTATTTTAAATTTAAAAGTTAATTTCATTATTCGCATTAGAAATGTAAATATTTATTATTTTAATTTTGAGAAATATATGTCCTTGTAGATAGATACACAAGCGGCACCATAAATTATAAAACAAACACCTAATATACTGATATGTCAAACTATAAAACTTAACTAACCGAAAATCTTGTCATGTGTTAATTAAAAAGAAAAAAGAAAAACAAACCAGACTTGGAAATATTTTCAGTGGTAGAAGAACAAAGTATTCAGCATAATAATAATAAATAAGTAATCCGTTATTTAGTAAAATTCTTTAACACAAAGACCCCATGGGGATGCATGCACTCTAGCTTCTTCTTCTTCGTCTTCCTTAGGCTGCCTCTTCTTGTTTGCCTCGTTCAAAGAGATTGCTTCTTGTTTCTCTCGTAGAATAGATCCAATTCTGGATTTGTCTTCCTGCTCTGGCAATCCTCCTCTTCTTGAGCCTGTTTCTCAACCAGCTTGAAAACAAACCAAAATGGGGATTAAATTTTAGTGATACAGAGAGTTGTTAAAATGTATAATAATGATCACAAGCTGTGCTTACCTTGCGAATATGTTCTTCACTTTCGTTATGGACGAAGAGCAGATATTCGCCATAGACTGGATAATTGCAAACTTGGCAAAAATATCTAGGCTTACCGTGGCGGTCGATGCATGCTGCTTGCTTAAGTGCCTGGTTTCTGTGCTCTTCACTCTTGAGATGAGTGATGAATTCGTCACATACTTGGTAAACATCATTGCATATGTTGCAAATGCACAGAGGTTTTTCATCACTCAATAATAAAGTTTCACCCAAATTATCACTCAATAAAGTTTCCCAGACAAACTCTTTGGCAAACACTTTGTCAAACTCTTCAGCTAACAGTGATAGCTCGTCAAGAGGGGCAGCTACGGGAACATCTTCGGGATATGCAACAAAATTAGTGAATCCATAACACCGAAAACGCTGAGGATAAAGCATATCATAATCACCCGATATCATCATTATGTAATTCGGAGGATATGTTTTTTTTTTAAGCTCATCATCAGACCAGTCGTCCAGAAATTCATATAAGTCGTGCACACCTAAGAGTAGAGAAGAGTAGAGAAGAAGATCATGAGACTAACTCTCTAATTAATTAGACAAAACAAAACAAATCGAGGATTGGTTTGATTTTAGCGTACCGAAGGGGGCGTGAGTAAGAATGATTCCAGAAGAAGAGATGTTTTGCAAGAGGTCACTAGAGATGTATTCTAGGTTTCCCATGGCATAGATACTGACTGCAGAACGATGACCAATCTGCTTCTCCAAGGCAGATTCTATACACGCACGTACACAACGAGGGTCTACACCAGCCGGAACTGGACACGTGTTCAGGTCCCACCACACTGCCGTTTCTAACACATGATGATGATCACCTCCTACCACAACACAACCATTTAAAATCTAGCTAAGGGACAAATAAATTTAAATCATCCATAGACTACCGACCTCCTCCTCCGCAACGAATTTGATGATCCCTTCTTCTTCTGCAACTTTGATGATCCAAGAGAGTGAGAGAGTGGGAGAGATATCGTTCGACTTTTCGCTGCCCCCATCTGTTGGAGAATCGAATCTCGCTTGGTTTCGAATTTGGGAACGCCAAAATTGGGAAAGGGGTGGGGGTGTTGAGTTTCAACGACATTGATGAGCTCAAGGTTCGGTTCAGAGCACTCATCCTTTACAGGCGAGGCGGTGGTTTGGACTTTGGATTGAAAGAAAGAAAGAAATAAACTATGGGGTCAGTCAAATTTGCGAAAGAGATTTTTCACGTGCCCTAGTTTGAGAAAGGGAATATAATATTCTGACAGAATCCAAACATATTATTTTAGGACAAATATCTTGTATAAGTGTTGTGTACGATAATATACACAACAACAATTAATTGTCAAAAAGATAAAACAGAAAAACTCAAAGACCTGGACTAAAGTGGACCCCACTTGTGATTTGGGAAGATAATAAAAAACCTTGAACCACCGTTTGGTTATATGGTAGAGATGAATGATGATGATGGGGACGACGATGACGATCAAGAAGGATCATTGTGGTGGTGTAGATGATGATGAAGAGGTTGTTGTTGATATATAGGAATGCTCTAGTGTTGATGACAAGATTGAGATTGAAGTCTCGGAAGAATGCAATGATGATGATGACACCAATGATGTCTTCTGCTCTTCTAGCTCCCCCTTTAGTGGAACTGTTTCTCTTGTACATGATGAAACTGAACAAACAGCTTCTAATGGTCAAGAAGCTGACTCCATCATGTGTACTAGTACTGATCCTGCTTCTCTACTTTTCTTCGTGAGGTAAGCTCCTCCTTGATCGTGCTTGGGAATGAATCCTTTTTTATACTCCCTCCGTTTCATATTAAGTCTCATTGTAAATAATTTTTTTCACAAAATAAATGTCGATTTCGACTTTCAATGCAAAATTTATTAATTTTATTCAATAATTTATTTTTCTATTGGTTGAAAGGAACTGAGGCAAACCGGTTCATACCGTTTGTTTCCAAAGTAAGTTGAAATGGATTCATCCCTCACAGATTTGATTAGTTTTGTGTGTATTTTAAAACGTCTCTTGGAGAGATTATTCTTTAAATCTCTGATACTCGATTCAGATTTTCGGATGTAGTTCTTGGTTACTTTGTTTGGTTTCTGGTTTTTATCATCTTAACCCGGTTAGCCAGCAAATTGGATCAATTATCAGATTATTTGATATTAAGTATTGGAGCTGATCCGTTAGTGACATACATTGAGCTACTATGCTCATTCATACCAAATCGACTACTTCTTTTTGGATTTGGTAAATGAAAATTTGAAACGCCTAAAGCCAAGAGGAAAAGTTACAAACTGAACAGTGATGATGCAAAGACTATTGTAAGCTAATTTTGGAAATGTAAAGAATTTCTATATTTAGAAAGTTGGAACAAACACAAACGCGTTTTTATGGGGAGATGTTCGAATTATCAAAAACTTCCCTGATGATTTTTGTACATGAAAACCTTCAGCGAAACAGAACACAGCAGCAATACATTCCAACACCAATCAGAACTTTCAGTTCCAATCTTCCAGTCAGAAGTATAACTGCTTGCACCTTGTGGAGTCTTATATCGGTCGGGCAATAAGGACACTTGAAAGAAGTCTATATCTTGTCATGTAATAATTAAAAATGAAGAAAAAAAACAAACCAGACTTGAAAATATTTTGAGTGGTAGAAGAACAAAGTATTCAGCATAATAATAATAATAATTAAGTAGTCCATTATTTAGTAAAACTCTTTAACACAAAGACCCCATGGGGATGCACGCACTCTAGCTGCTGCTTCTTCTTCTTCTTCCTTAGGCTGCCTTGGTTCAAAGAGATTGCTCCTTGTTTCTCTCGTAGAAGAGATCCAATTCTGGATTTGTCTTCCTGCTCTGGCAATCCTCCTCTTCTTGAGCCTGTTTCTCAACCAGCTTGAAAACAAACCAAAATGGGGATCAAATTTTAGTGATACAGAGAGTTGTTAAACTGTATAATAATGATCACAAGCTGCGCTTACCTTGCGATTATGTGCTTCACTTTGGTTATGGAGAAAGAGGTTATAGTGGCTATAGGCGGGATAATTGCAAACTTGGCAAAAATATTTAAGCTTGCGGTCGTGCACAATTTCAAACCACTGCACACACACACAGATACATGAAAAAAAATGATAAAAAAAAAAGCTGAGGATGCATGCTGCTTGCTTAATTACCTGGTTTATGTGCTCTTCACACTTGAGATGAGTGATGAATTCGTCACATACTTCGTAATCATAAGAGCATATGTTGCAAATGCAGAGAGGTTTCTCATCACATGTGTTGTTGTCACTCAATAATAAAGTTTCATCCAAATTATCACTCAATAAGGTTTCCCAGACAAACTCTTTGGCAAACACTTCGTCAAACTCTTGGCCAAGACATTTTAGCTGGGTAAGATGGGCAAGTAGGCGAACACCTTTTGGATATGCAACAAAAGTAGTGAATCGAAAAAGCCGAAAACGCTCAGGGTAAAGCAGTTTATAATCACTCGAGATGATCATTACGTAACCAGGAGGATGTGGGTTTTTAAGCTCATCCTCAGACCAGTCGACAAGAAAATCATGTAAGTCGTGCATACCTAAGAGTAGAGAAGGAGGCCAGATCAGATCATGAGACTACTAACTCTCTCTAATTAATTAGACTAAACAAAACAAATCGATTAGGATTGATTTGATTGACTTTACCGCAGGGGGCATGAGTAAGAATGATTCCGGAGGAAGAGATGTTTTGCAAGAGGTCACTAGAGATGAATTCTAGGTTTCCTATGGCATAGATATAGATGCTGACTGCAGAACGACGACCAAACAGCTTCTCCAAGGCAGATTCTATACACGGACGGACACAACGAGGGTCTACACCAGCCGGAAGAGGACACGTGTTCAGGTCCCACCACACTCCCACATGATGATGATCACCTAACCAAACACAACCACCATTTTAAATCTAATCTAGGGACAACAACGACGGAAAAATTCACAAATAAATTTGAATCCATAACCACTACCGACCTCCTCCTCCGCAATGAATTTGATCCCTTCTTCTTGTGCAGCTTTGATGATCCAAGAGAGCGAGAGAGTGAGAGAGAGATCGTTCGACTTTTCGCTGCTCGTTGCCCCATCTGTTGGAGAATCGAATCTCGCTTGGTTTCGAATTTGGTAACGCGAAAATTGGGAAAGGGGTGTTGAGTTTCAACGAGATTGATGAGCTCAAGGTTCGGTTCAGAGCACTCATCCTTTACAGGCGAGGCGGTGGTTTGGACTTTGGATTGAAAGAAAGAAAGAAATAAACTATGGGGTCAGTCAAATTTGCGAAAGAGATTTTTCACGTGCCCTAGTTTGAGAAAGGGAATATAATATTCTGACAGGATCCAAACATATAATTTTAGGACAAATATATTGTATAAGTGTTGTGTACGATAATACACAACACCAATTAATTGTCAAAAAGATGAAACAGAAAAAGTCAAAGACCTGGAGTGAAGTGGACCCCACTTGTGATATAGGAAACCTTGAACCACCGTTTGGTTATATGGTTTCTCCGTCATGATTCTCACCGCCGGTTTTTGAATCCATCTCCGTTTCGGTCCGCCGCTTAATTGGTGAAGATTCCAATTAGTAATTAATTTTCCATTAGAATCTCTGTTGTTTTGCATCTAAATTGGTTTGTTTGATCATACGATAAATAAGCTTCAAACTTTGGTTAGGGTTTCGTGTCTTTCCAAATTTGGGCATAAGCGTATCTGCTGACTTTGGCATTTTCTAGGGATTTTGGGTATGGAGTCCAAGGTAGAGATGAATGATGATAAAAGGAATAAGAACTTTAAGACGATGACGGGACGACAGATATATTATTGTCTGAAATGATGGCTTCAAGGCAAAGAGAAGGGAAAGGCATTGTTCTCGGTAAGAAGACAGAACAAGCTTCAGCTGGGGAAGGTCCATCAAGACCTGTAAGTTTCTGCAAAACTTTACAAAAAACTCCATTACACCTTTTGTTTCTCATATCCTTTTTTCAATAAACTCAATAAGCAGGTAAGTAACAGAAAGCCACGCAATCTTGGGCTTCGATGCCTTCTAGGCCTAATAAGCGTCCTAACAGGCAGAGAAAGCGAGGGAAACGAAGGTCATGAGGCTCTGCTGGATCAAGAAAAAGAACCTAAAATGGTTTGGGAAGTTTCAATAAAACAAGACTGACCTTGGGTTTAATAATTTTATGTGTTGACTTCTAGGCATCCTTAAGCTTTAAAGTACAGAGATGTTATATAGAATTGCAGCGTTTTAATGGTGTTATAAATCAACTTTGGAGCTTGCTTCTAACTTAGAAAGTTAAAATAGGAAAATAAAGAATGTTTAAGTTAAAAGCATTATTTTAAATACATTCTTCTTGAGAGTTTAGCAGAGACAATGGCCAAAATGGTGACCGTAGGGACGAATATAACATCAGGTATAAGTTTGATGAACTTTAGTTGAGGAATATTCTCTCCTGCTCTCTTAGCCGCCATAGCCGCCGGAGGAGATGCTATTCCGGTGATCATAGTGACGTCATCGAGTTTACTTGGCTTCACTTTCTTTGCAATGAACTCTGTGAACACTTTCTTCTTCTCTTCCTCGTCTTTAGCTTCCTTCCACCCCAAGAAACATGCCTAACTTAATCAACATTGTATTAGAGAAAATAGTTATAATGATTTAAAGTTTCTTATGGACTAATTTAAAACAAATTGGCGATAACTTGGGCTTCATTCATTCGTTAACAATTTTACGTGGAGAATTAAAAAGGTCAATTCTTGCCTTTATTTCGTCAGGTGTCGGGAGATCAAAGTGTCGGCCTGGTAAAGCCGAGTTGAAGTTGCTACACATCAAACATATAGTTATATTGTTGATCATATATCTTATCTAAAGAAGAACTGATCAAATGGAATGTAACCATCGAGTGATTCTTACTTGAAGATGTCTAAAACAGCAACGTGGAAGTCGTCAAAGTTGTTGATAGCTTTCTTGGTGAATTGTTTGTAGAGTGAACCCATAACCATATTCATCATCTGCGTCGGTGGTACCCCTATATGCCAAAAAATACCGAAAAACTTATTTTTCTTTCTAATAAATAAAAGGAATACCATTAAAACGGTCTTATATAATGTTAATCATTGATTGTTAGGTTAAGAAACACAAAACCTTTTCCGAGAAAGCCCAGTGAACCTCCCATATCGTCTAGAAGATAGTCTAAAGAAGAAATATGATAGTGAACTGTCATGCATATTTGTATTTGATGTGGAGGAATCAGTGGCTTGGCTTGGTGGGTTTAGGTCTTTTGCAAAGCTAAGAATCTCGAAATCTCATGCACAAGACCTTGGTTTAAGTATAACTTGTGCTTTCTAAAAGTTAAAGATGATAAAAATAACTTTTTTTAGCCTTTGATTTAAGCTCACTAACAAAATTATTTATCTAGTTTGTATTAATTAATTACAAGAATTATTATAACACTTTACTTAATCTGAAAGATTAAGCTTTTGTTCATATTCTACTAAACTTTTTCCCATGGAAAACTTAACAACAACAAAGGCATTTTCATTAAAAGATGTTCTCTTTGGTCTGTAACGTTTTTATTTGTGTGGACAGTCTTTTGTAACGTCTTTAAATACTTTTTAAGCTTTTAGAATAACTTTGCTTGAAAATTGAGTTTACCTACTATTCTCTATGAATATCTCTTGTATACAAAAATAAAAGTATTTACAACATTTGAGGTATCCATATGTCAATCTCCACAATAAAATAAAATTCTACTAAACTAACCATAAATAAATTATTAATTTTTTATTCTTTCCTTAAATAAAAAATTACAAAATTGCTAATATAGCTAAAATATATATGATAATTAATGATTTTGAATAATAAAGATTTGATAAAAATTAGTGTATTCTTTATTATTTTTAAATTTTTTTAATTTATTAAAATATATTAAACAATAACATTAACCATAAAAAAATTTAGATTTTCCATATATGTTATATTTTGATTTTTTTTTAAAAAGACTATAAATTACTAAAACTGTTAAAAATATCATATTAAAATTTATGTGATCTATGGTTTAAAATTTTTATTATGACAAGATACAAGAAGATCTCATTTAATAAATATTAAGATTAATATATACATATATTTATGTAAATATTAAAATTAATGTATACATATATTTATGAATATATTAATATCATTTAAATTAAACTATCATACCATATAAGAATACATAAATAATTTAATTTTGAAATTGCTTAATGTAGCTAAAATATATGTATATATTAATCTTAGCACTCTTACAAATGATCAAAAATCAATATGAGTAGAAACTATTATTTAATAGATATTAATATTTAAAAAATATTATATATTTTTGTTAATATTATTTAAATTTAATTATATATCATAGCAAATAGAAAAAGTGTTTGTTTGGATCAAAAAAATTTATTTATGTTCTTGCACCAATTTAATTATATACGTAATAGTTACTGAATTTTTAATTATTTAATATATATATTTATTATTTCACATAATACATAAAAATATTTGATATATAATGTTCATTCCTGGGTCTTACCCTAGTATTTCATTATTCAAAATGCAGTAATGTAATTTTAATCAAAGTACGGTAATAAAGTGTACTTCTCACCCTTCCTCTCTCTTTGTACTTTCAATCAAATGGTATAATAATTTGGTCATTTGAAGAAACTAACCAAAAGTTTAGCAAGGAAAATATCATGTATTAATTTTGATTCGCATTGACAGATTAACAATATATATTACTGGGAGCATAAAAATTTAAGATATGTTATCGTATACAGAATATGTTACATCAATGAGTTATAGATATTTATAGAAAACGAGACATATAGTAGCGTTCAATGTAGCTATTTTAGGATAGCTAGGAAACAAATATTTGAATTTTGAAAGAAAAGGAAAAACAAGGATTTGATAGAAAGAATCGTAATTGAGTAGAGACAATTTGGCATTCAGAGAATCGGACCCTTCAATCATCCGAAATTTACAAAAAAAAAAAAATTTAAATCTATTGGAGGCAAATGAACCTACGCCTTCCATAATACGTCTTGCATCCACATGTGGTATCAGTAAATTAGTTAATGCACTCAGCAATATAAACATCTAAAAACAGTTACGCTGATTTGCTTATTGTTCATATACGTTGAAATAAACATTAGAACAATTTCACAGTTTGATATATTAGTTCTGCATCAAATTTTAATGTGTCATTTTCGATGAAGAAATCGGACCCATCACTAAAGAAGACTATTTGGCTGCCAAAATAAGAAAAATCAATTTGTCTGCCAAATGAAAATAAAGAAAACAAACTGTAATAATCAATTAAATAATACTCATCACTCAAACGCGAAAAGACAATCGTTGGTTCAAAAAAAAGAAGCTACAAATGAAGGAGCGAAATGATAACTAAAATAATTTAAAAGGCCATAACGAGAACGGCCCAGGCGGTTGCAGCCGCTCCCACCGCTGCTAAATTCCGCAATACACTTGTGCTCTCGGCTCCACTCTGCATTAATCATAATTCCATATTAATATACAACATAATTACAACGAATGTTGAAATGAATGTTTTCTTTTTAAACTAATAAAAGGAGAATGAATGTTTTCATGTTTCAATACTTGTTGATTTAATATTATGCTAGTTTACCTTTTCGTTGGCGGATGTGGCCGGACCAGGAGACACGGCGTCGGAGCTAGGACCAGGAGCTTCCATCGGTGGTGAAGGTGGGCTGTCAAGTTCGGGAGCCGGAGCCGTCGCGTTTTGATGCTTCTTACCCTTGCTTGGAGCCGGTGCATCGGCTACCGGAGCTGGAGGTGTAGCAGCTTCGGGTACTGAAGCCGGTGGAGATCTCACCGGAGCTGAAGCCTTTGGTGGAGGTGACGGAGGAGCGCTCTCGGGAACAGAAGCTGGCGGCGGAGACGAGGTAACAGGAGATGGAGATTTCGGTGCTTCCACGGGTGGGGAGGAGGGAGAAGTAGTTGGAGTAGAAGGAGCGTCGGGAGATTTAGTCGGAGAGGAAGCCGGAGATTGGCCACCGACACCGGCGACGACAATGCAGATCAATGTAACCGTTAGGAGGACATTACGTTCCATGTTTCTTTTAGTATTTCAATAAAAAAAAGAAGAAAAGAACTTAAAAAATAAATGAGTGAAGGATGTAAAAGTAAATGATTTTGATCAATAGTGTTGTGTGTTGGTGAAAGAGAATGGTTTGTGTTTAATATATAGTCGATGAAAAGAGATTCGGACCGTTGATCAGAAAAATATCACCGACAGATGTAGCCGTTGAGTGTAGACCTATATCCTGTAAATGCCGTTCGATAGCTTTATCTTTTTTGTATTTTATTTATGTAGGGTTCACTAGCTTTATTTTTACAGTTATTTTATTCTATTATAATTGTCTGATATTTTTTTATCAAAAAAAAAAATTAAGTGTCTAATTTTCATGACAAGTGTGGAAATATTATCAGTGATAAAACTATTATAATGTCCATGATAAAAATTATGTAAATTCTTATGCAAAATAAAATAATTTAATCTAGTAAAACAACGAAAAAAGCAAAAATAAAAATGTTTAAACAAACAATGTATTTGGTTGAAATGTATAGAGGGAAAGACAAATCATTGATTGATACCACACATACATCTCCTCTAGCAGTAATATCAAGATTTCTTTCAATTACTAATATAATATTTTTGGCATTGTCTATCTTTCTCAAATTTTCTTTTCCTTTTTGTGTTGGTAGAAAATATTTTTTTCCTAAATTTATTTCTTTGCATTATTTTAAAAAATTACAGCTCATTATGACTTCTATAACAACTAACACTTTCATTCATTATATTTTTCAAAAACTTATTTTCCTTAAATCCTCATCCCATGAGCATTGAGTAATCGATAGATTGGAAATAAATATGCATACAGCAATGGAAACCGAATCAACTGTCTACGAAGACATGTATTGCTTAGGAATTAAGATTTTGCTTCTTACCATTTTTCCAATGACTAATTTAGTACTCTATTTATTTCAAAAAATACATATTTTTAATTTTCTCACACATATTAATAAAATATATTAAATCTTATTTATATATATATGAATTTTTATGATTATGGTTTTTTATTATTTTAAACCAATAAATATTTAATAAGTGTAATTAAATTTTGTGAAATCTGAAATCTGGAATTAATCATAATTAATTAATAAAATATGCACTAAATATATATATATTTTTTTTTTGGAATAGTTTTGTTTTTCTAAAACATGTATTTTTATGAAACAGAAGCATTAAGATTGATATTATTTTATTACAAAAGTGTTCCAGAGTAAAGACAATGGACCCAAGCCGAAACTTCGAGAGCGGCCCTGTCGGTGGTGGAGAACACCCAAACCGAATGGCTCGTCCGTTGACTTTCTTACAGGTTTTGACTCAAATCTTAAACAAACTAGTATTTGGGATGAAAAACAATTAAAAATTTGTAAGCCCTTTTTCAAAAACAAAAACAAAAAAAAACAATCAGGAATATAATTTCAGAATAAACAAGCTTCATACTAATCACGGTATTAATGGTGAATGCCATTATTTTAGACTAGTAATAGTACAAGGCCTCGCTAATCATAAGCAACACACTCATGTGGACTTGTGATTTGCAAAGAGAGTTCATATAATATAGAGATACATTATTCAAACTGTAAAATAAAGTTATATGAGTTATGTAAAATAAAGAAAAAACACCTATCAATTTTGTTTGTTTGTTTTCTACGACACAAACATATCATAAACCCGAAGATTTATGACTGAAACACAAGTTTTCTCGCTGCTCATTCTGGTTGGTTAGCTTTCTTCACCTCTTACGACATGAAGAGACAAGATTGTGAAACTCAATCATTGTAAGTGCTAAGCGCCGCGACAACCGATCCGGTTGTTGAAAAAGCCGAGGAAACTTCCTGGTGATCTTTCCACGAGGTGTTGATTTTCAAAGACGGGTATAACCAAGACTTAACCGAACCAACAAAGGAACCAGGTTCAACACTAAGTATAGCTTCCCAATCGATCTGTAACCCTTTAGGGATACTCTCAGTGAACTCCATATTAGCAGCTAGCAGAAGTCCTAGTAACACTACGAATCCCGTTACCGCTGTCCCTCGAGCTAACGGCATAAAATTGTACCTGCCAAAGACAAACACCCAACACGTTCTGAGTAATCAATCAGTAACCATATGTTTTAAGTTTGATTAGTTTACCAGTAGTATGTCATGCGCAAGATAGCGTCTCTCACGGTTTCTAGAGCCTGGAGGTTGGTAGAACCGTAATTCTCTCCACAGTAGGCATTGCATAAAGCCTGTGGGATTCATATGGAGATTTTTGAAGTTTGTTTTCTCGGAATGAAGAAAATAAAAGTAAACTATAATGCTTAGGTGTGTTATACCTCCCAAGCTGAGGTCATTTCTTCATCAAAATCACTCCACCTCGCAGGTGTGCATGGAGTTCTAATTGCAAAATCATACCCAAGACTTCCCCTGGATTAAGAGAACAAAGAGATATTAATTGAAGAAAGTGGTAATCAGGGTTTATGTGAAAATGATTGGCGTAGAAGGATAGATTACGGTTTCTTAATGCAGGTGATTCTAGTTCCTTCAAGGCGTTTCCTGAAGATAGTAACCAAAAGAGGAAGCATAGTCAAGGTTAAAAAAAACTGCAACGGTGAAGAGAAGACTTGTGGTTTTATAGTAATAAACAAACAAATTTTACCCTTCGAATGCGGTACTGTGGCACCAAGTAGCCACCCAGAAATCCTCACCAACAATTTTGTGTAGCTCTTCACACGTTTCTGCACGCATTATCTGCATCCCATTGGCCAATTTCAGTAAGATAACAATATGATAAACGAGACTCATTCACATTCACGCACGAAGAATAGAAAGACTGACTTCTTCTATCTTCTCATCTTTAGATAGATCAATCACTTTATCTGCCTTGCTGCGTACACAGAGCTTCTCCTTGATGATGGTCTTTGCAAGATTCAGGGTTCTACAATAGTATATTATGGAAATTGATCATTCCATGGGAGAGAGAAAAATCCACGAATGAATACATGAAAAAATGCTCACGTTCTATGTAAACATTGTACCTTTCATAATTTGGAAAATAGCGTATTACTTTAGCTTGTCCGAGTACCATTGGCGTATGAGAACCAAAACCAGAATTAAACTCTTCGCTGCAAATTGCATAAATAATCAAATGAAAGTTAAGTTCAGAAACTGAAGCTCAGAGACTTAAAGATGGCAAGAGGCTTCTGTTCTAAGAATCATTAGATACACCTACTTATATAGCAATCGAAATGGAACATGTACCTTAGTTTGTTAACCCACACAACTGGGTCACAAGGCTCTGAAATTTGTCTCCATCTGACAGCAGACGAATAAACGTCTTGCCAAGACAAGATAGAGCGGCCAGATGATCGATCTTCTAGTGAGGCATATCCAGTTGAAGTTTCACTGGAAGTGCTCGTACTACATCCGGCACCACCTCTATTCTGGCTAAGCATGTTGATTCTCTCTCTCCTACGGTTTTTCTTCCCATTTTTTGCCGTGCCTTTGTTTGAATTCCTCCACTCTATGCGCCAAGCTTTTGAAACCTTTTGAGCAATTTCTAACACAGCTAATCCCGCCATACGGTGCTGGAAAATCATGGAAACACAAATGATTAATGGGACGTAACCATGATAGTTTAGCCAGGAGAGGCTAGGCGTACAATTATATGCATAATAGAGTATAGAGGGGATATATATATAGATAGATAGATGCAGCAGGGACCTTCTGGGACAAGAAAAAAGAGAATGTTGAGGTAGCTACTCCAAGTTACCTGGCGTCTGTTCGGTAAGAATCCAGGACAAAAGTATTGGATTTTCTTTCCAATCATATCAGTAAAACGAAGAAGATTCGCCTTAGGTTTGGTTATTGCAAGATCTTGCTTTTTCAGTTTACCCTTCTTAAGGGATTCTCGTAGGGGAGGTTGTCTGTAAACCTTTTCACATACATCTTTTGGGTGTAATCTTTTGCACCAGTACTCCTGTAAACCCACAGGAAAAGAAAATCACATACATCACTTGAGAGCACTCATAGTCATCTCATAACGGAGATATCAGAAATATCGACAGAGATATATCACCTTGAACATTGGATCTATGTCACCATCAATATCAAAGCAGAAAAACTCACTACTAACTTTGGAAGCCGTATACAAGGCGAGCTCTTTCTGCGGGATAAAAAAAGGATAACATATCTATTAATTGTGAAGGAAATGTTTAGCGTTGCAACATATGAAGCATCCAATATTAACGTACAAAGAAACAACGAAGCAGTATTATCAGATAAATAAGGCCATGCTATTAGAAAGTAGCAACGCAATATCCTATCATTACAGGTTTGCTACAAAGAGAATGTACCAAGACAGTAATTTTGCACATAACATTTCAATTTAAGCTTTCAATCAAGGCAACCTCTGGATTATTAACAAAGAAAAACATATTTTGGAACCTGATAAAATGCCAAGCATTGAAGAACAAATTTCTCCACAGCATCAAGTTCCACATCCACTGTAGCATCGTAGTCCTTCACCTGTGAGGATATGCGAGTAATAATAAGAGAGTCTCCTTATAAACTGCAGCAATAATGTTGACATATAAATATTTAATCATTTACCGCTTCTCTATACTCCCCTACAGCATGATGGCAGGAACCTCGTAGGTACAAGCATTCTATTGAACTCTCAATGGTCAAACCAATAGATAATTCTTGGATAGCCTTCCTGAAAAAATAAAATTACCACAAACAACTACATGTTAATAATATTACTGCTTTAAAGACTATCCTTGTCGATAAATCCAATGTGATTATGACCACCAAATTATCAGTTTCCGTTAGAACATCCTGTTGCTCAAACGCAGATATTTTAACACCACGAGCAAGGGGAAGAAAATCTTATTAGACATCATATCTCGAAGTAGGGAGAGTTGGGTAACATGCACATTAACAAAGGTATATTTTCCCCTTTAACCAAATTTTCACTTTCCAGTAATCTTAGTCTAACTAGCGAATAGCGATACATACCTGTGTTCACCTAATCCATGGAACACTAATCCACGCAAATGATAAGCCTTCCAGACCCTGGTCAAGACAGGAAAATCTCCATGACTACGATGGCGAACCCAAAATAGTGTGCAACATGTGATAGTTCATCCCAATTAAGAGCTACCTGTTGTCGACTTGTAGAACTTGATCAATGCATTCCAAAGCCTTGTTGTGGTCAGCCAACTCTTGATAGAACTGCCAAGAAAAGCCAAGAAACAACATCAAGTACAGTGAAGTCTCGTTAGCTTTACAGAAATCTAACTTCGTTTATTTATCATCATATGCATGAAAACCCAGATTGAAAAAAGAAAGAAAGAATAAGCAATTAACAAAATACTATTTCATGACAGTCAAGCTAAATAGTTAAAGATTCTACAGAAAACGCATAATTATAAACTAGTTATGCATGTTACCTGGGCGAGATGTAGCCATGCTTCAAGATAATTACTATCTAGCTGGATAGACTTCAAATGCGCCTCTTCAGCTTTTGTATATTCACCAAGAGATGCAAAAGCTAGTCCCTGGAAAGATCAGCAAAGTTTTGTTAAGAAAACATTTGTAGACTTGGTCATGGTCACTTCGGAGACCAAGAATAACAACAGACGATAGCCTTACCAAATAAGTATATGCGGACTTGTTATCTTTCTCTTGCTTCAGACATATAGATAAGTCCTTTACAGCAGCAGTAAAGTCCTTAGATCTAAAATTAATAATACCTGAATTAATTGAGAAAGTCAGTGGTAATAAAACCTGAATGCAGTTATTAAGATGTCAAAACTGAAATAGGTAGCAAGATTTAAAAGTAAATACATCATAAAGACACTTACCCCTTTCATGCAAAATATCAGGTGACTTTGGCTCCAATTCCAGTGCTCGAGTCAAATCTTCAACCGCCTATCACCAAAGAGTAGCTTAAGAGTGTGTACAGGAAACGTATCTGATTTTTTACCCATAAAATGCAAGCACTAAATAGGCTTTAAAACAGACATCAGTTAGAGATAATCCAAATGATTGAATATCAATCAGAAAATATTTTTTATCAATCAATGAATGTGAAGGCGCGAATATAGGCCCATCAAATACATTTAATGTCTATGCTTTTAGCTCTGAATAAAAACAGAAACAGAGAAAACGTGGAACCACTAACCTCAGCAAATTCCCCAAGAGCAGCACGCGCCTGTCCTCTCCGCTTCCAAGCCTCACCTGCCGCCGGGTTCGATTGAATAGCCTGACCAATAGGAGAAGAATCTGTGAACTTAACCCACTGTGGTAAAAACTCTTGTCAAATAAACGAATAATACCTTAGTAAAATCATCAATAGCATTTTCAAGGTCTCGTTGGAATGCATAAGCTGTCCCTCTTCCTATAAGTGCCTCAGGGTAAGTAGGTTCTTCTTTCAGAACCTACGCAGTGCACAAAGATAAACTAAAATGGTAAAAAAACTGATACATTCTTTTCTACCAAACAACCTCTAAGAACAAGGTAAACTAGTGAAGCGAAAAGCAAAAGACACTCGCAAGAGAGAAAAATCACCAAAAGAGGAGTACATGAAAAATCACCTTATCAAAAATAGATATAGCTTTCATGTAGTTTCCTTCGTTCACCTAAGAGCCCAGTGATTAAGAGTTTGTAAGCTAAATACCTCAACACCAGTAAGATACACCGTAAAATACACTTTCTTATATATATATATATATATATATATATATTTTTTTTTTTTTTTTTCTGTAATGCTATCTCTATACCTGTGCAATGCCTCTGGAAAGTCGAAAATCCACACTTATAGAATGGGTTTCAGATATTCTCGCAATGGTGCACTTGTTATTATTTATCTTGGTTTCATTGCTACCTCCAGAACGTGCCTCAGCTGTAAGGCTCTGTTTGCTAACAGATCCGGACTTGCTACTAAACTTATTTCCAATAACCGACAAATCCCCTAACCGATCAGAAGTTTCAGATAAATCAGAACCATTACTAGATGGTTTACCATTGATTTGGCTACCAGACTTTACACTCTCTTTTTCCTTATACGCTAATCCATTACGTAACTCGGAGGCACCACCAGATAGCTTGGATGCATCCATTGATTTCTCACCCAACTCATGGGTGTTTCCGTTGCTGCATGCTCCTGATTCAGAAACTGCCATACTAGTGGATACTTGGCAGTTATCAATTTTCTGAGTAGCACACGAGGAGACAGGGGTCTCAGCTGCAAGATGGTTCAGAGTGACATCAATCTCTGGCCTTGCAGCATTAAGTAGCTCATCTAATTCAAGTAGCTGCTTCACATCTGAAGTCTGCTGCAAAGCAATATTGTAACCTTGCTCCAAAACAAGAAGAGCTTCCTGTTTTCTCCCCAAAGCCAAAAGAGCTCGTCCTACATACATGAAGAACCAATGATTCTCAAAGCTTACTCAATCCCAGAGTAATCAAAAGCTGAGCTAACCTTTGAGTAGATAAGCTTGAATGGCACAAGAGTCGAGCTGAAGTGCCTTGTCACAGTCCTTAATCACATGCTTGTGAAGCTCCAATTGATTATAACAAAAAGCTCGATTGCTGAAATTGAAATAGAGAATCAAAATTGATACCGATCTGAATTGAATTGAATTGAAGATCAGCGAACACCAACCATATATCGAGAATCGAGCACTGCTTAGCAAGGAGCGAATCGAGAACTCTAATCGCTTTAGACCAGTTCCGCGAGCTGCAGTGCTTCGCCAATTCGACTCGCTCCGATGCCGCCGCCGTCTCCATTAGCTACGAGCGCGCCCGCCTCCGATGCCCGGGGTAAAACGGGAACTACAAAGAGTGGTGAAAACTGCGAAGACTTTTGGGAAGAGAGGGTGGGGTGGGGTGCTTCTTCCTGTGGTGGAAATCAAATCCTTGAGGGAAAAAAAGAGTGAAAATGCCCACACGTGTCAAGTCTCCTCTCACGTGTGCGAGCCCACTAATCATCATCGCTGTTTTTTAAAATGGGCCCCGGCCCAGTATACTACGCCTCTCCCAATTAAAGAGTCATGTCCTAATGCCTTCTACTGGTTCCAACATTTTAAGCAAAGAGGATGAACGTTTGAATATTTACAAGATTACAACGGATTTACGAGGATGTTACAAACGAGAGCTGATGGAAAATACTTCTTGATTAGATCCTGACACATGGAGTTCCATTAATGGTTCAGATTCATTCTAACAAACCTTAAACAAATTTGACTCCATCAAGACTCTCAAGAAGATGAAGTCGATCTTTATGCTAACAAAGAATCATCGTCATTATGAGAGTTACAAAAAGTTCTAGTAGATTCTAAATAATTTTTACTTTTGTAAGTTTTTTATATTTGACATTGATTTACATTTTATTTTGAAATAAATGATTTTTGGTAATATAAACATTTTTAGAAATAACAAATTAACATGATAATTTGTCATAATATGATTGGCGATTTGGCTTATAGTTTCAATTTTAATATAGTATAGATTAAGAATTTTTGTTAATTAATTGCTTATAAATCATATTATGATAATATAAAAAATCTTTGGTTGGTCCATAAGTTTATATAGCCCATAATATAATTGTTTTGCATAATGTTCTAAAATCGCTAGGCGGTAACTAGGCGCTTTATAGAAGACTAGCGACTAGGCGGATTATTCGGGGCCTAGACGAGGCCTAGGCGTTATCAAATTATTGATTTATTTTATATATTTTATACATTTGTATGACATATTTTAGTTTTTAAGTTTAATTATAAAATTATTGTGATGAAATTATCAAAATTAGATATACAAAACAGAAGAAAGTAGACAAATTTGTACATTTGTAAAAATATTATTGCTTAATTTAACATATATAGACAATTTTAGATCGATTTTAACCAATTTTAACTGATTTAGAACAGTTTAAAGCAATTTGAATCATATAAATCGGTATAAATTAGATTTTAAGAAAATCATTTCGGATAAGACCAAGTTGCCGCCTATGCGGGGGCCTAGGCGCCGCCTAGACCAATTTTTAGAATTGCAAGAACAAAGAAACCATTACTCAATTTTCTATGACTACCTCATCGCTCAACAAGTCTCAGCTACATAATATAAAATTAGTAATAATAGTTCAGGTCGTCTTCACATTTCGTCGTCGCTGGTTTCCAAAATGATATTCTTCTTATCCTTCTTGGCATTTTTCTCTCTTTTTTTTTTTGTGATGCCGTTTTTAGGACACAATGCCATATCGGAGCTCCCAGGAAAACTGTAGTTATGTTGACAGATGCAGCGTGGCTGTTAAGTAAACCACAGTATCCCGATTTAATGAAGTTGACAAAAGCTCCAATTTGCTGCGAAATTTCCTATCACCAGACATCAGGATAAGATTTCTACCTTTGTAACATCCATTCTCCAATCTTTCAGTCAAGTCTTGGTATATTGTTGACTGATATCGGTATGTTTCTAAAAATGTACTAGTAATGTACAATATAAGATGAATATTGTTGTTCCACTTTCGCCAATTCGCCATTCCATTTGAAGATTTTATCGTCGATCTCCTATTTAGAGAAAATTGAATGGTTAAACAAAAATCATGCATAAAGTAGTTGTCTTTATATAAAGTAGTTCCAAATAATTAAAAAAAACGTCTATCGACATACATTTGATCAAGCAAACAATTATATACTTTAAATATAATTTTCTATGCACCTACAAAAATCGAATTGAATATACTTACTTGTCATAAAATACTACAGTTAATATATAAAGCAAACAATTATACACTTTAAATATAATCAATTGAAAGTGAATTTATTAACCTTCCGATCGATTCAGGATACTGTGATTCTAAACGCATGATATCTATCTACTGTCGTATAAACTACATCCCCATACAAATAAAAATATCCAAATTAGATATAAAGATAAATATATTTTAATGTCCAAGATAGTTATGTTAAGTTGGCTTGGTTAACTTGACCCAAGTAGAAAAAGGGTTGGGAGTAGAAGGAACATGTCTCACAATTCACATTCAAGTCAAGCAAACCTCAAAGAATGGCATTTCTTCCCTTCATTGGCATAAAGAAAAGTAATGAACTTTAGAGCAATTTTTATCTCTAATAGTAATCATGAAAAAACAAAAGATAAGTATCAGAGAAATTTATCTCTAATAATAGTCAATTCTTTTTATAGAACGACATAATCACAATTATATCATCATAGGCATTTTAAGATGTTTTAGATTGACTAGGAATTGTGAGACTCAACTGAAATTTCAAAACATATTGATAATGCAATGTGGGAAAATATTTTATAACATAATTACTATTTATTTTGACATACAAATGGTAAGTGTATAATTAGGAAAGAAGGAATCATGTGACATTCAACCACAAATATAGATAGTAATTAATTTAAACAAATCTGATTTGACCATTGTCATTGTCTTTTGTTTATAACATATTTCTAAAAGTCAGGAACACACACCAATTTCTTGTATAAATACACATAGGACCAACTTGATTTGGTAAAAGGAAACTCAAAAGTGTGTGTGAGAGAGAGTAGAGAAAATGGGCAAAGGAAGAGCGCCATGTTGTGACAAAACCAAAGTGAAGAGAGGACCATGGAGCTACGACGAAGACCTGAAACTCATCTCTTTCATTCAGAAAGTATGGTCATAAGAACTGGAGATCTCTCCCTAACCAAGCTGGTAATGTTTCTGATCTTAAAGCCTTGGTCTTCCTTAGGCTTTTTGAAATCTTCTGGTTCTGTAATCTTATGTCTATCCATGTATGCATGTAATGAATGAAGGATTGTTGAGGTGTGGCATGAGTTGTCGTCTTCTCAGACCTGATGTGAAACGTGGAAATTTCAGCGTAGAGGAAGAAGAAACCATCGTTAAACTTCACCAGAGCATTGGAAGCAAGTATGTGTTATCTTGTTGGTGGCTTGTCTTGCCTCAACGTTTGGATTCTGTCCTGACAATAGCTTTCCTTCATTTTGGTTTCAGGTGGTCCAAGATTGCTTCTAAATTGCCAGAACGAACTGACAACGAGATAAAAAAATGTGTGGCATACACATGTCAAGAAAAGATTGAGCTCGAACACCAACCTTGATGCCAATGCTGAAGCGGCAACAAAAGGTTCTTTGAATAGAGAATTGAACCAAATCTCGACCGGTCGGTTTATTTATAAGTTATATAACTCCTCGTTTGTTCTTGAGACGCAACTAAAAGATACGAATCATGATGATAAGAAGCATTTGGATTCATTCAATAGAGAATATATGTTTTCAAAGTAACTCATTAGACTTATACAAAACTTTAAATCTAATGAAAAGCCATATCTAGTAGTAGATTATTTCATCTTCTTTATAAACTCCTAAGCAGAGTCGGTTCCGGTCAACAAAGATTTGGCCGGGGGGATCATAGCCACACCGAACCTTTCTTCCTTGGAGTACTTCTTTCGTAAAGCTCCCTTCTTACTCTCACTCCCTTCTTCTTGTTGCTGCTGCTGCTTCCACTGCTGAAACGCCAATAGCTTCGCACAATCCCTGTATCATCATTGTAAAACAATCATCAGCTTGATGAAGATGGAGAAAAATGGAAAGGATCTTTTGTTTTACACACTCACATGAGCTGAGTCTCAGAATAGCCGGTGTGATGCTTGAGAGTGCTAGTCCAAACGGGAACTTGGTGAAGAGCTGATCTCGCTGCGTAGATTGCAGCTGCAGCAACCAGTGATGGGCTGAACATTATGGTCGTGTCGTAATGCATTACTCCTAACTCAGCCAGATAGTGCACCATATTCTCCATCTGAAAGACATAAAAACAAGAACCAGTTGAGAAACTAACAAAACCATGGAAGAAGAGTCTGTAATAAAAGATCTCTTACTCGTTGGTCTGCAATGGAAGCTTTGATGAAACGTGCGAGGAAGACGTAATGTGTCGGAACCGTCAAGTACCACTCGAGTGTAGACAGTATTGTCTTCTCCATCACCAGAATCTGTTTGTGACTGTATGCGTGGTCTGCAATGTCAGCTAGATCCTCCACCTGTGGTGGCCAGATCTCTTCGTATTTGGATGACATGAGAAGAGCACTGAGACCAACCAGCTGCAGCTCTTTTCTAGGTATAGGCTTAGCCGACAAGAACCGATCCATGATGTTAACTGTGAGGTAAAACGTCTCAGGGTTTAGCTCGAATCTGACGCACACATCTATCAACCATTCAACGAGAATCAGTCTCATCTTCTCGTTAATCTCAGGCTGTGACCTCATGTAATCAGTTGGACGCCATTCACTCTGCCAATGTTGAATCATTAATACAAGTGTCACAAGGAAAGATTCATGTATAGTAAGTAAGTTAAGTACGAACCTCAACAGACTTGTAGAAGCTGTAGATATCTTCCACATATTCAACAGCTGCAAGGTCGTTCTTAGCATCAACAGAATCGATATCAACAATCTCTTCTTTCTTCTTTAAACCACAAGCAGCCTGTGAATAATAGCAAACAGAAATTTTCAGAACAGACCAAACATTTAACGTATGAAAAGAATCATTACTCTAATGTTAACCTTGCTTCTAGCGGTGAGAACAGATGTGTAAGAGACTGTTGTTTTCTTCTTAGCGGCTGCGGCGGCTTTCTTCTCCTGGACAGCAACTAAACCAAGTTCTTCATCACTGTCTGAGCTTATCTCTATAACCTCTACATCCTTTGGCTTCTCAGCTCTTTTCCTTGGCTTTGGTACCGCCACAGCGACTCTCCTCGCCACAGGTTTAACAAGCTGCAAATGCCAAAACGATATTAACATGAGCTATTATTATCAGATCTACACAAAAAGGAACAAACTTTGAGATGTGTTACCTCAACGAGTGGGGCGTGTTGAGACCGCGTACGAGGATGATTGATCTTAGCCGGGTCGTTGTTCTTTGGGTGATTTCGTCGAACAACATTGCCTATATCACGAAGAACCTGACGGTTTCTTCCTTTCGCAGCGTTCTTGTCATCATCTTCCACTATAACAACAACATCACCTTCACACAAAACAAAGTTCACATCTTTTAGATTCAATTATCAAAATCAACCACAGGTAATTAAAAATTGATTCACTAGATTTAACAAGAAATTCAAGAACAGAACTCGTCTTACCCGTGGTTTGCTGAGGAACGATCGATCGAGACGCCATCATTTTTCTTTTCTTTTCGTTAGTATTATCTCTCTTCTTCTTCTTCTTCTTCTTCTTCTTCTATCAGAAACCCTCGTCTGAGGATTAGTACTAAAAGTGGGGCCTCTATAAAGGAGGCTTCTTGAGGAAGATTGAGCGGTTTCTCTCCCAACGGTCTGATTTTTCTAATTTTGATTTGAACGGTGCCGATGGAGTCTTCATCCAACGGTGGAAAACTGATGTGTGACCGTTTAGGGTTGAATATCTTGGGCTATAGATATAGAGAAAAGCTTTCTTGCATAAGGCCCACAGGCCCATTAAGTGATCTGGTCCGTTGAAACCTAGAGAGCTTAATTCTAGCTGGCAGTTTGGTTCAGTTGCTTCCCTCACCTCCACAAGTAACAAAAGGCTTAATGCAATACATCTCATTTTTGCTGATCTTATATATTCATCACCTAATTTTAGATCATTTGTCTTTAAACTAATTTACATAAAACACGCTAGTTCAAAATAAAATGTAATTTATTGAGATACATAGTCAAATCAAATGTTTTAAGTATGTCCACCACCATATACTAAATATGGAGAGATGTTACACTTAAAAGTAGACCACAAATGTTCTTGACAAGTTTTGCTTTGTAAATTTGGTGTCATCTGATGTTTAAAGCCTTAGTTAAGTTTCAAGGAAGTCTTTTAACTACAGAGATCAAATCCAGGAGCAAACTAAAAAAAAATACAGCAAGACAAAAAGAGTGAGAGACACTTTTTCAGACAGCTTTAGGTTGGATCTGTTCGAAGTCGAAAACCTCAAACATGAGCCTCCTAACATCAGGCTTTCCATAGACGGTATACGCCAGTCCGTGAATAGCTTGCTGAACAGCTGTCGTCGCAGGATTTCTAAGTCTCCGGTTATGCTCATACCGATCGTGAACCTCCTCCGAGTAGATTATAAAGTTGTGAAGACGTTTCTCCCTCAGATACCTTCCGCAGAACTTGTTCATCAACAAACGCCTATGCTTCTCTTGCAGCCATTTGCCAGGTGCGTCCAGGTGCTTCATCAACAAACGCTCCGCCATCGCTATGTCCTGTATCTTCTGCCCCACGTATTCTAATCTCTCGAAACAGAACCGAGGGTGTTCGAACTTGTGCTTTGAAGGATGTAAGAAGCAGAGCTGAAGGAAGTGAAAATGTTAAAAGAGGGAAAGTAACATAGTGCGTGATAAAGTTTATTGATCTCTTTACCTGTAAACCGAGTCCAAGCTCGATGTTTCTCGCTTCGGTTATCTCTTGGATTCTATCGTTCATCTGTAAAGGGTAACCTAAGGCCTGCATGACTTTAGGTTTGCTGTCGAAATCCCAAATGTTTCCTCTGAAACGGTGCATTCCAGGTGGAACACAGGCTCTGAATAGCCTCGGGTGTGCGAACAAAGCATCTTCAGGAGGCTGGAGAAACCAAACAAAAGTGTGATCATCATCAGTCTAAGTACTTAAACAGTGTGTTTTGTAGCTTTTGATTCATTTACCTTGTAAGTAGCAATGTCTTGCCAGCCTAGCTTCTTGCCTTCGAATTCAACAGAGACATAATCTACATCCTCAAGCTGTCTCCTAGCTCGAGGCTGGCAGTCATCAGCGTCCGGATCCATCCCAAACACCTCGAAAAGCACACGGTACACTTCCGGCATCCCGTAGCATAGATAGATTGCACCAAACAAAGCCCAGAACACAGATCTAGCGTGAAAACAAGACAAAGTAAACATGGATAAGTAGTAAGTATATGTCACAGGGATACAAAATAGTATAATGGGAAGCAGATATACTGAACATATCAAAAGAGATAAATATTCATATCAGCTCAAAGCTCTTGGCAAACGATGATCTTAGCAACTAAGTTGCATACAAGAGGCATGTCTAAACATAAAAAAAGGTAATTCACTAAACAAGTTGTTGAATAGAATCAGACACCAATCATTTCATGCTACAACAAAAGCAGATACAAACTCAATTTCTCGACTAAGATCCAAATCTCGGCTCAAAAGCAACCTAAACTATGGATAAGTAGTAAATATATGTCACATATATACTGAAACTTATCATAAAAGATAAATATTCAAATCAGCTAAAAGCTCTTGGCAACAAAAAGGTGATCTTAGCAACTCAGTTACATACAGAGTATGATAAATACTTAGGCATGTCTAAACATAAAAGATAACTCCCTAAACAAGTTCTTGAAGAGAATCAGACAACAGTCACTTCATGTTACAACAAAAGCAGATAAAAGCTCAAGCATCTGTCACAGGAAACACACACTATATATAATGCAACAGAAGATGATCTAAGCAACTAGGTTACATCTAACATACAAAGGGTATTTCACTAAACAAGTTGTCGAAAAGATTCAGACAACAATCAGTTAATGCTACAACCAAAGCAGATATTAAACTAAGATTCAACTCTCAGGTCAAAGCAACTTCAACAAGAGAGGAAACTTACTTAACCACTGGCTCACGATCTTTCCTAAGCAACTTATCAATATCATCATAAGGAAAGACAAGATTCTGCAAGTTAGCCGCTTTGATCCACCTCGGAAGAAACCTCTTCCCAATCAAGGCAAACACCCTCTCCCTCATAGGCCCCGGAGGCTCCCTCGGATACCTCTGCAAGAAAAACTCCGTAACCGCAAGCTCAATCACATACTGCCCCAAAAACCAAAGCCTCGAGTGCCCGTTCTTCACGTGCCTCGCACGTGCCCTGTCACAAGACGGATGCTGAAACGCTAAATAGAGCAACGTGTCGAAATGCTTAGCAGGATTCTCGTCGCTTAAGGTATCGGAAGGGTCCAGAGAGTATCCCAAAGCTTGTTTGGCTTCGAGGAGGTACTCGTCGATCCATGTTCTGTCGGAGGAGTTGAGGTTCGAAGGAGGGAGACACGAGCTGAGTAAAGGGAAGGACTTTAGAGAGAGCTGCGGGCTGTTGAGGAACCTCTCTGCTAGCTTTTTGTCGTCTAGTGGCGGCCTTAGGATGAAGCGTTTGGGAGGGAGTTTCTTCTTGGAGGGAGTGGTGGTGGATTGTTTGCGCTGGGCGAGCTCCTTGAGGAGACGCTGAGGGCTGTCTCGTGGGAGGCCCTGAGTCTCGGAAGCGAGGGAGGCGTGGATTCGGAGTCTGGGTTTGGAGAAAGTCGAGGGCTTTAGCTGGAACTGAGAGATTGAGATTGAGGAAGAGAAGGAGAGTTTTTCGGGTGAGACGCGGAGGAGAGAAGAAGATGAAGAACAAAGCTCCATTGAGTTGTAGAAACTTGGGTCGCGCAAGGCGCGATTTTGATTGCAGCGGTGGGAGAAAGGAAATGGTGAAGAGGAGAGGAGTGAGTCTGTGTTCCCATTGGATAAGGTGGTGTAGATTTTCGCGATACCGTGGCGGGGAGATTCTTTGCTGGATCAAAAGGTTTTTTAGTGTAATGTTTTGGGTCTTTAAAGCCCATTTAAAAGCCCATTATATTACAGTGAGATATATTAAAAGCCCTGCATACATCTTTATCGAAAATTTTTGTTTGTTATGGTTTTTTTTTTTACTTGGATTCAGTTTGCTTTTGTAGTTTTACAACCAAAATATATCCACGTATCATAAGTAGTTTTGTAAAAAGAAATTCCGACAAAATTAGAATTTTATCTATTCTATTAAAACAGTAGTGTGACCCATTGATAACAAGTTATGTCCAATTGATTTTTTTTATAACTGTATCTACTTTAATTAAATCAATAACACGTTATCTTTGTATAATAAGCAGTTACGTTTTCTTCCAACACAAAAAAGGAGTTTTTGTCGGTTTATGATTTTAAAATTGGGCCATGGGCCTCGATTTTGTTTTTAAAATCAACTGATTTGTTCCATTTGGTCTGATTGCAATGAGCCATATAAATTTATATTGCTTTCTTAACCACATCTAGGTTTATGGCTAATTTAATTTTAATAGAAGAAGACTAATAATATTGATTATTAAACAAAATTGCAATTATACTCGATTATTATCTATTATATTAAAACAGAAATATAATCAATTGATAAAAAGTTATGTCCAACTAAAAAAACTAATTTTTATATAACTTCACAAGTTATATAACTTCATCTAAATGAATATATTTTAAAGTCCTATTTTAAAGGGATAACCACTTTAAGTCATCTTTTAAAGAACTATGTATATGGCAACAAAAATTTATAAAAATATATATTTGTATTTTTTTGTTATTGGGTATTTAAATAAAAATATAAACCCTTATATATGGCAACAAATGTGTGATACGAAAAAAGCCTTATACAATTGGTCATGTACCATAAAGATATACTTATAAAGGTTAAAACTAATTCTCGACATTAAAAAGACATTTTTGTTACCATATATTTTTGTATTTTTTTTTGTTATTGGGTGTTTAAATAAAAATTATTTTTAGATTTTAACCTTTTATTTGATTAATATAACACATTATTTTATATAATTATGTATACCGTTACGTTATTGACATATCTTCTATAATGATATGATAATTATTCCTCATAATTATAATAAAATTTGATATATTTTTTTTTCAAAAAATATTATCACACTACAACAGCATAGCTTACATCTCAGCCAAAAAATTAAATTTATTCGACTAGATATTTTTTTCAAATTTTAAATATTTTACATAGACATTAAGTTTATCAATTAACAAAGCATTTGATGTTAAAAATAGGGTTTAATAGGGTTTAAGTGAAATTTTAATGTAAGTAAATATTCATATAAATGAAACTCATTTAGTATAACGGGTTTTAAATAGGTTATTCGATTAAAAAATATTTATTAAATGTGATTTTATTTAAAGTTAGTGAAGATGATATTAAAATTAAAATTTTCAAAAATAATTAAAACAAAAAATATACCCGCCCTTTCAAGGGCGGGTCAAAATCTAGTTGATCTTAAAGATAAAAAACTCATAATACAAATTTGGAATAACCAAAGAAAACCAACATCAGTAGACAAATTTTCCGAAAGCCATATTATTACATAAGCATCAAGAGAAGTGAATTTGACGATGCTCTCCAAAGTGAAGATTTATCTGCAAACAAAGTTTTAACTTTGTTATTTTCCTTCTCCATAAACAAAGTTTTGTATTTTATAATTTTGCAGCAAATATGGTTTGAATTGTTTTTTTTTTAATCCAGTATAAGTTAGATTTTTCTTGGAATCTTTGTTACATTGGATACTCATACTTTCTCTATAGCACGAGTAACTTCCGAGGAAAAGTGAAACTAAACCATGAAGAGTTGAGAAACATGTAATCATGGCAATAGACCAGAGATACAATAACGTGATCAATATTATTGAAAAATACACTTTACAGGAAAAAAGATTCCCTTTCGTGTTACTCTTTGTTCTCTCGACCACATGGCACATGATAATTCGATTTGTATAGAAATAAATACTATAAGTATCAAACACTATAAGACGCACGAGTCCTCCCATTTTGGTCGTTTTAATATATTTACATCCATTTGTGTTATTTTAATTCAAAACATTTAATGCAAAATCATAAGCTTCATTTTAAATATATTTTCCTTAAATAAATATTTTATAAATATTATTTTTAACAAGACATTATATGATATATATCTAGTTATTTTTTGGCTGTAGTATATCTAATATATAATGTAATAGGATAAAATTAACATGCCTATCTTCTTCTTCTTTTTTTGGCAGAACTGTAGAACAATGCTATTTTTTTTTACGGTAACCTGAAACTGAGTAATCCTCGTGGAGATTGTTAAAATACAGGACAAACATAAAAATAAACAACAAAATATAATTTTTCTTTCTTTTGTAGGTTATTCTGATTTCACGGATCCAGTTCTGTAGGTTAAAGTTTCTTTGTTTTAGATCAAGTTACGGACCAGACTATTGTCACCTTCAAAAGTGATTTTGCAAATATTAAATGTTTTTTTTATTTTGCTTTAAAGCAATATTAAATGTTGCATATTGCAAAACTTGCGATTCCACTTATAGAGCTGTAGAGCAGATGACTCCACTACTGTTTACTAATCCACAAAAGTGATGTGATGAATGGTGATTTCATGTAATTACGTCCGTTCTGCTTTTAATACTGTTCTGCACACATCCCTTAATCATAGCCAAAGCTTTGGTGGATACAAATAATACCAATTATGGACTGACTTGCTTAATCTCTATATCCAAATTGAATGTTATATTAACAAATGACCTTCCACAAGTATAAATAAGAATTGTATTTTTGTTTTGTTGCGTTCTGATCTGCTCCTTCCTCTTGTCTGCAGTGATTACTTGTTTTTTTTTTTGTAAAAGCATATATTCGAGGAAGACGATTCAACCATTTGCTTGTTATGCGTAAAATATATAAATAAATCGCACTCTTTCCGTTACCGAAAGATATACTCCTTCCATTTCTATTTAATTATCGTTATAGAGAAAAAAATTTATTTCAAAATAAATGTTGTTTTAGAATTTCAATATAAAACTTATTAATTAAATTTTCTACTTATTTTTATATTGGTTGAAATATAGTTAGGTGTGGAAATATATAAAATCATATGTTTTATTAATCTTTGTGCATAAACTTAAAAACAACAACTAAAATAAAACGGAGGAAATGTGTTTTAGAAAAAAAATTGTTTCAAAAAAATACATTTTCACCACATAAATTAATTACAAATTGTAAATTTCAAAAAACATAATTGTGTTTATTAAAATTCTATTGGTTAAAAGTTATGGAGAATAGCTAATTACAGAAAATAATGTATTGGTAACTAAAATCTAATATATTTTTTTAATAAGTGAAAAATATTTTTAAACATAGGGGGTAAATCTTTATTAACCAAATGACCCGATCAAAATTATCAAATTATAGTTAATGGGAAATTGTTATCTTGATACAGGCACGATTAATATATATGTATATATATAGTATATCTGTATATGATAAAAAAAAAAGATGCTATCATGGAATGTGTCACTGGAAATGATTGGCAATCTCTACAATTTTCAACCTCGAGCTAGGAGACAGCTTGAAAATTGTGAAGAACAAGTTACTGAGCTTAACATGTTATATACATCTTTGTTTTCTTATTTTCCTTTCTTTGAAACAATCAAATTAAAATAATGTAAATGAATTATTCCATTGCATATTCTTAAAGTTCGTATTTACTTTATTTTTAACAGAAACCGTTTAAGGCATATATAGTGAAATTATTTATCATGTTTTGTGGAATAGAAAAAGGACATGGTTTTCTTAGGAAAAGTATACTAAATGATACTAAATAATAGAAGCGTGATTGCCTTTACTTGCATTGCATGGAGTAGCCCCTTTTGAATGACTGAATTGAAGAATTGTTCTCGTCAACTATTTTTGTTTCTTCTTTAAAACGTCAACTAAAGTCTAAATCAACAATCGCTTTACCATAGATTAAAAAAAACTATATATATAAAACAGTAGCTGTTGATATAGCGTAAAAAGACAGCCATAATTAAACCCATTATCATGTCAACTGATTTGGACAATGTGTAGCTTTCTTCCCTAGATATGTAGCTAATTAATCCGTGTTTAACTTGGTGACTACAAGATCCAAAATTCTATTGTATGGTTAGTAAAAAAATTATGAAACCGTGAGATTCCTGCAATGCTAAGTGAAGCATTGGTTGAGATCCGAAAATAAAGATAATCGTAGTTAATTAAGACTAATTAAATAATATATGTATCTAGAAAAGTATAACAGTCAGGAGTAGTGGTTGAGATATGAGAAAGATTCAAGGTGGCTATATGGCACAGTTATTCGCAATGCTAAGTGAAGCATCGTTATCAATCTCGATCGCCATCACTCTCTATTCCCTCATATAGATAATCCTTGTGATCATACACACACAATATTTAGACAAACTAATAATATAATATCGAGAAGCTAACAATGATAAAAATACAAAAAATAATGGCGTGTACGTGAAACGATTTTTAATTACATAAATCATAGATTTGAAATTAACCATAAAAATTATAATACTTAAACATACGTTCAAAGAACCTTAAAATGATGCCAAAAGTTATAATATATTTAGTCTTTTTTCTTATAAAATAATGAAAATGCAAGCTGGCCGGTGCTACTTGTGCCCACTATAGAAAATCATATATATAAGTTCCTTTACTCCATTCATGTAATCATAGATATATAAGCACAAAATTGAAATCACAGAAAATAGTTTTAAACAACAAAATGGCTGCGAAGAATCTCTTATTGCTCTTTATCTCTCTTTTTCTCACCGTTAACCTCGTCTCCGCTCAACTCCGCAGCAACTTCTACGCCGGAAGTTGCCCCAACGTCGAAAAAATCGTCAGAGACGCCGTTCAAAAAAAAGTCCAACAAACTTTCACCACCATCCCCGCTACTCTCCGCCTCTATTTCCACGATTGTTTCGTCAATGTAAAACATTTTATTTATTTATTATTTTATTGCTTTAACTTCATTTTCATTTCTTTTGGGTCTAACTTATGAAATTAATTTACTGTCTTAGGGTTGTGATGCCTCGGTGATGATAGCATCGACCGGTAATAATAAGGCGGAGAAAGATCATCCGGATAACTTGTCGCTGGCCGGAGATGGATTCGACACCGTTATTAAAGCTAAACAAGCTCTTGACGCCGTTGCAAATTGTCGTAATAAAGTTTCTTGCGCTGATATACTCACCATAGCTACTCGTGACGTCGTTAATCTCGTTCGTAACTCATCACTATCATTTTCGTTAGCTCAATCACGAATTATAATCATTATCGTTAATGCTAAATGATATAATATTTATAGGCGGGTGGACCAAGATATGAAGTGGAATTAGGAAGGCTTGATGGGCTGTCGTCTACGGCGGCTAGCGTCGAAGGGAAGCTGCCACAACCGACGGACGACGTCAACAAACTCACTTCACTTTTTGCCAAAAACGGCCTTAGCCTTAACGAGATGATAGCTCTCTCCGGTAAGATATTGTTCATTCGGACCAAACTTATATCAAGTTGATTAAGATTTGATTTGGTTTTGGAATAAAAAATTAGTATTTTAAGTAATTTCATAATAAATAAAATATTTAATTAATAACATATTTGGTTCATGGTTTGATCCTAATTTAAGTATGGTTCGATACTGAAAACAGGAGCGCACACATTAGGATTCGCTCATTGCACCAAAGTGTTCAACAGGATTTACAGTTTCAACAAAACAACGCAAGTGGACCCCACAGTTAACAAAGCTTACGTGACAGAGTTACGGGCGTCATGTCCTAGAAACATAGACCCAAGGGTGGCTATAAACATGGACCCAACAACACCTAGACAGTTCGACAACGTTTACTACAAAAACTTGCAACAAGGGAAAGGTTTGTTCACGTCAGATCAAGATTTGTTCACAGATCGTCGGTCAAAGCCAACCGTTGACTTATGGGCCAATAATGCAAACCTGTTTAATCAAGCCTTTGTTAACTCCATGATCAAGCTTGGTCGTGTTGGTGTTAAAACCGGTCGTAATGGTAATATCCGTCGCGATTGTGGAGCCTTCAATTGAATTTAAATACTCATCGATTTCTTCTATTTTTATTCAATTTCAGTTGTTGTTTAGGATGGTTTCATGATGCTGGTTCGGCTCGAGTATAATAATTCTCAATTTTGGGTTTCAGTTTGCTAAAGTAAAAATGCAAACCTAAAATTGTATACCTTTGTTAGAATCTTAGTCTTAATAAATCTGATTCATATGTATTGCCTTATCTCATAATTCATATAGGCTATATCTCATCAATATGTTTCAAACCACAAATGTTTTATGGTATGTATGAGAAACTCTCTGCCTCCCAAACTTATTTTGATTATTTTACCAATAAGTCTAAAGGCCTGACTTGACGGACCAATTTTTCGAGAAACGGTTTTGATTGGTGCCCAATTCACTTCGTGGTTGCAGATAGTTTGCTTTTGCTACAAGACATGTCTTCTGCGTTAGTAATAGTGTTTCAACTTTCAAATTTCAACGTTTTTGTGTAGCTTATTTCTTGGGATATAAGAGCATGTTTAATTGGGGTTCTTAAGATGGAGCTCTTAGTGAAATATAAGAATTCGTCTCTTAACTTTTAACTTAAAAAATTAAAAATCGATTTTTAAATAAGATATTTAAAAACCGGTTCTTAGTTTTTTTAATTAAAAGTTAAAAGACGGATTCTTAGATTCCGCTAAGAATTTCACCCTAAGAACTTTCCATTAAACATGTTCTAAAGCCAGGTTTGTAGCAACCGTTTATTCATCTTGTAATTTTACTTTAATATTGTGTGTAGCTTTGGATTAACACGTTCAAATAGAAAGTGATTTTCTATATATAATAGCTGGGATATATTTATCTGTTGACCAAAAATATATATTTGGGTTTACTTCCATTTATATTGAATGTTTTGGTCAACCTTTAACTATAACGTGTTTGTATATGATGACCATGTACAGTTGTTTATTTGGATATACATGTATTTGTGCTCTCATCACAGAAAGACAAATTTAAGACCCTTCAGGCCTTCAGTCCATTCATGCATCTATATATTTGTAATTTCACACCTGAAAGCTTATATAAAGAGAGCAATGACTAAAGAAAATTGAATAAAAATGTCCACGAACAAAATGAATCTCTTATCACTTTTTCTTTCTCTCTTTCTGACCCTAAACCCAACCTCCGCTCAACTCCGCCGGAAGTTGCCCAAAATCGAACAAATAGTCAGAAACGCCTTTGGACAAAAAATCCAACAATCTCAAGTCACGTTTCCGCCGTTCTCCGTCTCATTTCCATGATTGTTTTGTCAATGTAAAATATTTTAGGGAAATTGCACCCAATAATTAACAAAATTTATTTTAATTAAATAAGACCAAAACTTCATTTTCTCTCTTCCTTTCCCTTCTTATCTCTTTCTATCTTCTTTCTAAAATTTAATTTTGTTTTTTTTTTTTGGTTATTTCACTAATTTTTCCTATTTTATATTTCATTTTTTTTTTTACAAATTATCAAATTATTTCATATATTTGCTTAAGTTTTTTTTATTAATTAATAAGTTTGATTTCACAGGTTTGTGATGCATCGGTGATGATAGAGTCTACCAAAAATAATAAAGCGGAGAAGGATCACTAAGATAATCTATCTTTATCCACAGATGGATTTGACGCCATATTTAAAGCCAAACAAGCTCTTGACGCCGTTCCAAATTGTCGTAACAAAGTTTCTTGCGCCGATATTATCACATTTACAACATCAAAAAAAATCTTAAGTACTAATTTAATTTAATATAGGTGGGTGGACCATGGTACGACGTGGAATTGGGGAGGTTGGATGGACTATCCTCCACGGCGGCTAGTGTCGAGGGAATGCTGCCACAACCAACCGAAAATGTTAGCAAACTCGCTTCACATTTTGCTAAAAACGGGCTTAGTCTTGACGATATGATCGCTCTATCCGGTATGATTTTGTCTTTTGATTGAAACTACATCATCATGGACCTGCTCATTGCACCAAGGTCTTGGATAGGATTCACGGTGTCAAAGAAGACCCGAGTATAAACGCTACTTACTTACCACAACTCAAAGAGTTGTGCCCTAAAGACCTCGATCCGCACAAAGAGATATTTATGGATCCAACAACACCGGGGAAATTTGACAACGTATACTATCAAATTTGCAGCAAGGCAGAGGATTATTCAAGTCTGACCAAGCTTTGTTCACCGATCCTAGGTCCAAGCCTACCGTTAACTTATGGGATGGTAATGGACAGTTGTATAATCAAGCTTTCGTTAACTCCATGATCAAGCTCGGTCCCCTTGATGTTAAAACCGGCCGTGATGGTAACATCCGTAGCAATTGTGAAACTTTTAATTAGAAGATAATCTTTTTGAATTTGATCCTCTTTATATTATTAACATCATTCGCTTTCCCACTAGCAGATTTGTCTCTTAATATCCAATAAAAGCAACAAACACAAGAAGAAATTAAAACAAGCAAAAGAATTAAAGGAAACAAAAACATAAAAGCAAGTAAGACAAGTCTAGGCAGAAAACAAGAAGGCTAATCTGATGTTGATTTTAGAAAGAAAAAAAAACTAGAGAGAAAACTGCATCAGAAAACATGAAAATAAGAGAGGAAAAATTGCTTTATTACAAGATTGATTAGTAGAACTAAATTATCAAAAGTGTCAAGACAAAAGAAATATACAATCTCTAACAATCAATTAATGACAGGATGTAATTTCTATTTTTTTTCCACAAATGACGCATTAAGTTTTTGTTATCAATCAAATAATATAGAATTTTCCCCGTAAAAATTTGAAAGTTTTTTTTTTAAAAATAAATTGAAGTGAAAACAATGCTTTGACAAAAAAAAAATGTTTTTAATACATTCCAAATCAGTTTATGGTTAGTAAAACGTTTTGTTTCTATTTTAAAAAGTTCACGAAGAGAGGGAAGCATACCCGTGTAAACTCTGTTTCCATAGGAATCGTCTCCTTCAAGCAGCTCTCTAATCGCTAAGGAGTTATTCTTCACTGCTGTGTACATCAAGTTATCGTTTTCTTAATAAAAGATTAGCCTCTTCTTTTATTCATTTAGTTTTTTTCACCATTTTTAATAGGAAAAATCAAAAACATATATATAACACCAAGCAATAAGATTAACGATCTTCTATCTGGGAGAAGTACGTAGAGATTTGCAGCCATCATTTTTGCTAGGATATGGGAGAGAGAAGATGAGGTGGTTATTTCAGCAGGATGGGTCATTTTATGGTACCCCCTTTTTTTGGAACATAATGTATAATGGTACCTTTAATCATGGTTCTGATGGTTTGTCACTGAACAATTATGCCTTGATATGATGTTTAGCATCAAATATATAAATTAAAGCGTTACTATAATTTTGATGTTTGTTAAAGCGTTAATGTAACTACTAATCTATTGTAACATAGGTGGTTGGACCAAGGTATGATATGGAACTAGGAAGGTTTTATGGGCTATCATCAATGAAGGCTAGTGTTGAAGGGAAGCAACCGCATCAATGAACGATGTCAACCAATTCTGCATATATTTTTCAAATTTTCAAAGTTTATCACATGTTTACATTCAATCTTTTGATAATTCAACATACTAGGCCTGGGCATTCGGGTCGTCGGGTCGGATTCGGGTCGGGTCCTTTCGGGTCCGGGTCTTTCGGGTATAAGAGTTTAGAACCCGATAGGGTAATTTTAAATTTTCGGTTCCGGGTCGTGCCGGGTCCGGGTCGGGTCGGGTCTTAAATAGTTAGACCCATTCGGGTAATTAGAATTTATCGGTTCGGATTCGGTTCGGTTTCGGGTTGAGTTTGGTTCGGATTCGATCTAAAAAAGACCTAAAAATACAAAAATATATCTGAAAATATTTATATATCCGAAAATATTCAAAATTTGTGTTTTTATTATATTAAAATGTGTATATATTCTAAACTATGCGAGATAATACAACAATTCGTTGTCTCCTAGTGGTTGACCCCATGTTCTCTAGACAAATAACCCATCTTCGATTCCCCCTTAATGCATTTTATTTAATTTACATTATTAATTCGGGTACCCATCGGGTTTCGGGTTTGGGTCGGGTCGGGTCCAAGACCCGCGGGTCCTCTGCAACAAGACCCGATAGGGTAATTTGATCAGATCGGTTCCTACCCAAACCGGGTTTTTTCGGGTCGGTTTCGGGTCGGGTCTTCGGGTCCGGGTAAAATGCCCAGGCCTACAACATACGATGTCAACCAATTACACGGACATAGTAATTAATATAGTTTTATCCATTTTATTTTAAGATATAACTATCGTACTGTAGCAGAAATAGCTAAATAAAAATACAAGTTACTGTTCAGAAAATTATAAAAAGAAAATGTTATACAACAAAAGCGCTATATTTATTACGATTTTTGGCAGGATATATCAAAAAAATTCGAAAGAAACAAATATTTTTTGCCACAAAATAATCTTTTTTTTTATCTCCTAGCATTTATCTGTCGGTCTGGACATTCAGATATCAGTTCGGTTCAGTTTGAGTATTTTGAATATTTTGAGGTATCCGGCAGTTTAGATAGAGAGTTAGAGGATTTATTTACTACATCATCTATTTTTGGTTTTGGTTCAGTTCAGATAATTTCAGATTCGGTTTGATTCAGATAGTAAAGCTAGTAACCTGGAAGTATCCAGAAAAAATGGTTTTCATTTGATTTTAGTTATGGTTCGGTTATTTCATGTAGTTTGGGTAATTCGGGTAAAATAACGGATATTTTGGATAAAATATCGAACAGTTATGATGACTCGGATAAAAATCTCGGATTACTTTGAATATTTCATATAAAACTATCCAAATACTTTCTGATAGTTCGAATATTTTATAATAATTTTGTTTTCGTTAAGTATTTTTCTGATATTCTATACAAATTTTTAAATTACAAATATATATATTTAGTTATGTTATATGTATATATAATTAATGTTTTTATATATTTAGGTATCCGTTTGGTTTTTGGTTTGGTTATTTTGGATACGGAAATATATAAACCATTCGGATATTTGAAAGTTTCGGCCGGTTCCAATTTCGGATATTTTAATTGGTTAAGTTTTTTGCCCAAACCTATTTATGCGTGTATAACCTTTTGGCTAAAAAGCCCTAGTAAACTAAATTGATGAGAAGAAATGACTCTTTGCACATCCAAAAGCCGTCTGGCCCCAGAAGACCTAATTTCATCGTACCATTTAATTAAATTTAATTATCTATTATTGCGAACTATTGTACTAATCTCACCTGAAAATTTGGAATCCATGGGTACCGAATTTATCGTTTTGCTTCTTCAGCAAATCGATTGTCAATTCTATATAGGATTATTCGTATAGGATATTTATATTTCATATGAGCTGGCTCATATAGTGAAAATTTAATATAATTAAAAACAACCAAGTTGGAGTTAAGTAAAGAATGTTTAAGTAACTTTTCACAGTGTTCATTGGTCGATGGCAGATTGTAGTCAAGTTATAGTATGTCACATTTTTTTGTAGCCAATAAAGGATCAGAAAGTTAAAACAAATTTCTAAAGTTTAGTTACCCGTTATATAAAAGGATTAAACACAACATCCATATACAAGTTGGAGGTAATTTGCATGTATGTTCGAATGAAAACCGTTCTACATAATGATTTATTTTGGATTAATCATTATTGATAGTAGAGAAAATGCGTTATTAAAACGGGATTCCTAATGTTCTCTACGTAGTTTTTCTCTCTCTATGTAGTTATGTTGTGCTAATAATTTAAACAATATTCAAGGTTGGAAGTTGGAACCATTATATTGTACGTGTGGCTAAGTAGCAAACTTAAGCATTCTCAACAGATTATTTATAATACTCATCCGCAAAGCATTATATCACCAAAAATTATCATATTTCTCGATAGAGAAAATAATTATGTTAGCCAATAATTATGCGGCTTCACCACACAAAAAAAACCCTAAAAAGGACCGTCGAGAAAAACTGAGTGCGAAGAGTTTGCGTCGTCGGTTTTAAACAAAAAGGTTTAATAACTTTCTCTCTCTTTTGTTTCTGTATCCATCGCCGCTGATTCCATTTTCATAACACGACGTCGTTACAGACTCCTCCGATGGACTTCCCGGATGATCCCTATTAAGCGCCTTACTAAACTGCGGCGGTGGAAGAAAAGGAACCGGGACAACCGGACCGGTTAGAGCTAACCCATGGTTCAACTGTAGCTCCATATCCGGTTCAGACCACTCGGTTTTCGATCGTTTACGGTTGACCGGAGATTCTTCCACCCCCGTCGTAATGAGCTTGGATCTTGAGGTCGAGAAACCGTCGCGACGCTGCAACCGCCAGATCTCGGTAGACTCATCTGAGGAGTTCAACGAAGGAGATTCGAGTAGATCTGAGATAGGTCGTAGAGTTCCGCCGCGAAGAACAGTTTCAACAGCCGCTTGGCACACGTGCCAGTTCCCGGTCCATAACATACCAACCGCTCCGTTAACCGGATTCACCGTCCTCCCACACGCTTCAAACAACAAAGACTGAAACAAAGCTGAACAAACAAACAAACCGAACATATAAATCTCAAGTTATTACAAAAGGAATCGAATCTTGTAACATAATAGTCTTGTATTAATGATGTTTCATGTTATATTCTTTTTTCTTTTAATTTTTTTATGTTATATTCTGAAATATAGAAATACTGATCGTACCAGGGCGGTTTTGTTCGGGAACGGCGGAGATGAAAGACATTAGACCGGCACGGCCAAAGAATTTAGCAACGAAGACAGTGGCGTGTCCTTGTGACTCGGCGGATTCGATCCATTGAAGGCAAGGACGAAGGATGCATGTTTCGCTGCAACCTTTTCGAAGAACTCTACATCCATTGCAACTCATATTATATGCCAACAAAGAAAAAAAAAACAAGAGATCTCAAAAAACAGTTTCAAAACTTATGAGAATATATATCCAATGTTTTAGGAGCAAGAAACACAAGTTTTTGATCTGATTAGATAGAAGAGTAAGAAGAAACAAGTTATAAGAAGATGAGAGAGGCCTAGATGGGGATTTATAGAGGCAAGTGAATAATAAAAGAGAGTGTGTGTCAACTTGTTTTCTTTTTTATTCCTTTGTCCTTTCTTTTCCATTATTTTTATTTAAAACCTTTCTGTATATAATATGCATACATATATAAAAATATTTCAAATTTATGGGAAAGAGAAGAAACTCAAAAAAGTTTGGTCTTTAGCCGCTTATGGTATTCTTGATATAACTTTGAAACCTTCAAATATTTACGTGGATCAAGAATACGTGGTAAGATAGAAACAACAACTAGAAATTGTATAATATAGTAGGTAATTCACTCAAACTATTAAACAATTTATGTTGTACTTACAAGTAACTAAACAAAAAAAAATAAGTAGGACAACACTACAAGAAAGGAGAGCGTTTAGGAAGTGATTCCAAAGGTATTGGCATTGGGGGAAAAGAGAGCGTTTCCGTTTCTCCGCAAACACTTGTCGCTGACTCAGACTCGTGTTTTTAAATATTACTTTCTTGCGTTTTAAAAATATTCGTTAGGTTGTACTACTCTATTCTTTTCACTCAATAAGTACTATAAAGAAAAGGAACAAAGCTGAATTTGGGATTTGATAGAGATAAAAAAGGAATATACAAATCTCAAATCTTACGTCAGGAGACGATGGGGTGCACGTGGATTTGATGAAATTATTGGTACAATTTGTGGTCTGTATTCTCATGAGATGTTTTTAGTTTAGAAAAATGAAAAAAGTAGGAGTTATTTTGTGTTCATTGGTATTTATCGTGTGTTTCTTGATGATTCGATTGTGCTGGGTGGTGAATGAATCATATGCATTTTAGTGTTTAATCATTTGGAGGGCATTATTGATACAAAAAAAAGATTATGAAACTAATAAGCAAATCACAAGAGGACAAACGTGTAAAAAGAAAGAAAAAAGAAACAAGAGAAACGACAAAGTGTTGTGGTTATGTTGATAAATATTCTTATATAGTATTCTCCAGTAGCTAGACCTACAGTCCGATCACCCGGATAACCAATCAATACTACTAGTTTTTTTCAATAACAAAACTTGAATTAAATGGGGTTTGCATCCCAATCAATAATAGTTTCATGTCTTGGGTGTTTGATTACGTTCTGTACATCAGGATGTTAGATCATATATTTTCATTCTAGTGAAAGTGTTAAACTAGTATAAGTTTAATGCTTAGACCATCATTTCTTGATATGTGTCTAAAACCCTAAAATAATGTAGAAGTGTTGTAAATTAGTTGTTTGTATTTTTATTTAATCAAAAAAAATATATCAAGGGTTGAAAATATAGCGCTGTAAGAGTTTCATTAGAAGAATAGACAAAAATAATTTACGTACACACAACCGAAATCTTGTCCATAACAGTGTTAATCTTATAAATCCACCATATTGCTAACTCTTTAACTTGCATCAGTCTACTTTCATGTACTTCCGATCACTTTGGAGCTTTCAAAGAAAGATATTAATAACGAGATAGGAACGTGGTGACCATAAGTCATGACCGCGTCGTCTTCCACAAACTCATGTGTGTCCAGATTATATAAATCAGATATTTATAAGTACAAGTACTATAAAAGGCTGTTTAGTTTATTGTATGTTGACTGGTAATTACATTTGACTCTACGTACCTACGACAACTTAAAATTTTGCAATATCTTGGAACTACGAGTCTACAAAAGCCGTTATTGACCCTTCGCCATGTCCAAAGGCTATTATCTCTGCGTGTGTGAGTCTCTCTCGTATTTTCTTTTGTATTCTATTAAAAATCAAAATATTTTCCTTTATTAAAGAATATAAAAATTGGAAAAGTGCTTTGATTGAGCAAATTCATCAGTGGCGAATTACTAAAAAACAAAATCAGACCTAATTAGAGAAATTTTAGCTCACATCATATTCCACTCTTTGTCGGCATAAGTCTTAAACTACTACTTAAAGTATAATTAGGTTTATTCTTTTATAGATACGACATGTCTACCTGCAAAATTAATCATAGCTTATTGACACTAGTCCAAAGTATTTGGTTGATATTTTAGTTGTAATAAGCAACACAAATAGGGCTAATGTAAAACATACAATTAAATATAACAAGGGCATGAAAGCATTGAAGCACTGGACAGAGACATAGGCTTCGACTGGTGACATGTAGTATTAGAGTTGAGTTACAATAAAATGTATTATTTGATGTAGTTTGCAGTAAAAACTATGTGGTATAAACTGTAGATTTATGTAGTGAGTTCGCAGTAAAAATATGAGTTACTATTTTATCAATATTATTGATTGGTAACATTTTTGATGTATAAGTTGCAGTATATATTATTTTTTAAAATATAAATAATATTTTAATAATAATAGTGAAAAAATAAAATTCATAAATCAAAATTAACTAAGGATGTCAAAAATTTATGTACATAAATTTTTAATTACCAAACAATATTAAAAAAATAAAATTAATTGAACATTTTAATTGACTATTTAAGTGGAACTTATACAAATATTTTATTTACATAAATTTATAATCACCTGAAAATTAACAACTAAAATTATAGATTTTTTTAACTAATTAAAATGAAAATATGATTTTAGAAAAGCTTTTTTGTATAATTTAGAGAAAAACTTTGGCTAACAAGTATATAATCATATTAAAATTTTAAATATATTATATTAAATAATATAACTAAACGTAGGGCTAAGTGCTTATATGTATTGTAAATTGTTAATATTGTTAATATTCAAAAGGTAGTGGGTAGTTAATTGACAAACCCAAAATTTTCAATAACTCAAATCTTAATACATGAGATTTTGGTTGATGTAGATTTAAGATTTGAGTTATCATTTTTACAAAGGCTATAAGTCAAAATTGTAACTCAATAATAATCAATTATAACTCAAACACAACTTCAAAATCTTAAAACTAATTCATGATTGGTAACATTTTTGATTTATATGCTCAAATCAACTTAAATCAAGTGTACTACATGTTACCAATCAAAGCCATAATGAGAAAATTGTTCACCCAAAAACAAAACTTAACTTACATCATTTTCTAAATAGTAGACAAACTGAGATAATCGTGATGTCCTTTAATAGTAGTCATTGCAGCACTCCAGATTTTAGAGAAAAATATTTATCAGAACGATATGTATGATAAGAATCAACTACTACATGAATTTTAGTTTCTTTTTGTAATGGTCATGAAGAAAATCTTCCAGTGTATCTTTTTTTTTTTTCCGTCAAGATTTTTTATTAAGAAAACAAAGGACTAAACCCAGCAACTACACTGGCCAAAGCCCAAACGATAAAACACTTAAGGCCCAACAACACATGGCCAACTACTCACAACTACACGGGTCTACGCCCCAAACAACTAGAAAGAGGCCCGGACGACTTAAGCAGGCCCGCATCAAGGAGGCCCAACAAGTGATGAGAACTTCTTCCTCGGGAACGACACGCGTCCCATCCGCCTCGACCTGACCGCGTGCTCGCCTATGCGCCGCCGGCACCCTCCATCCAACCCTAGTTACGCCGGAGCTCGATTCACCAGCAAGCCTCCACCGAACCATCTCTTTTTAACCACGCTTTATCTTCACCATGGATAGCCTTCTCGATCTATTAAGAGCTCCTCCAAGAGATCAAAGCCACGAACCTCATAACCTAAGAACCAAACCCGACCCAAAATCGGGCCACAAACCGTAGTCTACGACGGACATAGAACACCGAGAGCCGACGACGCCGAGCTATAGAAGCCTTGGCGCCCCGGAAACAAAGCCGGAGAACGAGGATCTGAGGAAGCCTCCTCCTCCCGGAAGCAAGAGCCGGCGGCGACAGAGCTTATTGAGCCTCTGTCTCCCGGAAACGAAACTGAAACTACCGGACGACATCACCACACCATCCTCTCCACACGACCGCGCCTTAACACCAGTAACAGAGCCACCGTTGAGATCGTAATCTCCCGGAGATGAACGATGATAGATGACCTGGACCAGGGCTCAGACAAGACGATCTGAGAGAGGAGACGACAGAGGAGCAGAAAGAACAAACTTAAACGGAAGGACGAGGTCTCCGGCGACGGCACGCGCGCTCACGCGCCGACCGTCCGCCGGAGCCAAAAGCGGATCTACTCTCTCTCTCTCTACTCTCTCTCACACCAGTGCTTTTTTTTCCAATCTTCCAGTGTATCTTAACTTTCTGCTTTACATTGTGAATTAGATATGAAATTTAAACATTTTCTATAACTGTTCCTGTCACTTCTGATGTGGCATACTTATCCAAAATAGCTTTTAGCTCTGTCTTCCGTACAGTTGAACTGGCTGGAATGTAACATGCAAGTAGCAATCACACTATTATACTACTATTTTATTAGCCATGCGAATGATCCGATCATATCTGATCTTCGTTTTCATGTTGAAAAAAAATTGTAAACATGAGTTTTTTATATGTAAAAAAAAAAGTAAACCGAACAATAGTTGATTTGGCAAAATGATATTTTATTTTTTAAGATTTGATGTAATTAATATACTGGAACATATGCACACATATATATATATATATATATATATATTTGCTTATGGTATTTTAGTTTCTAATAGGACTAACCAAAAGAAAAATATAGTGAAGAAAAGTCGGACTTAAGATTGATATTTGAGATACTATCCACTTGGATAACCACATAAAACGCAGAACAACAAAAACCAGAACAAAGATTCGTTAGATTCTTTTATATTTTGGACAAAATCTGTCGAATGAGATTGGTAGCATATCCTCTGCTCCGCAAAAATATGTAGCCATGATATTCTAGCTATGAGATTGGTTGTATCATATGATTAAACAAATAAAAAATAATGAAAACTAGCAGATGAGATGAATTTTCATTTGAAGATTTTCAAATTCTATATGGATTATTATTTTAATGACATATTCTACATTATTATTTTAAAATTACAACAAAATAAATTAAAATAAAATATTTATATTAATATGGATAAAATACTTAAAAGTATAAAGATGCTCTTGGAATAAGAGAAGAATCTTCTGTAACCAAAATAAACATAAGTGATCAGAATGTCAATTGCAACTTTCTCTCCTCCACAGAGATATCAACACGTCACACACGTGTATCTTACGATACTATCCACTTGGTTCAGAGAAAAACAAAGGTGTCACCTCTTTAGATTCAAAGTAAAGTCTTCACGAGATGGTGAAACATGCAATATTACTGGCGTTTTAGTTGTGGTAAGATAAGATAACGTATCCCCTACAACCACTGGTTCCATATTTTCACTGTAACAAAGGAAAAAAAAAAGATATAGATTATTGAAGTTGAGATATAGAGAGGAAGTGTGAACAAACAGAGAAGAAAGAAGATCACATAACTTACTAGACTTTGATGGCTCCGTCGACTCCAAGAGTGGTGGTGAAGGTTGATCTGAAGAAGAAGCCATGGGAGCAAGAACAGCCACTGCATAACAGATGGCATCCTGAGATACCATCAGTAGCACAAGTTAAAGCTGGTGAGTTTTTCAGGGTGGAGATGATCGATTGCATGGCAGGTACTGTTAAGGACAATAGCTCTTCAGCCGATATCAAGCACGCAGACCTTTCTATGGTAAGATGGTTCAGTTAGAATCATGTGTGTCAATAGATAAGTCATGTTTTCTTTTGGTGCTTTGTGTCTGCAGTCTCATTGCCTAAGTGGGCCTATTAGGGTTGTGGATGAGGAAGGTGTTGCAGCAAAGCCAGGTGATCTTCTTGCTGTTGAGATATGCAACTTAGGTCCTTTACCAGGACATGAGTGGGGCTTCACAGCTTCGTTTGATAGAGAGAACGGCGGCGGTTTCTTGACTGATCATTTCCCTTGTGCCACCAAAGCTATTTGGTACTTTGAAGGGATCTACGCCTACTCTCCTCAAATTCCTGGTGAGATCACATCAGATTCCATCTCTTTTGATTGGATCTTTTGTTGTTGATGTAGCTCACCATCATCATGTGTAGGAGTACGGTTTCCGGGTTTGACGCACCCTGGAATCATTGGCACCGCGCCGTCCATGGAACTACTGAGAATATGGAATGAAAGGGAGAGACAGATAGAAGAAAATGGTGTCAAGCCGTTTTCACTATGTGAGGTTGTTCATCAGAGGCCACTAGCAAACCTACCAAAGGCTAAAGGATGCCTCCTAGGGCACGTAAGTGGTCGTTAGCCTTGTATTTGCAATGACAAAGGCCATGTTCATTTACAAGTCGCAAGACGCGACTTAGGACATGCGTTGTCGCAGAACCTGCGACCAAAATGTTGTTGCATGTTCTTGTTGAATAATGCCTATTTGTTCTCAAACCACACAAATAAAACGTGGGAAAAGAGAGTAATAAGTTAATAATAAGATAAATGGAGAAAGATCTAGAGAATTCTTGTTCTCTGTATAAATATGTAATGGTCCTCTTGTGTAATTTAAGCAACTAAGAAATCAGTTCTCTACTTCATCTTTCTCTATCTACCTTTCACTCATACGTTCTACACACAAACATTCCTCTGTTTTCTTTTCTTTGAACAAGATCAAAAACAGAACAAGATCAAAAACAGAACAAGAGAAACATGAAGAAAACCTGCAATTTTCTGAAGTTTGCAACATGGTATCAGAGCTACTGCTGATCTCTGGAGCCTTGTTGAATAAGACTGAAGAAGCTTGAACAAGTCTGAACAAGAAAAGAACAAGACAGAACCAGAAAATTAAAAGAACAAGAAGGAAAGAAAAAGAACAAGGAGAAACACACATGGCGTCAAACCTTCAATCTTCACAACTTGTGGCTGTCTTTGAAGGAAATAACTATGAATTCTGGGCAGCTAGGATGAAGACAACTCTGATGAACAGAGAGCTTTGGGAAATAGTTGAAGAAGGACTCCCTGAACCACCATCTAGATCACCGGAGATGTCTGGAGCTGACTATGCAAAAGAGCTTGGAGACTGGCGATCCCGTAAGACGAAAGACACAGCAGCTCTACAACTCATTCAACTTGCTGTAGCTGATGTTGTCTTTGACAAAATTCTTTCTGCAACCTCAGCCAAGCAAGCATGGGAGCTACTTGAACATTCCTATCAAGGTAATGAAAAAGTAAAGATGGTTAGACTACAAGCCTTGAGAAGAGATTTTGAGAATCTGAAAATGAAGGAAGGAGAAAAGGTCAAGCCTTACTCTGAAAGAATCCAGGCTGTAGCTAATCAAATGAGAGCTCTAGGTGAAGGAAGATCAAACTTTGATTTGGTGGTTAAAATTCTAGCTTCTATGCCCAAGAGCTATGCTCCATTGTCATCACTGATGGAAGAAACTAAGGATCTCAAGACAGTAACCTTTGCTGAGTTGGTGGGATCTTTGGAAGCTCATGAAAAGAAGTTCTTCCCTGAAGATGAAGAAAATGGTGAAGGTGCATTTCATGCACGTTTTAGAAGCTTGAAAGTCAGAGACCATGGCAAGACAAGCTCATGGAAGACAAGCTATAAAGGAAAAGGGAAGAAGTGGTGTAGCTTCTGCAAGAAAGACAATCACAATGAAGATGTCTGCTATCTAAAGAATGGAAGAAATAAGCAAGACTTCAACAAAAACAAAGGTAGAAGTGAATGCTACAACTGTGGAAAGCCTGGTCACTTTTCAAGAGAATGCAGAAGCAAGAAACCAGAACAAGCACAAGTGTCTCATCAACAAGAAGAAGCAGAAGATAATCACTTGTTCACCGCAAGACAGGATGATCAAGAGTCATTTGAAGAGAACTTATGGCTCATTGATAGTGGGTGCACTAATCACATGACTCCAAACGAAAAGGTGTTTTCCAGAATCAACACAAACATCAAAGTTCCAATAAGAGTTGGTAATGGAGCTGTGTTGATGACCAAAGGAAAAGGAGACGTTGAAGTCATGACAAAGAAAGGCAAGAGAATCATTCGAGATGTTTTTCTTGTGCCAACACTTGCAAAGAATCTGTTAAGTGTCCCTCAGATGATTGAAAATGGATATCAAGTCACCTTTAAGAAAAGATGTTGCATCATACATGATGGTGCTGGAAGAAAGATAGCTGAAGTGGAGATGGTGAACAAGAGCTTTCCCATCAAGTGGTCCTCAAGCCCTGAAACAGCAATGGTGGCAAAAAATGAAGCTGCAGAATTATGGCATCAAAGGCTTGGGCACACTGGTTACTCAAATCTGAAGATCTTGCAGTCAATGGATATGGTTCTGAATCTTCCCAAGTTCGTGGTGGAGAAGGAAGGTTGCGAGAGCTGTATTCTAAGCAAACATAGTCGTGATTCATTTCCAAAAGAATCAGAGACAAGAGCAACAAAGAAACTGGAGTTGATTCACAGTGATGTGTGTGGACCAATGCAGAGTTTATCAATCATAGGGAGCCGATATTTCCTCACATTCATTGATGATGCAACAAGGATGGTCTGGGTTTATTTCTTGAAGTCAAAATCAGAAGTCTTTCAAACCTTCAAGAAGTTCAAAAACCTTGTCGAAAATCAAGCTAGCTGCAAGATAAAGAAGATTAGATCAGATAGAGGATCTGAATATCTCTCTGGAGAATTTACAAAGTTTTTGGAAGATCATGGCATTGAAAGGCAGTTAACAGCAGCATATTCTCCACAACAAAATGGTGTCTCAGAAAGAAGAAACAGAAGCCTAGTGGAGATGGCAAGGGCCATGATCAAAGCTAAAGACTTACCAATGAAGTTCTGGGCAGAAGCTGTCCATACAGCAGCTTACATTCAGAACAGAATTCCAACCAAAGCACTTGAGAACAAGACGCCGCTTGAAGCTTGGAATGGAACAAAACCATCAATGAATCATTTAAAGGTGTTTGGGTGTGTATGTTATGTACACATACCAGATGAAAAGAGAAAGAAGTGGGATGACAAGTCTAAGAAAGCAATCTTTGTTGGCTACAGCTCTCAAACTAAAGGCTACCGAGTCTATTTGCTGGAGCAAGACAAGATAGACGTTTCAAGAGATGTGATATTTGATGAAGGAAGCAAATGGGACTGGAAGCAAAAAGAAGTGAACAAACAATCTGTTGTATCTCTAGAACCAGATTGTAGACAAGAAGATCTAAGGGTTGGTGATTCAAGTTCTAGCGATGGTGAATCCAGAGGAAGAAGAATCATTCAGCCGGTGCCCTTTAATCTGGATCCTGACAGTCCAGAAAGCAGTTCAAGCCAGCCAAATAGAAGAACCAGATCAATGAATGATATCTTACGTACTGCTCCACACGTTGATGTTGAATCTGCTGAAGTATGTGAAGGATGTTACTTGAGTTTTGAAGAACCAGCAACATTCGAAGAAGCTGTAAAGCATACTGAGTGGAGACATGCAATGGAAGAAGAAATACACATGATCGAGAAGAACCAGACATGGCAATTGGTTAAAAGACCTGCAGACAAAAATGTGGTGGAAGTCAAGTGGATATTCAGGCTCAAAACAAATGCAAAAGGAGATGTTGTGAAGCACAAAGCAAGGTTAGTGGCTAAGGGGTTTACTCAGCAGTATGGAGTTGATTATTTAGAGACTTTTGCCCCAGTTTCAAGACATGAAACTATCAGATTACTTCTTGCTGTTGCTGCTCAAAGAAAATGGGAATTATTTCAACTTGATGTCAAGTCTGCTTTTCTAAATGGAAAGCTAGAAGAAGAGATATATGCTGAGCAACCACCTGGGTTTGAAGAAGAAGGAAAGGGCGACTATGTTCTTCGTCTACACAAAGCTCTTTATGGTTTAAAGCAGGCACCTAGAACATGGTACAGCAGAATTGATGAGTTTTTCTTGCGAGAAAACTTTAAGAGAAGCGACAATGATCATGCCTTATACACAAAAGAAGCTCATGGAAAGATTTTGGTGGTGTGCATCTATGTGGACGATCTTATTGTCACTGGAGACGATAAGAAAATGGTGGATGATTTCAAGATGGCAATGAAGAATGAATTTGAGATGTCTGATCTAGGACTGTTGAACTATTTCTTGGGAATGGAGATTGTGCAGAGTGAAGAAGGAATTTTTCTATCCCAAGAATGCTATGCAAAGAAGCTGCTGGAGAAGTTCAACATGAAAGAATGCAAGATCATGAGAACACCATTGGCACCTCAAGGCAAGATTCAAGATGAAGAAGAAGAACTTGCTGATTCTAAAACTTATAGGAGCCTTGTGGGAGGTCTGCTGTATCTAACAGCTACTCGACCTGATCTGATGTTCTCTGCATCTTATTTGTCTAGGTATCTGAAGGAACCTAAAGCCAAGCATTTCAAGGAGGCAAAGAGAGTTCTCAGATACATCAAAGGGACAGCTGATATAGGATTGATGTTTTCTGCAGTCAAGGAGCCAAAGCTTGTTGGATATTCAGATAGTGATTGGGGAGGATGCAAAGAAGATCTAAAGTCAACAACTGGATATTGCTTTAGTATTGGGTCTGCAATATTCTCATGGAAAACCAGCAAGCAAGACACTATCGCTCAATCCACCGCTGAGGCAGAATACATGGCTTTGTGTGCAGCAACAAATCAAGCAATATGGCTAAGGCGTTTGCTTGAAGATTTGAAGTTCAACACTCAAGAGGGAGTTCCTATCTACTGTGACAGTCAATCAGCCATTGCAATTGGGAAAAATCCAGTCCAGCATAGAAGAACCAAGCACATTCAAATCAAGTATCACTTTGTTAGAGAATCTGTGAAAAATGGAGACATCAAGCTGGAATATTGCAAGAGTGAAGAGCAGCTGGCTGATACACTCACTAAGGCATTGGGAGGACAGCCTTTTGAAAGGTTTCGTGTTCAACTTGGTTTGAGGAACAAAAAGGCAAGAGGGAGTGTTGAATAATGCCTATTTGTTCTCAAACCACACAAATAAAACGTGGGAAAAGAGAGTAATAAGTTAATAATAAGATAAATGGAGAAAGATCTAGAGAATTCTTGTTCTCTGTATAAATATGTAATGGTCCTCTTGTGTAATTTAAGCAACTAAGAAATCAGTTCTCTACTTCATCTTTCTCTATCTACCTTTCACTCATACGTTCTACACACAAACATTCCTCTGTTTTCTTTTCTTTGAACAAGATCAAAAACAGAACAAGATCAAAAACAGAACAAGAGAAACATGAAGAAAACCTGCAATTTTCTGAAGTTTGCAACAGTTCTGCGACTACAACATGCGACCAAAATGTTGTTAGTTTTATTGTCGCAGAACATGCTACCAATGTTGTTTGTTTCGTTGTTGCAAGTTTATGCGACAATAACAAAACGAACAACCAACGAACATGGCCAAAGTAGTTAACTCAGACCTCTAAGGAACTCTTATTACAGCAACCCTCTTGTGTAGATTGACAAGGAAGCACCTGAATGGGAAAGGATTGCAAATGAAGCTGCAAGGACATTACCTGGAAGAGAAAACGGAGGAAACTGTGATATTAAAAACCTAAGCACAGGCTCTAAGATATATCTACCTGTGTTTGTGGAAGGTGCTAATCTAAGCACTGGCGATATGCATTTCTCTCAAGGTGATGGTGAGATCTCCTTCTGTGGAGCCATTGAGATGAATGGATTCCTAGAACTCAAGTATGTACTTAAGTCTCTACTTGACAGTTCTTTGATGCTATTGTTTTTGTTTAACGTTTTTTTTTTCAAACTCATGAAATAGGTGTGAAATCATAAGGAATGGGATGAAAGAGTACCTTACGCCAATGGGACCTACTCCTCTCCATGTCAACCCAATCTTTGAGATAGGACCAGTGGAACCGAGATTCTCGGAGTGGCTTGTCTTTGAGGGTATCAGTGTCGATGAGAGCGGGAGACAACACTATCTTGATGCAACAGTGGCTTACAAACGGGCGGTTCTTAACGCAATAGATTATCTCAACAAATTTGGTTACTCAAAAGAACAGGTAATGGTTAATCATAATTAAATAATACATTAATGAAGTAAAAGCTAGAAACTGATCAAAAGAGAATATGGTGTGAACAGGCGTACCTGTTGCTCTCATGTTGTCCATGTGAAGGAAGAATCTCTGGGATTGTTGATTCTCCCAATGCTGTTGCTACACTAGCAATACCTATTGCCATCTTTGATCAGGTTTGAAACTGTGCGTCCCTCAGTTAATTAACAAGAGAAAGATAGAAAAATATTTTAAATGCTTTGGTATGTTCACGCAGGACATTAGGCCAAAGACTCGGAAGGTTCCATCAGGACCGCGGATAGTGAGGAAACCGGACGTACTGAAGAGCACATATGATGGAAAGCTTCCGATTACAAAGAATCCAAGCTGTTCAACATAGCTAATGAAATGTGTCTGTCATGTTTAATTAACCGTATGTTTTGAAATAAAGAGACCAAATGTGGTTTTCCTTAGTTGGAAGTTGGAAACTAAACTCAAGTAATAAAATGTATATGTAATCTTTATATATGCACTATTTTCAGAGTGAATGCATCAGATTCTGAAACAAAATAGACTAATAGATTCCTCAGTCACGATGGATATGATCATATAACATAAGACCCTCTTTATTACATAAGTCAACAAAATGTCATTTTCAACTTATTGTGATCGATGCATTGCCACACATACACAAAGATGAAAGAAAGTTAAAGGCCATAAAGAAAAGTCTATTGTCCTTTAGTTTGTGGATAAGGAATCTGCCAAACCAATGATTCCTCTCTTCCCATTACAAGAGAAAAAAGAAAAGAGAGAATAGAAGTTGCTGTACTTACTGTAATCGGTTTTAATGGCTCCTGCAACTCCGAGAGTGGTGGTGAAAGTGGATTTGAAGAAGAGGCCATGGGAGCAGGAACAGCCTCTGCATAACAGATGGCATCCTGAGATACAACCAGTTGGTGAGGTCAAGGCTGGTGAGTTCTTTAGAGTGGAAATGGTTGACTGGACTGGAGGTGCAGTCAAAGATGATGACTCTGCTGAGGATATTAAGAGCTTAGACCTCTCCACTGTAAGGAAGTTTTAAGGGAGAAACATAAGTAGACCTTGCATATAGATAAAAAGTTTATTGGTGATTGTGTGTGCAGGTTCATTACCTAAGTGGACCGATCAAAGTTGTGGATGAGGAAGGTGTTGCAGCAAAGCCAGGTGATCTTCTTGCTGTTGAGATATGCAACTTAGGTCCATTACCAGGAGATGAGTGGGGCTTCACAGCTTCGTTTGATAGAGAGAACGGTGGCGGTTTCTTGACTGATCATTTCCCTTGTGCCACCAAAGCTATTTGGTACTTTGAAGGGATCTATGCCTACTCTCCTCAGATTCCTGGTAAAGACACAATTGCATCCATGTACATTACTAGCTGTTCCTTGTTATGAGTCCAATGATTATACACATAACGTTTTGGCAGGAGTAAGGTTTCCAGGTTTGACACACCCAGGCATCATTGGCACTGCACCATCAAAAGAACTTTTGAGAATATGGAATGAAAGGGAGAGACAATTAGAAGAAAGTGGTCTCAGTTCCCTAACACTATGTGAGGTTGTGCATCAACGCCCACTTGCAAACCTACCAATAGCTAAAGGATGTCTCCTAGGGAACGTAAGTTTTTTTTTTTTTTTTGGAATATTAGGAGGTTCGGGCTGAAACCATAGCATAGCATGTAATATTAGTTTCGTCCAAGCCGTAAGTAAGTTATATTGGTGATGCCATGAGAAATTTTTTTCCAAGTGTGTACTTACCTTTGAACTCAATGTAGATGGAAGAGGGGACACCGGAATGGGAAAGGATTGCAAAGGAGGCTGCGAGAACAATCCCAGGAAGAGAAAACGGAGGAAACTGTGACATAAAGAACCTAAGCAGAGGCTCTAAAATATATCTTCCAGTGTTTGTGGAAGGAGCTAACTTAAGCACTGGTGACATGCATTTCTCTCAAGGTGATGGTGAGATCTCTTTCTGCGGAGCCATTGAGATGAGTGGATTCCTAGAACTCAAGTATGTAAACATAAAGACTTTCTTATATGTTCTTGTTGTTTTTTCTTGTGCTATGTTACTGAGAAACTCTGAACCAATAGGTGTGAAATCATAAGAAACGGGATGAAGGAGTACCTTACACCAATGGGACCTACGCCTCTCCACGTGAACCCGATATTCGAGATAGGTCCAGTGGAACCAAGATTCTCAGAGTGGCTGGTCTTTGAGGGTATCAGTGTAGATGAGACAGGGAGACAGCATTACCTTGACGCAACAGTTGCTTACAAAAGAGCGGTTCTCAATGCTATAGACTATCTATTCAAGTTTGGTTACTCAAAAGAACAGGTACTAATCTTTCTATCACACTGCATTAAAACTCTCTTGAGAGAGAAAAACTAATAAAGAAACAATGGTGTGTACAGGTATACCTGTTACTCTCATGTTGCCCATGTGAAGGGAGAATATCTGGGATAGTCGATTCTCCAAACGCACTTGCTACACTTGCAATACCCACATCCATCTTTGATCAGGTTTGAAACCACAACCCTCTCTTTATTACTTAACTTATAAACCATTTAGATAGGCTTGAGGGTTTGGTTAGTTTGGTTCAACATTAATCTTACCGAATTAATCTGAAATAAAGTTTGATTCAATATTCGGTTAGTTCGGTTTTTGTAAACCCTACCGAATTTAGATTAGATTTTTGAATTAATTTTGTTAAAATTTTGATTAATTACGGTTATTTCGGTTAATTTGGTTCGAAGTTTGGTTAGTTCATTCAAGTTTTTGGTATGGTTTGGATAGAAATTTTTGTTCTTAAAGACGAAAACCGAAGTAACTGATTGCCGAACCAATCAGAAAACCTTCCGAAACTTTGGTAGTTCGGTTGTGGATTATGTTTGGTTCAAAATCCCAGGCCTAGTTTTAGAGGAACCAGCGTTTGTTCTGTTCTTGACAGTTAGTTAGCAAAGAAAGAAACATATGCCAAAACATTAAACAGTTTTTTGTGTCCACGCAGGATATACGGCCAAAGACTCAAAAGGTTCCAGCAGGACCTCGGATAGTGAGAAAGCCAGACGTTATGAAGAGTACATATGATGGCAAACTTGAAACTACAAGGAATCCAAGTTCTTCGTCTTATAGCTAACACGTAGACCGTATAAGGCTATAAGCAATCATATGTTTGGATAACATAATAAAGGCAAAACAAATAAAACTATACATTCCTTCTTCTACATATAGACATCTACATAATCTATCGTTAAACAGATGATAGCTCGCTCTGTTTCAAAACACGGAGCTGCTGAAACATGGTGATCCAAGACGAGACTTTTAGCTACTGCCCAGAAACGCTAGGAATGGAAGATGAAGAACAAAGCTCCATTGCTTCATCAAATTCGAACTATTCGATTGATAAACGTCTCTGCTTTGATGTTTTGGCAACGAAGAAGATGGCATTGTTCAATTGATAAATGTCTCTCTAGCAAAGCCCGTAAACGCCCATTGGGGATCCTCAAATCTATTACGCATAATTCATAAATAAATAAATAAATAAAAAAAGTTAAGTAATTTAAAAATAATGAAAATAAGAATTTTGACTAATCCAGTATGCTTTTATTTATAATGGATAGTTTTGATAATTATAATGATTTATTGATGATTGCGCTTACAAAAATAATTAGTTTCTTACGTACTGGGTGGTTCATTAGGTTAATGTGGTAAATGTTTTTGTTAAAATATAAATATAGTTATTGAACTTCTCGAGAACTTTGTTTTTTCTGAAAAAGGGCTTTCAATTGTCTCGAGAACTTTGTTGTTCATAAGGTAGTTGCTACTTTAAGGGCAAACTTATAAGAAAAATGGTAAAAGATTGACGGTGCTACCGTGCTAGCCTAGGATCAAGATTTTTAACGTTAATTAAGGTTTAATCAAGATTTTCCGTATATCTCTCCAACTGTTTAACGAAATTTTGAGCTAACATGGTTACGGCATGTGTAATAGAAAGAGCACAAACATCACCACGAGAGAATCGGTTACGTTTGTCGTCTGCTCATTCTCACATGCATGCGCGAATGTGTATGGACGATGAAATTTATCACGAAAATGAAAAAGATGATAGAATGGGCTTTGATTTGACAAGACGAACCAGACACACAAAGATGAGGATGAAATTGGTATATACAGTTTTATCGCCGGTACTCAGTACACATCGCTCCATGACTCTCTTTTATCATCCGTATCCAAAGACAAGTCGAAAATATTTATTTACATTGCAAATATTTTGGCATCTAGACGAGTGTACGACTGCCAGTGCAAAATTTATTCTGATAAATATTAGATAATTGATATATAATCTTTACTTATTACATACATTTACCTTTGACAAATAATTATTCGATAATTAATAAATTATAATTATCGAAAAGGTAAAAAGTAGATAAATCGACCGGCTTAAAGCAGAATTTGTTTCGTCTATGAAGTAGTATGTTCTCTGAATTGCTGCAATACACGTCAACTGCATTAATGTCTAATAGTATCTCACGATAACAGTTACTTCATATGGATCCAACTAATTAACTAGTATTTGTACGATACATATAGTTTTAAGATTAAATATATAGATGATTACCTTGTTCAGCTATTGAGGGGTTTTAGTTTTGGGTTCTAAAAACAACCTTATTTTTTGGTATCTCAAAGCACGTATCTCAACAATCCTTTCATTGGAGATATTATTTTAGTATAATTTGTTTATATAATTAAATTTTAAAACTTTCATGAAAATGAAATCAATGTAGGTGGGCAATAAGTAGATACGTGGTATTAAAAAGTTCTAATAGATTTTTCGTAAGTTTCCATTTGAAAACCCCATCTCACCTTCTCTACTATTTTTTTTTTGTATTTATTTTAATAGTGAAATGTTCACATACTCTCTTATTGGAGTTGCTTTAATAGACTCCGAAAATTCGAATTCTGAATTTATAATGGTTGTTTATCCTATTATATGAGTGTACAAAATATAGTGCTAAGATCAACTATTTGCAGTACAATAATAGGATTCTGGAATAATAGAAAGAGGGAAGCTCCGAGTTACAGCCAAGAGGCACCTAAACAAGAAACCTGCAACTGCTAGCAGAAGTCCCATCTTGTTCCTTTGACTATTTTTTCTTCACCCAAATAAGAAATAAACCTTAACAGAGTATTTCGACCAAAAAAAAATCCTTAACAGAGTCCAATTATTCACACTTTAATTATGCATTTTCTAATGCCAGAGTTCTTTACTGTTTCAAATTCAAGGAACAAATACATGATTGTTTATTTGAATTTTACTATTTTAGATAAGCCTTTTTGCCAACGCCTATGATTATAGTTTTATCACTGTTTTATTCTTTATATTGTTATATATAATATCCATCCGAAAAAAAAATATAAACATAAAAAGAATTAGAATCGGTTCGTTTGAGCCATATATATAATATATAGTTCTACTATACATAACCAGTATATTCAAATATACTGGCGCCCTATTGATAATAGTTTTGTGGTTTCGTGATAAAACATATATTTTGCTTAGCTAAGAACTTACAGATAACAAATCTTCTTGTGAACCAGATTTCTGGATAAAGGAGACTAGGCTAATTTGATAGATAAACTTTGTTTTTTCCAAATAAAAGAAAATGAATGGATAATCACTAGTAGATATTTTAGTGTATATTGGAAAAGGTTATACAAATCTCAGATTTTCTTATAGAGTAGATCTCTGATTGTTCCTGCCACAAACATCGTGATTCTGTATGAAACGTCATTTCAAGCACTCTTAATTATCGCCCACTATTCTCCCTACTATAATGCACTCTTTCACACACTCCTACATTTACACTCTTATAATCGCAAACTAAAATTAATGTCTTTGACGATAGCTGGTAGTAATTCTTGGAACATCCGGTCTTAATCTGATATAAGTTAATGACCAAATAGCTCCAACTAACACTAACATAGTTTTATAGACTTAGTTTGAATTGTTAGCACATGTACCGAACATCAAGATATATATATATATATATATATATATATATATTTAATATTTTACACATCAAGATATTTTAGTTTCTATGCGTGTGTTTAAGTTTGCTTGCAATAATAGTTGCTAAAAGCCTTGATAAATATATACAACCAATATGTATCTGTATCCGTTACCTTAACAGAGATAAAATTTGATTTTAACTCGTAGAAGTATGTATCTATCGTATGGTATTACATCACCGCATATTGACATATTCGAATATAAGTGCGTAAACCTAGACGTTATGCGTATAGAGATAATTCGTAAGTTTGTTTCAGGATCTGGATTAGCCAACACCAACATAATCTTATCTTGGTGGTCTTCCAAAGCATAAGGCACGTACCTAATAAAAATAGTTTACTACTATAAAAGTTAGGAATTAAATGTTTGAATTGACACTTCCTCTGCCCGGCCGCTTTGTGCTTTCGCCATTCGCAGCTGGGATTTTACATTTTCTCAACAAATAAATATACACAAAAGGACGTTATTGTCATTTTACACTATCCGACATAAGTCGGTAAAACAAAAATTATTGTCTGACTTCTGCATGGTTTGACTAGTCTTAAGATTCAAGTCTCAATATATCGTTTACCAACTGCCCGTATCCTATGGTTGGCAGAGGGAGATTGTAACTCGGCTTTCTTCCACCGGGCTATCAAATCTCGTACTGCTCAAAACTTCATCCACATGCTGCTGGATTTAAATGATATGGTCATTGATGATCTGCAAGGTATTAAGGATCACATCTTGGACTTCTACCAAACTCTCTTAGGAGGACAAGTCCAGCACACTACCTCGTCTCCTGACTTAATTGCTGATCTGGTCCCGTTCAGATGCTCTCCTGAAGCTTCAGAAACCCTTCTGGCTCCGTTTTCAGCGACTGATATCAGAGAAGCCTTCTTCTCGCTGCCTAGAAATAAATCTCCAGGCCCGGATGGCTACCCTGTGGAGTTTTTTACGGCAAACTGGCAAGCTGTTGGGGCTGACTTGATCGCTGCTGTGCAAGAGTTTTTTGTTTCTGGAAAAATCTTAAAACAATGGAACTCCACGGCCTTAACCTTGATCCGTAAAAAGCCGAATGCTTCAAGGATATCTGAATTCAGGCCTATCTCTTGCTGCAACACATTATACAAGGTAATATCTAAACTGCTTGCGAACCGCCTTAAGCAGATATTGCCTTCTATCATATCAAACTCTCAATCGGCCTTCATACCTGGGAGATCTCTTGCTGAAAATGTCTTGCTGGCCACTGAATTAGTTGCTGGCTATAACTGGAAAAATATTTCGAAAAGGGCAATGCTGAAGGTTGATCTCCAAAAGGCCTTCGACACGGTAAATTGGGATTTTGTTCTCAACACTCTTAAGGCTCTCAACTTTCCGAGGAGTTTCATTAACCTCATTGAGCAGTGCTTAACTACAACCTCCTTCTCGATCTCTATAAATGGTGAGCTTTGCGGTTACTTCAAAGGAACCAGAGGCTTGAGGCAAGGAGACCCACTTTCTCCTTACCTCTTTGTGCTAGTGATGGAGGTTTTCTGCCGTATGTTGAACGAGAATTACTCAGCAGGCCTGATAGGATTCCACCCCAAGGCAGAGCACCCACAGGTTACTCACCTAGCTTTCGCGGATGATATCATGGTCTTCTTCGACGGTACAAAGGATTCCCTAGATAATATTGCCAAAACTCTTCATGAATTCACCAAGTGGTCTGGCCTCTCTATGAATCGCTCCAAAACTGATCTATTTACGGGGGGTTTGAACGCTGATGAAACTAATGACTTGGCTAGTCTCGGTTTCAATCTTGGTTCTCTCCCGATCCGTTACTTGGGCCTTCCCCTAATGCATAGAAAGCTCAGAATAGTGGATTACAGACCTCTCCTAGACAGGCTCCGCTCATATTTTACCTCGTGGACTTCGAGAGCTCTGTCTTACGCAGGTCGGTTACAGATGCTGAAATCAGTGATCTATGGTCTGCTGAACTTTTGGTTTACTGCGTTCATCTTGCCTAAAGGGTGCATCGCTCAAATCCAGACCCTATGCTCTCGTTTCCTCTGGTCAGGGGATATAACAAAGAGAAGCTCAGCTAAAGTTGCTTGGAATGTATGTTGCCTTCCTAAAGAAGAAGGAGGCCTTGGGTTAAGGAACTTCTCTATCTGGAACCGTACTCTTTGTCTCCGACTTATATGGGTATTATTCTGCAACACAGATTCTCTTTGGGCTTCCTGGACTAAAGAAAATAAATTCCAAAATAATGAATTTTGGGAAATTGAGTCTGCTGACCACTTCTCTGCGACATGGAAATCAATTCTATCTCTCAGGCATACTGCTTCAGCGCTTTTAAAGTGCAAACTTGGCAATGGCAATCGAGCTAGCTTTTGGTATGACTCATGGACCCCCTTTGGACCTTTGATAAATTACATTGGACAGCAGGGTCCAAGAGAGCTGGGAATTCCCTCTGACGTAAAGATTGCTTCGGTAATCACACATGAGGGCTGGAATATGAGGCATGCTCGATCAGATAGAGCTTTGGAGCTCCAAATCCACCTCTCCTCGGTAAGGGTACCTCTTTCTTCTGATCCTGACGATGAATATTTCTGGTGTGTGAATGAAATGGAACTGGAAAAATTCTCCGCAAAGCACACTTGGGATTCTTTACGGCCTCGAGGACCTGTATAGGAATGGACTGCGAATGTATGGTTTAAGGGTGCAGTCCCTCGTCATGCTTTTCACTTCTGGGTTACTCATCTCGACAGGTTGCCAACCAGGTCTCGTCTAGCCTCCTGGGGGCTTTCTGTTGATCAATCATGCTGCCTGTGTGGAAATGCGCAGGAGAGCAGGGACCACCTGTTCTTAAGATGTGAAGTTAGTAGGCATCTATGGTCTCTGATCACAAGGCGACTAGGATACAGAACCTTCACCTTCCACACTTGGACAGCTTTCACTTCCTGGCTGGGTTCTCAACACCCCACCCACTCATCTACCTTGCGTCGTCTTGCGGCCCAAGCAACAATCTACATCCTCTGGTATGAGCGCAATAGCCGTCTCCACAACAACATGTCATCATCACCAGCGGCTCTGTTCAAGCAACTTGACAGGCTGATCAAAGATTCCATTCTTGCTCGACGAAAGATGAAGGCTTTCGGTGGGCTCCTTAGGCGCTGGCTTGCCTTCGCCTAGACCTCTATTTTATCATCTGTTGCATTTTGCTAATCTAGTTCGGGTTTACACCATGTTTTTTCTCTTTTTGCCATGGTGCTCTCCTGTAAGCTTTAACCTTTGTATTACACAACCTGCCCATTCTAGTAATGAAATTCATATTCTTAGCAAAAAAAACTTCCTTGAGTTAAGTTTGATGTATTGGTTTTTTCATGTTAGATAATTATGTAACAGTTAGATTGCTAAGTCATTAGCCCGTGTAACCATCACATGGTTATTGGATCAGATCCCGATGCGCTCTACGTACGTGGCTTTATTGTCGAGGTTTCAAATAGTACAATGTATTACAAATGCATAATTCGCGGCAGAGCAGACAGAACACAAATGTTACACAATAAACGTTGAATGATAGTTTTCAAGAACATAGTTACTACAAATTCATTACCACTGTAGTGATCGAAATGATATTTCAGTTTTTACTTAGTTTGTAAAGAACAGTTAGTATTGGAGCTAAACGAAAATGTTAGCACATTGCAAAATTTCTTCGTTATCTATATTGGGAATCAAAGTAAACACATTATGTACCCATTGGTTATCGTTAGATCACTCAACAAACATACCATCATGCATACATGTGAATAATCAGATAATTATAACCAAATAGTTGCTTACGAACGTTCAGTAATATCACTTCCGATTATGAAGCTTGGTGCTGTCGAAGTTGGACCTTCTCAGCATATATTTACAAAATAGTCTGAACTTTTTTCCTGGACCAGATTGCAATCTAAAGTGGTTCCCTCCACACTCTTAGAAAGATGGCATGAGTGCATGTTACGATATAATATATTTGGAGACAGCGGAACTACGTTTTGTACAATCAACAAACAAATTATTCATGGATTCACAGTCTTTAAGTGTATTGGTAGTGAGATACCGAACATCATCTCGGAAAGTTGATGGAGATGACGACATGATGTTTTGGAAACTGTATGTTGCTTTGGATCAGGTGAAATCTTGTGAAACATCTTCGTGTATTTCCTTATTTTTACCTCTAAAATATAATAATTTTAAAATAGAGATATATTTTTTAATATATTTTTTATTTTGTGTTTAAAGAAAAATATTTCAAAAGATATTATTTTATTTTACAGCAAATACATTTTGTTCATGAAAGTTGATAATTAATCCTATTTACTTTAAATTTTTACAAGATTTTTATAAAATTATGACCTTATTTAAACTATTTTTTAAAAGACTATTATGTGAATAAAAAGTGTAATTTTATTTTTATAAAAACTGTATTTTCTAAAAACGCAACTTGATGATTATAGATATAAAGGTTTTAAAGTTAAAAGATTATTTTAAAAAATATATACATGAATATAATACGAAAATGCGATCTTGACTCTATATTTAGAGGAGAGAAATATCAATCTTTATTTAAAAGAAAAAAATAGAAATGGGTTGAACAACTTTTTTCCTGTTATAGAATTTAGAAATGAAAATAACAATGAGTTAAAGATTCTTTTACTCCACCGATACATTGCTCTAGGTTTACATTTTTGTACCACTATACATCTTATTTTGTAGTGATATTAAAGTTTATAACAACAGAAAATCAATTATATATATATATATATATATATGTGTATCTTTTGGGCTATTGCTTCCGGAGATATTACCATTTTCTGCCGGTTTTTGTAATCCACGATGTGTTCCGTTACGAAAGATTATAAAATTTTGAGTTAAAAAAAAATATATGTGTATCTTTTTCAAAGTTGGCATAGGTAACTTAGTATTAATTCTACTAGATTTTTTAGCCGCGCTACGCGCGGATAAGATATTATATGTATTTCTCAATTCTAAAAAATAATGTATAATATTGTATTATATTATTTTAAAAATATAAAATATGACTACATAACATAAATATATTTTTTAAATTTTCTTTGTGGAAATCATTATGTTGTTTGATTGTTGTACTTGATTCACATATTTGCATAGATATTTGTGATAGATGAATAACTATATTTTTATTATCAGTAAATAATATATATTTATTATATAATATAAGAAAAATAAAATTATTTACTTTTTAAACAAACTTGTCTCATGTTGGGGACTCGGTTATAGACATATCATATACGAATGAGACATTTTTACAGTTATCAATCTTCTTAACATTGAAAAAACAAATCTACATATCAAAACAATATCTCATACGATCTATTTGTGGAATAATTACTCTGAAAAAATTGAATTTAGGCATCAAAAAGGACTGAAAATGTATGTGCATATATGTTATCTAAGTCTGCTTCACAAAGTACTATTCATAGTTCATATATCATTAATGTCCATCCTATTTTTTTGTCCACCATTTCTTAAACATCTTGAAATAACTGATGCTAATTAATAATAAACTTTTTGCTGGAAAAAAAATCAAATTTGTCTAATTATCGCTTAAATATTTTATTAATATGGTCTAAGAAGCTTTTAAGTGATATCATAGTTTAATTTATTAGTTTTTTTTGTTAATTTTTAGAGGTTTTTGTATTTAAGATTTTTTTCCATATTAAGCTTCTGTTTCTTTCACAGAATTGATATATATATATATATATCATAAAAATTACCATCAAATCAGTTTTACTTATTTATTATTTTGTTTTAACAAAAATACACTTTTTAAATAATTTAATTTAAAATAAAATAATATATTAATTTGCTGTATTTTAACAATTTCATTGATTTAATTAATTTGCTTTGGTGGATAACTTAAAAAGTTTTCATATGAATCGGGGAAAGTAAATTTATGTTGTTATAATATATTTATTTTGTGTATATATAATCTATATATAATTCTAGTGTAATAAAAAAAGAACATTATTTTTTTGTAACTTCAAAAAGATACATTATTACAATTTAAAATGAATCAAAATTGAAGAAAATGGTAATTAAATATTTGTAAATCTAATTGTTTAGTTGGATTCTCATGAAAAAAAATCGATTGGTTAAACAAATGTTTCAAAATTTGTTGTGGTATTGTTTTGTCTATAAATTATAAAATTTATTGAATTAATATATTTAATTATTGCATCCTTAAATAATATTTTATTAAGACATTAGAAAAATATGTTTTGAGTTGTTTTGTCAAATTGTACAAAAATCTATGCTTTTTCATATTTGTAACTTCAAAAAGATACATTATGATAATTTGAAATTAATCAAAATTGAATAAAATGGTAATTAAATATTTGTAAATCTAATTATTTTTTTATCTTGTTTAGTTGGATTCTCATGAAAAAAAATCGATAGGTTAAACAAATGTTTCAAAATTTGTTGTGTTATTGTTTTGTCTATAAATTACAAAATTTATTGAATTAATATATTTAATTATTGCACCCTTAAATAATATTTTATTAAGACATTAGAGAAGTATGTTATGAGTTGTTTTGTCAAAATTTTACAAAAATCTATGGTTTTTCATATTTGTCACGAAAATTTATATGTTAAACTTACTTTTACAAAATTCTTAACTTTGTCACGAAAACAAAAATCTATGCTTTTTCATACTTGTCAACGTTCTCACACTTTCTAAGAATATATTAGCTTAGTCACTTACTTATTTTTTTTTTACAAAATAAAGTATCGGAGTCTTGAAAGTTGAATTCATATTATTGTAAATGTACATAAGAGTTTGTGATTATATACTTAGTGGTTCTTGTATATGTGTCCAAGAAAGTTTCAATGGCTTAGTGGTAAACTGTCCTATATATATATCATACTAACCCGGGTTCGATCCTCACCTTAGCATTGTTTTTTTATTTTTTACGAAAAAAAATGAGATGACATGGCAATTTCGGGTTCTCTGATTGGTTGATTTTTCTATCCTATGTGGACACCCTCTCCATGGCTTATATCCCCTTTTAGTATAGTATAGATAGTCAGATATCGAAAGTCTCTGTGTTGTCATCATAGTAACATCGAAAACAAATGCCACACATGCTACTATTACAAATCAGACGAAAATTGTTTTCTGTGATTTAGGCATATATATATGTAAAATTATTGTGGTGGAAAATTTAAAATAAAATTATCATATTTTTTTGTTATTGATGTAAAAAATAGTTGCATAATCCAGATATGATACAATATACAACAACTCACGTAAAAAAACACATAAAAGTGAACGATAATAGATGATCCAAAATAAAACAACTACTATAAAACAACATTGTCCCATTCAAACAATGTCAACTATCGTAAGCAATGTAGGGTGCAATTTGATTACAAGATTTTGAAATGAAATTGTTTAGAATGGCTTATTCTTACCATTTGAATGGAACAAAAAAACAAATCTCATTTCAATGATTTCTTTTGGAATGTCTGGAAAAAATGGAATGTAGTTATAAAATATTTATGATTAAAAAAGTTCATGAATAAATGAAATGAGTGGAATGAAATTCAATTTTTTTTATTTTATAAATTTATTTATTTTATTCATCTACGTTCTATTTTTCAAAATTATATTTATTCATAATATTCTTTAAATTGGTAATATTTAAATTAAAAAAACAAATGTTAACGTAAATGATTACTCTGGAGATGGTGCAATGCATTCAGAGCGATGATGTGAAAGGTGATATGTGTGAATTTATGGGCAAAGGAAAACGAAAATTAGAGAGAGAAACCATAATGAGTTAACGGAGACATAGCCGCCATTTCCACTTCTCACTCCCACTTACAACACTTCCGTTTGGGCAAGTTTTCAAAAAAAAAAGTATTCGACATCATTGCTCGTCTTAATCACCATTAACCTGCTCATCATTAATATATTAATGCCCACTATTTTCCAAAATACTGATTTTACTTCGCGAGGAAAACTACATTTCGTGTTTCTAATAATTAGAGATTTAATGCCCATTAAAGACGTTTACTGTATTTCACAACGCACCTCTACATATTCATTCCAGTAACCTATTGTAGTAAAATGAGTACTAAATAATTTTTGGAAAATAGTAAAAGGAATATATTCGGTCATGGTGTTTTTTCTTATTTGAATATAGTAAAATAGTAAAAGGAATTATATATACAAAAACAAGCCAATCATCCATGCATGGCTATACGATTTGTATAATATTGAAAACTCGATCAAAACATGTGCCCCATCCAACATAAAAAATTTGATCGTTTTTGTTTTGTTGATGATGACATTACGGCGATATTAACTCAGAATTTGTAATTATAGATTACATGTTTTGGTGATGATGACATTTTTTTGTTCGGCGAGCTAGTGTTTTAGATAAAATTTGGTGGATATATTTTAAAATAATTCCTAATCCGCTAAATAAACAAAAGGAAGACCCCTTCAGTTACCGGTTAGAAGCATTAATTATGAAAAAGGAGTAAAACAAAATGGGTACTGTAGAAGCTATACATAACTCTACTCGCCTTCTCCAACTTTTAAACCTCATCATAAGTAAAAAAGTAGCCGATTTATTTTTGTAAGTCTTTTTCGGTTTCCTTTTAAATCCAAATCCTATATACTCTTGTAGCTTCTCTGTTCATTACTTATACCTCACGTTATATATCTAGCTTTCTATAAATGCTTCTCTTTCCCTCACTTCTCTCAGTTACACACTCACCTCCCTATCTAATATAAAACCCTATCTACTCCACTCTTCCTCTAACTATTCTCTCTTTCTCTTTGCTCTGTTTTTCTCTCTCCCTCTCTCTCTCTAAACAAAGCAAGATATGACGGTGGTTAGAGAATACGACCCGAGCAGAGACTTAGCCGGTGTGGAGGATGTGGAGCGACGGTGCGAGGTCGGTCCAAGCGGCAAGCTTTCTCTCTTCACCGACCTTTTGGGTGACCCGATTAGTAGGATCCGACATTCACCTTCTTTTCTTATGTTGGTAATTCACTATTGCCTTCCAATATGTTTTTTTTCTTCTTCTGTTATTCCGTTTTCCTACTCTCTTTTAAACAAAACAAAATCGATTTTTTATCTTATAAATACATTTCCATGAATTGATTTTCTTTTTCAAGTTAATTATTTCTCTATTCAAATATGTTTCCTCCGACTCTTGATATGATAAAAAAGCTCATCATTTATATTTTATGAACAATTTGTATGTTAGAGACATTTCAATTTACTTATTTAATAAAGGTTAAGAAAAATGACAAATTTAATAACGGAAAAATTATTATGGCTGTAACAGGTGGCTGAGACTGGTACGGAGGAGAAGGAGATAGTGGGCATGATTAGAGGTTGTATCAAAACCGTTACATGTGGCAAAAAACTCGATTTAAATCATAAGTCCCAAAACGACACCGTTAAGCCTCTTTACACTAAACTCGCCTACGTTTTGGGGCTCCGCGTCTCTCCTTCTCATAGGTAACGTTCCGTTATTCCCACTAATCACGCATGTAAAATGAATCAATTGATTAGGTAATTAAAACTAATCATTACTCGTTAATTATGCAGGAGGCAAGGGATAGGGTTTAAGCTCGTGAAGATGATGGAAGCATGGTTCATGCAGAACGGTGCAGAGTATTCGTATATAGCGACTGAAAACGAGAACCAAGCTTCGGTTAACCTCTTCACCGGAAAATGCGGTTACTCCGAGTTTCGTAAACCGTCGATTTTGGTCAATCCGGTTTACGCTCACAAAGTAAACGTCTCGCGTCGTGTCACAGTCATTAAATTGGACCCGGTCGATGCAGAGTCGTTGTACCGACTCCGGTTCAGCACAACAGAGTTTTTCCCGCGTGATATTGATTCGGTGCTGAATAACAAACTCTCTCTGGGGACTTTCGTTGCGGTCCCACGTGGCAGCTGTTACGGATCCGGGTCTGGATCATGGCCCGGTTCGTCTAAGTTCCTCGAGTACCCGCCCGAGTCATGGGCTGTTTTAAGCGTTTGGAACTGCAAAGACTCGTTCCGGTTAGAGGTTCGTGGTGCGTCGCTGTGGAGGCGTGTGGTGGCTAAAACGACTCGCGTGGTTGATAAAACGCTGCCGTTTTTGAAACTCCCTTCGATACCTTCGGTTTTTAAACCGTTTGGGCTTCATTTCATGTACGGGATTGGAGGGGAAGGTCCACGTGCGGCAAAGATGGTGAAGTCTCTGTGCGGACACGCGCACAATCTGGCCAAGAGAGGAGGTTGCGGCGTTTTGGCGACGGAAGTCGCCGGAGAAGAGCCGCTGCAGCGAGGGATACCACACTGGAAAGTGTTATCGTGCCAAGAGGATCTTTGGTGCATTAAACGACTTGGAGATGACTACATTGACGGCGCTCTTGGTGATTGGACCAAATCGCCACCCGGCGCTTCTATTTTTGTGGACCCTAGGGAATTTTAAAGTCTTTTTAAACTTTTGATAATAGTTTTTATTAACCTTGATGTCATATTAGGAGTTGATCTCTTAAAACTCTTTTAAGATCTCTTGTAAGGTCTTTTTAGTTTTGTTTTCGTTAGTGTTGGTGTTAAAGTAGTGGGAAGAGGCAATATCTCCTACTTTTGGGTTTGTGTCTTCTTGTCTTGTAAATGGATCTACCTTTTTAAGATACTTTTTCTCTGGCTATGTTAAAATACCGATCTACTTGTATTTTAATTATATAGAGTACTATCACGAGCGCTTTAATATGTCGAATGAAGTAGTTACGTTCTGTACGAATCTTATCATATTGCAGACAAAATAACAATTATGATAGTAGGAGAATATGAATCTACAGAATGTTTTACCAATAATGATAACGTTCACTATTGTGTCATAACCTGTAAAAGTACGTTTTAAAATCCACGTTTTAAAGATAATCTTACCAATACCAAACCATTATTTATATACACTTTTTGAACACCCACTAGAAAATCCCATTCAAACTAGATAGAGAAAAGACACATTCTTAAGAGTAAATAAAGTATAATATGATGTATATTAGTTTAGTTGTTCTTTTTAGGTGGGATTTAGTTCTTAGTACTTTGCTAATTCGAGATTGATCCTTGATGGATACTGGAGGATGAAACACATTTTGATATCGCAAGTCTTACGTGTAAATGATATGAATATCAATGTCATGGACCACGCTTTTTCTCCATCTAATGGTCCCAATGATGTTAAACTGATAGATTTATATGTTTCTTTTGGTTGTTTGCAGTAGCATGATTGAAACCTTTGAATCGGGTTTTTAGAACGTGTCTTTGTCCAAAAGAGGTATTGTCGAGTCGTGAGCACTGAACGAGTCAGGGATAGTTTATACCTTTAAGGTCTTGTTCATCGCATCACAAGACATGTGGAGATAACTTACTACTTTGTGTTTGAATATTATATTTTAGATATAAAGATTGAACAAAATAAAAGTTATAAAGATTGTCACATACGTGCGTATGTTGACCGGAGGTTTGGTTTTTAGCTGTTGTGAGTTTATTTCATTTATCATTTCTTAGCAATTTATGTAAGGATGACCGACGTTTATCACTTTAGCAGCAGAATGAAGACTTGCTCGTTTTTACACATTTCTCGTTTATGTAATGTTGAGGCTGATTTAGCGGCAAAATCAGCTCTCGTATCTGTAAACTCTTCCCCCTCGAATGGAGGCTGAACTCTTTTATTGCAATGCAATTGTAGTTTGATAAAAAAAAAAGCAATATATGTAAGGATGTTTTGATGGTTAATCAGATCCGATTTGATCCGGTTCTAACTTCTATTTGATGCATGCAGCCATGCATGCAGATTATTTTTTTTATTTTTTTTTTGCTAAAGATACCGATTAGTTTGTTTCTTTTTTCTTTTGGAGTTGTAGTCTTAATTATTCAAAGATTTGTGATTTTGTGTATCAGTGTATAGTTTCACCGACAAGTACAAACTGAAAGCCCAAATGATAAGTTTAATGGATTTGAAACAGGCTGGTTACGAAGGATTTTATCCTATTTATTTACCGTATATACTCATGTAAATTATATTTATTTACCGTATATACTCTAGTAAATTAAAGTTATCTTGGATAAAGTTTTTGAAAACTAGGGACCAAATATATTTTTCCTGTAAAGATTATGTAGGTAGTAAAAAAGAGGCAAGTCTTCACGATGTTCTCAAGTAGAAGATCTTGTGAATCATAATGTAACATAATGAAAGTTCCCAGTGCAACAATTTGATAGTCATATTTCTTTTTCGGATAATTAACGATCCATATATTGTAGATGTGACGTGAGGCCACAAAAGCACTAGTATATGAACATCTAGACGAGAAAAAAAAATTACGAGCACTTTGTTCACACCCAAACAAACATCTCATTCTCATATATCCCCCACAAAAACAAGGCCGCGATATTTATTCGAAGAGAATATTCATTATGCGAGTGCGTCCGCAAGGAAAATGATGTAACATTAGTGAAGCTAAATATTTTTTTTATATAATATAAGAAAGAAAACCACAAAGGATATTTTAAATATAATGACGGTGGCGAAGTAAATTAGAGTATCATTTTTGTCGGTCTAACATCAAGAGCATATGTATTAACCAAAAAAGAACAATGATGGTAGAAGTATATAGGATGTGTGATTCAAAGAAAATATTTTATAAGAATTTTTTTATTTAGATGTTTTAGAATTGTTACAAAAAAAAGAAAAAGATGTTTTAGAATCATTCCATTTTTTTAACATAGAACAATTCTATAATAAAGTTGAGTTTACAATAACCCTATTTTATTATGAAGTAAAAAATAGAGTGATGAAAAAAAAATTATTTACGAAATAAATCAATGTTTATTCTATACATAGTTGAAAATAGAATGAAATTAGATCACTGTTTATTTTAAATTTCATTTTAGAATAGATTATGGAATGAAGTAGAAAATGTTATTTAATATGTAATAAATCTTTAAACTAGCACAATAGCATCCTTTGCTATTTTCCCATCATCAAATTTAATGTTCAAAAACTCTATTAAAAATTCAATCATGCAATCATGAATTCAGTACTTGCAAAACAACAATGTACTCTTATTATATATAAAAATATTTTTTTAAAAAACAAAGAAACAATGAAACTATTATGACACTAGACATGCATCGATTATATTATGTGATGTTATCAAAAGTCCAAGAGAGAATAACGACTTGGGCAGTAGTAGTCTTATTTGAATAACGACTTGTGCCGTAGTAGTCTTCTTTTAAAACATGATGAGTAAAGGTCTTGCGGAGCAATTTTGGACAATATTCATTGCAAAACTATTATGTTAATGGAGAATCATAGAAGGTTATTTGAATTTTTTTTAAAGTAAAATGACTATCTTCATATTATTGTTATTAGCTTCCTTATTCTTATTGCTTCTGTTTCCTCCAATGCTTCTTGTTAGTGGAAGAAGAAGACTTAGTCATATAGGCATTCGGAGAAGCAGAATTGAGATATTTAGGGAAGTTCATAAGCATATCACTGTTAAGTTTGGTGAGCTTCCAACCCAAAACTAATTGGTAATAGATGGATTAGTTCATCTATTTTATATATTACTAAAAATCTCTTCCAATTACTAATGTGAGAAACTTTATCTTTGATACGTCCCCTGAGATGATGGCTCTTTGAGCATTAATTTTGGAATGTTCGGACAAAGATCGAGGGTCAACTTTGGGCTGAATAGATGTGGATCGGGTTGGACTGCATAGATCGGGCTCTGATAACATGTTAAGCTCGATGGACTTCCAAGTTAAAACCTATTGGTGATAGATGGATTGATTCATCTATCTTATATATTACTAAATATCTTTTACAATTACCATGAGACTTTGTCTCTAATAGTCACAAGAACTCCAAAACACTTATGGTATTATGATCAAATACACTCTTTTTAAACGAGGTTTGTGATGTAACTAGAGAGTGGAGATTGTTTGAATCTCAAAATTTCTCTCTCTTTACAAAGAATCTGCTACCTATGGTATATTACATATATGCAATCTCTAACTCTATTATGAAATGAAATAATAATGTCACATAGTAACATCAATTGCTTGCAAAAAGAAAGGAGATCCTCCAATTCTCTTGGTGCTCAAAACATTCTTCACCAAAAGTTTCCATCTCTTCTCATCTTTCCTGCTTTGTTTCTTCATCCTCTCCTTGAAGCTACTGCAAAGAGGGACTTTGCATTGCTCCGAGTCTACGCAGATACGCGAGTGAAGCTCAAGAAGCTGCCACATTCTTTTACAACGGCTGCAACCACCAGGGATTGATCTCAGTTTACATACCGCCAAATGTTTCAACAACATCTCCAAACCGTTGCACGCTTGAAACCCGCAAGACACGTGCGGGTTTTCGATCTTTGTTGGACCAATCTCTCTGCATCCATCTCTACATATGTGAACAAAAGCTTCCATTGCATCGTACAGATGAGTGTATGTCTGTATCTCTTTCTGTTTCCTGTTTCTTTGCTTCAAGTTCTGAACACACAAAAATACATAACTAAATCAGGAAACTGTGAAAGAACAAGAACAAGTCTTAAACTCCAAGAATTGGTTTTACTTACGTTAAGCTCGTAAGAGACAGAGCGTACAAGCTCTTTGTGAAGACTAGGGTGGCTTTGTTTCATCGCTATCCATCCTTGAGAAGTAGAGACTTCTTCAAAGCTCTTGAGTATCATTCTGTGACAGAGAAGACCGAGACGAGGAGCGTCACAGAGAAGAGCTAGCTGAAACACATCAATCACGTTCCCTTCGTTGAGCAAAGTGTTTTCGAAGTGCGACTCGCATACTCGTTTAAGATGCGGAACCACGTAGACGTGTGATAGTACGAGAAGATGCATTGCGAAATCTTCCATGTCTTGTTTCTCGTAGCTGCGCATGAAACCAAAAGGGGTTTAAGTATTGTTATATAATCAAAGATTTTTTTAAAAATATTATAACCAAAGATGTTATGGTGATTAAGATATATTTACCAAGAAGAGTATAAGAAGCGAATGAAAACGCGAACAGCGTCGTGAGGAACTCCGAGGATTGAGATTGATTTGCGTCGGGAGTTTCTCTTATCTTGCTTCATCAGTCCTCTGATAACATCTGAAGCCATTCCCTGATTAATAGATTATAACATATGCTTTATTAGATGAATATTCAATATTAAAATGTTTCATATTTCAATTATTCGATTAAAACATGTCTAAAGAACTTACGATGACGTTAGAATGCGCGTAGATCAAGCCATTATCATCCGTATGAATCAAAACATCAGCTCCATGAGCTTCGTCAAACATACGATCCCATGCATCTCTTGTAGCTTTAGAAGCAAAGATATTGCATTTTTGTAGCGTTGACTTCTTCCACATCGTACCGGAGTTTGACCTTACGGGAGGAGGAGGTGGTGATGGTGGCCCTGAGGCGTTTTCCGGTGAGATAACGTCCATGTTCTCCATATCTTTTTCTATTAATTTGTTTTTCTTCTGTAACAAGTTATAGAAGAAATCTGATTCAGATACGTTACTCAATTAAAAACTAATAACAAACAAAATTAGGATCTATAGAAACAGATTGATAAATCTATATAAGAAGAAAAATAACACGAGGACTTACAAGATTTTGCAATTGAATTCTGATATTGGTAAGTTAATTTGTGTAGCTTCACTTGCAGATCAGATTCGAAGAAAATAAAAAAGAATGATTTTCTTCTATATTCACAACTAATCTATGATTCTTTTATGTTTTTGAATTTCTAAATCTATCGCAGATAGAAAAAAAGAAGGAAAGAATGAGAAATCGGAGAGGAAAGGAAGTAATGGCAAAGACCAATTTATAATCCTATCTTGGTCGGATAAAATTAATGAAAATAGTATATTTAATGGTGCAAACTCGGGAATGTGAACTGTGTAACACGTCGAAATTAGGTCCCACCCAGCTGATCTAGTTACAAATAGAGAAGGGATAACTATTTGCTGATTCACATCCACGTAGGATGACCTTTTCTGTATCACTCACTTTTGAAAATTATATCAATTTTTACTTTTATTTTTGAATATTTAATTTATTTCCTCTCTGTCTAAACATTATATCCAAGTATTTTTAAAATAATTAAAAGGAAAACAAAAATCCAAAATTGCATCATAATGGTTGGCGACTACTTACTTGGAAAGGTACACCTGTGTTTTCTTAAATTTAATCATCTTCAAGGTTGAACTTTTCATTTTTCATTTTGTCAATGACACGTTCTTTTTCAGGATAAAAAGTAAACCTTTAATTGTTTGTTGACTAAATCATTCATATATGACCGAAAAAATCATTTCATACATTGTGTTGTTTCTTGGAAAAATGGGCATTTAATTTCCAAAATATTTTAAATACACAGTTTTAATATTCAAGTATTACTCGCGTATATTTATTTGACAACAAATAGTTGACTGCACAAAATTAAGAACGAAACAATCAACCACTAATTTATAAACATAAAATAATTGTTTCCGTCAACTTTTTAACAGCTTAATATTCTAATATAATTTTGCACAGTCAATGATTAATTAGAAAATAAATATGCGCATATAATACTTGAGTATTTAATTTATCAATTGAAAATACTTAGGAATTAAAGACAATATTCTTTTTTAGAAAATCATGATTTAATTTAAAATATTCTTAAATTAGATTTAACCAACATACAAGATTTTTATCTTTTGATTTTTGAGATTTTAGTAATGACATATAAAATAATACAAATAATTATAGTTGCATTGTATTGTTCGTATTGTTAATTTACTTCATGTTTATAAAACCATTTATGGATTATTCCATATTGTTTATACAAAATTATATGTTGTACATTGGATCTCTACTTTATACAATCATATGTAATTATATTTACTTTAGACAATCATATGTACTTATCTCTACTAGACAATCATATATTGTACAACATCAATACAATGCAAATGTAATTATATTATCTTATATGCTCTAAAAAACAAAAACAAAAAATCATTTTCCAGGATTAGTATCTTGTATATTAGTTCAAATTATAAATCTTAAACTGGAATTAGTTTAAAAATCATCTAAAAGGTGATATAATCGTGAAGTACATCAACAATACAATGAAAAATAAATATGCGCAAGCAAAACTTGGATATTAAAACTGCCGATTTCAAATATTTCGGGAATTAAATACCTATTTTCCCTTGTTTCTTGCCAATTTTATATACTTGTATTTATTTACAAAGATGTGAGCTTCATGACATCGATATAAACATGATCAAAACTTAGCACTGAGAGAGGATAGGAAGTTGGATAACATGTTTCATTCTGGATAATACGCTGAAGATCTTGATTGGTAAGGATATATAATTAAGTCTCGCCCATTCAATTAGAATAATACTGGTAAATGTGAACCGTTCAAATATATTTAAATATACAATGTTCGATGTCAGCAGCTCCATAACATAAACCTGGTTGTTTTATTAAACTAAACCATACTATAATTTAAGATTCAATCAATATTATAATAATTAAAGTGTCATATCCTAGTCATGTTTATGACTCTCTCGAAGATTTCATTTAAAAAGAAATCGTGAGCGGATTTTAGGTCCTTCGTCGGCCTTTAAAGGGTATTTACTTCCATTGTGAAGGCTTTAAGTGGGCTTTCTTACTGTATATATATAAGTTTTCCTTCATCGTCTATATGTGTCTGTGATCTTTGCTCATACGGCCTAATTCTATATTGGTCTTTAAGGCCTTACAGATTACGGGCTCTGGTACATATTTGCTTCTCTAATTCGCGTAAACCAACTCAAAAAAAAAAAAAGAGAAACCAACTCAACTAAAACATTCTGTCATTGACTGATGATTATTATTTGGTATATGTTTAGAACTTAGAACTGAAGAAAAACATTACCTGGTGTCACTTATATACATTTTCAGTGGGAATGTCAAAATTAACTTTTCGAGTTAGGTTGATTGAGTTAATCTTTCTACATCATTTGTTATATATTGTTTCAATATATAGATCTATTTGGTACGAAATTGATTACCCAAAAGTCCCTTTTTACCTTTATGTGATTGATGGGAGACCTACATGTTATTTTTTTGTCTATGCCTTACTGAACGATGACAAAATAGTTAAACAAAGCATGAATTTAAACCATATTAAAAGAAGAAAAAAACATCTTAAAATTCATAAAATTAAGCACTGACAATGCAAAATGATGTATAGTACTCCGCTATATCTTAGCGTGTATATATGTATAACAAAAAAATTATTAGTGCATAAACATGTTTTATATGCTGATAGACATAGGGTGTGCATAAGTTATTTTTGCCATGTCGGTTGGTGTCATTTACCAACTCAAAAACAAATGCATAAGATACACTGGCACATAACCGAAAGCTGGATCTTCAGGATGAGGATGAGACTTTTCCTAGAAGGCAAGAACAGATTTCGAGAAATGATATAGGAAACTAAACTGCAAAATACGATAGGCTTCGAATAAAGGGACAACGATGCAGAATGTGGGGTTCCTTCTAATAATTGTAGAAGAAACTCAAGAGAGCTTGATCTACGAGAGGTGAGGTGATGACTCGTGACAGGTATATCTACGACATTGTGTGTAGCCTACACACTAATCTATTCTTGTACATTTATAGTATACTTGATAGCTTTGTTCATTTATTGGTCCAGAATTTTAACTAGGCGACATGGCATATACATCTGACTTAGTCAGAAGTTTTGTCACATAGCTTTATTTGATAATATACGGAAGAGTATCAGGATTCGCGAGCATGTGATTTTTTACTAACTAATCAATTAGCTATGTGATATCGTTACTCATTAACCAAAAAAGGGTTAATATCACGACTTTTCTTAATAGCAAATATTTTTTTCTATTCAATTCCGTTAAGAATTTTTCAAACTGATGATTTCTTCCGTTTGTAGTGGTACGTATCAGTCAAATGATCCAGTTCTAGAGTTGAGACTTGGGATTTTAAACGAAATTCAACAAAGGGCATGAGCTTGGGGAAGACAATAATTCTTTGTTGCTTTGTATCGAGACAAACGAGAAAATCATGATGAGCTATGCATTAAGTGCCGTTGGCTAATTAGGGGTTCGCTGTTTTGCATATGCATAAAATAAACCAATGAACATATATGTATAAAATGAACAAAACACACAAAAATATGAAAAGGATATAGCTAATAATAATAAAACCATCAGGTCGGAAATTCAAAGAGAGGAAATTGAAAGGTACATACAGAATCTATACAAATATGGTATGACTCAGTGGAGATTGTTTTTAATTAGAACAATAAGATTGAAGGAGAAGAAAACAAAGAAGCATGCCCTAGATTCCTGAGATAATAATTACACCATTTTGTTTATAAAAGGGAATGGAATATGACACATGGGTTGGTTTCTTACGGGTTAATGTGAACAACAAAATAAAGTACGAATGAAATGAGAAAATCTAAAATATCAGTAAAGAAGGTATAGACGAAGAAGAAGAGAGAAAAGGAAAAAAAAGTGGTGGCAGTGAATGGAGAGAGGTTAGGAGGCAAAGAAAATGTGGAGCTTTGATGATGTTGATGCACGCCGTCAGCTTTTCTTCACGCCTGCTCCCACTCACTCACACCTATAAACATTATATATTCACATGTCTCATATGTAAATTCTCTAACCATGTATGTAAACCAGGAAATCTTATAGTATACTGTATTATGCAAAATGTTTCATGAAGCCTCCCAGTCGCCCCCCCCCCCCCCTCCCCCCCCAATATAAAGGCCAAAAGTATTTCAAATGGTGGTTATTATAGTATTTGAAAAGTATTATATTGTCTTTCTTTTTTTTTTGATCAAAGTATTATATTGTCTTGTTGATCTTTATGTTAACTGTTATATATACTTTATAAGAAGAGTTATGTGGGTCGATATAACGATTCCAAACGTTCTAAGAAAATATGTCTACGTCTACGACTAAAAAAATATTTATGTATGAAACTACTACGTAAATATATCAAAATTAAAATAGTGGTTTTGTACATGACATATTGTTGATATTTATGTGTAACTTATCGTAGATTGTCTAATTTTTCTAAAAGAGTTTGTATTTGGATTGGTTCGGTAATTTGAAATTAATTAGTGTTCCAAAAAAAAAAAAAACTTCTCTTGTTCTGCTGATTTAGGATGTATAGAAGTCTTTTTTTTTCTATTTTACACCACTTACGATAGTACTTGAACAACTTTGGTTTCATGTATTTGGCCTATATATAAGCAAACAGCCTTCTTATATACGCCTTTGGGATATTTTCGCTGTGTTATATAACTGTTCAACAAGTACGTCGTTTTCAATTTTTCTAGGTATCCAGAATCACATATTCAGATACATCATACATGTATATGCGTGATGAATGATCCACGTAAATACAATGTTGCATGAGAGAGATGTATTGTAGTAGAAGAAATAAGAGGAGAGGTTACTCGGGTGGATCGATGTGAAAAAGAAGGAAAGCGAAACCCACTGAAGCCATTACATGATATCGACCTTCTTATCTTTTTCTTCTTTATTTTGAAACTATTCTTTAATTTTTCTTATTTTCTTTTTGTCAGAACTTTTTTATACTTAATGAAACCTCCAAACTATCTAACTAATCCATTCCCATGTAACTAAATAATATATAAGTTATATATTATGACAAGATTGAAGAAGTGGTAAATCGTAGAACCACTATAAAGTTATAAATAACAAAATATTTTCTGTAGAATGTAAACTGTGAAACTAGTAGGATTGTTATGTCCATGCTTAATTTGATTGATCATCAGTTAGGGCTATAGTAAAAACAAAAAAAGAACATTCTTGATTAGCCAAAAAGAGTTAAAGAATATTGTTTTAATAAGACTCATCTCTCCTCTCTCTAATTATGTCTTCACTAACCCCAATTAGATTCAAACAATCTATTCAGTCCAAAAGATAAACATGGGACAACAATTCGATGCAGAAATATCCTCTTTTCATGCTCCATTCTTTCTTTTAACTTACTAGTACCAATTATAAAACTCACAAAGACCACCAAACCCATTCCCTACAACTCATCTTCATCAAAGATTCACCCACTCCCACCGAAACAAAAGGAAAGAAAATGAAATATATAAACAACACACATGATGCTGATGCAATATACATAACAAAGTATTAAATCTTAGATATTGTGGGTCTCCCATCTCTCTTGTCTGTCCTCTATTCATTTTCTTATTCATATTAAAAGAGAGAAAATGGATACTCTCTTTAGGTTAGTCAGTCTCCAACAACAGCAACAATCCGATAGCATCATTACAAATCAATCTTCGTTAAGCAGAACCTCTACCACCACTAGTGGCTCTCCACAAACTGCTTATCACTACAACCACAACAACTTCCCACCAAACGACCTTGTTGAAGAATGCTACAACTTATTCATGGATGAAGAAGACCTTTCCTCTTCTTCCTCTCATCACAACCATCATCACAACAACAACCCTAATAGCTACTACTCTCCTTTCACTACTCCCGCCCAATACCATCCCGCCACCTCATCAACCCCTCCCTCCACCGCCGCAGCAGCTGCCTTGGCCTCACCGTACTCCTCCTCCGGCCACCACAATGACCCTTCCGCTTTCTCCATCCCTCAAACTCCTCCTTCCTTCGACTTCTCATCCAATGCCAAATGGGCAGACTCGATCCTCCTCGAAGCCGCACGTGCCTTCTCCGACAAAGACACCGCACGTGCGCAACAAATACTCTGGACGCTCAACGAGCTCTCTTCACCATACGGAAATACCGAGCAGAAACTCGCTTCTTACTTCCTCCAAGCTCTCTTCAACCGCATGACCGGTTCAGGCGAACGATGCTACCGAACCATGGTCACCGCTGCATCCACAGAGAAGACTTGCTCCTTCGAGTCAACGCGCAAGACCGTGCTCAAGTTCCAAGAGGTTAGCCCGTGGGCCACGTTTGGACACGTGGCGGCAAATGGAGCGATCTTGGAAGCAGTAGACGGAGAGGCAAAGATCCACATAGTTGACATAAGCTCGACGTTTTGCACTCAATGGCCAACGCTTCTAGAAGCTTTAGCCACGAGGTCAGACGATACGCCACACCTAAGGCTAACCACAGTAGTGGTCGCTAATAAATATGTCAACGATCAAACGGCGTCGCATCGGATGATGAAAGAGCTAGGAAACCGCATGGAGAAGTTCGCTAGGCTCATGGGAGTTCCTTTTAAATTAAACATTATTCACCACGTTGGAGATTTGTCCGAATTTGATCTCAACGAGCTCGATGTTAAATCAGACGAGGTCTTGGCCATCAACTGCGTAGGCGCCATGCATGGGATCATGCCTCGTGGAAACCCTAGAGACGCTGTGATATCCAATTTCCGACGGTTAAGGCCGAGGATTGTGACCGTGGTCGAAGAAGAAGCTGACCTTGTCGGAGAAGAACTAGGCTTTGACGATGAGTTCTTGAGATCTTTTGGAGAATGTCTGCGTTGGTTTAGGGTTTGCTTCGAGTCGTTGGAAGAGAGTTTTCCGAGGACGAGCAACGAGAGGTTGATGCTTGAACGTGTGGCGGGACGTGCGATAGTTGATTTGATTGCCTGTGAGCCGTCGGGTTCGACGGAGAGGAGAGAGACGGCGAGGAAGTGGTCGAGGAGGATGAGGAACGGAGGGTTTGGGGCAGTGGGGTATAGTGATGAAGTGGCGGATGACGTCAGAGCTTTGTTGAGGAGGTATAAAGAAGGAGTCTGGTCGATGGTACCGTGCTCTGATGCCACCGGAATATTCCTTTGTTGGAGAGATCAGCCGGTGGTTTGGGCTAGTGCGTGGCGGCCAACGTAATAGGGTTGGTTTTTATTTGATATATTTGCACACGCGCGCTTGTTGGTTGAGATAGTTTCACACGTATGGTGATGGTTGATGATGGGTTTAAAGATTGAGAGTTTACTATTGATGATAATGCGTTCATAATTTGAAAATTGCTTTTGGAATATAACTAATTAAGTTATGATCATTGAGGTGGAGGGTTTCAAGGATTTACAAATTCGTGATTTTTGTTTTATTTTTAATATATGTTGTTTTGCTTTCTACTTTGGATTAAATTTTGTGATTAGTTTGGTTTATGTGAAAGAATATAATTTTGTATTTTCCTTTATGATGAAGTTATTTTTCATACACTATATCCTGAATTTTTCCTTTTTAATACGTGAATCTTTGATATTGGTTACTGTGTTACATTGAATGATTCAGTTAACTGGAATTCATAATGGATAGAACGTATAAGACAAACAGCAGTACTTCAAATTAGCTTTGTTGATTAAAGAGAGGCGATTTTACTTCACTTCATTCTGGTTCTTGTGAAGAGATTCCACAGCTAGTTTGGTTGAGGAATCTCTTCGGTGGAATCTCGTGAATGTACCTATAATGGCATGCCCGCTTCTGAAATTGTATTAGCTGACTATTCATAACTATAAACAAACTTAGGTCATCTCCATCCCTATTCTATTTTTTCCTCTAAAATAGAGTAAAAGTGAATATGGAATAAAGAATGCTCCAACTCAACTCCATATCTCACTCCATAATGAAATTTACTCCATAAATGGAATAATCTATTTTTTGTTTGTTCATCACTCCATTATGGAGTAGAAAATGGAGTAGGGTTAGAGCAATTTTACTCTATTTTTACTTTTACTCTATTTTGGAGGAAAAAATGAAGTTATACATTGGAGATGCTCTTAGAACACATTGGAACTTTGATGATATCTAATCTGAAACTATCACTTTATAAATACTGTTGACAAGCGGCTAATATATTTAAGTTCAAGCAATGCAAGAAATGTTACGTTTAGGCAACATGACAGTATTGTAATGGTTAATTAGTGTTATCTATTAACAATTCTCTCAGTTCACATTCTGATACGTGGGACTGGTATGTACTGAACAAACAAAAAAACAAACGTTAATTCTATATATGTATGATGATTAATTACTCAGCAAGGCATGGCTTATTTATTTGTCGTTCTTAACGTATACCATTTATTTATATTATTGGCTTTTTAATAATGCATCTTCAACTTTTGCTTTATAAAAGAGTTAAAGGGACAAGTCTTCTATTTGATCCACACATATATTATGTCCTCAATGGATTACACATGCATACACTTAAAAATGTTTATTGCCCCCTTACCCATCATGTTTTTATTTAGAAAACAGCACATAAAAGGTAAATAATTGAAATAAATAGTTACACATTGATACAGAATGTTTACGTGTATATATATATATATATATAGCTTTTGCATTTGAGAAAAAAAATAAAAATATGAAAAAGTAGTGGGAACTGCTTTTGATATATGTGGCTGGTTTCACTAGAACTCTCTCTCCCTGCATCTTTTGATGAAGTTTTTTGCCTCCCCATGTTAGTATTGGTACGATCTTTTAGCTTCGCTTTTTAAGCTAATCCTTTTTTTTAATGTGCTAGTAGCTTCTTTTGGTCTGTTTTCTTGTTTATAAAGTCATGCAAAAAGCAGATTAATACAATAAAAAATCAACTGGTTGTCCCATTTTGCTTTAACTCGAATCAAAACCTTGTTGGGTCCATTTTGTTCCCGGACTTGACCATTAAACACATCTACTAAAAATTGCCTAACTTCATAGGAATGTCTTTAATTTAATCCCATGATGTAAAGGTTAGTTTTGAGGATCATTTTAAACTATTTATTTTTTCTAATTCGTCAGTGATAAAATCGATTAAGTAACTCTTATGATAAGTTCAGAATCAAACAATATGAAAGTGTTTTTACAATATTGCTCAGAGTTTTACTTTTGCTTGCTTGATATGTTTTTTTTTTCTGCATTATATCCTCAGAACTGAAATGCCACTCCTATCAGGTAGTAACTTCTTCATGTAGTACTTTGATTTTCTAGAGAGGTTGATTCTTTGTCTTCTGGTCTCTGGTATCACCTCGATTGAACATTCTTGAAACCCGCGTCTCACGAACCAGTCTGCTGTTCTTGTAGTAAGCAGAAACAGCTTCTCTAACCCGAGTGACGAAGCTTTCTTCTCTATGTAATCTGCAGAAACAGATTCGTTGTGATTCATTGATCTTTACTTGATAGAAACGTCTTTGCGTTTAGTTTAGTTTTACTTACCTAGCAGTTTATCGCCTTGGCCTTGACCGCGGCAATCTGATGCAACGGCAATGGCTGCAACTTCTCCGCATTTGTCTTCAAAGAAGGGAAACAGAGCCGCACAAGCAATGATTTGACCTTCTCTTTCAACAACCACAAACGATTCCAAAGCTCGCAGTAACTGCACTCAAAGATCAAATCATTAACAACAGACTGAGATGTAATGAAGATAGGTAAGGGTTTAACCTCCTCATCGGTTCTGCGAACCAGAATCCCAGATTCCTCCAAGGGTTTGATGATATGTCTAATGCCTGCAAGATCATCCACTTTGGCATCTCTTGTTCCTTCGTACACATCACTGCGGACAATGCACATAACAGACTTAACAACACTGTAAGAACGATAAAGACCGAAAACAAATGTGTATACCTAGCAACCATAGTCCCCATTCCATCTCTTTTGAAAAGTTCCAGCAATAGAACTCCACTTATAGTCCCATCCAACAAGTGTACTCTTTTGACTCCGCCCTTTCAAAACAAATGATTTCACTTAAAACGGTGACCAATAAGAATCAAGACCAAGGTTTTTCATTAAACACTCACTCTGCAGACAAAAGCAGCAGCAGCCAACTCAGAGAGATACCCATTTAAGCGGCTTAGCCTCTCTTCACCACCGATAGCAAAACCTTGCTCACCAGACCACAACCCGTTCCCATTTTCAAATCCAACACCGTTCTGAAAGATTGGAGTGTGGTTTCCGTTTCCCCAAAACGGTGGTCTCCCGTTATGAGGATAAGTATCCTTACCGTTGGTGTTGTTGTTGTTAGGAGGTTCGTGGTAAGTAATACTTCCATCTCCGACAGCTTTTACGTAATTAGCAGCAATGTCGCTTTGCTGTGCCCGTTTTCTCACTAACATATCTGCTTCTTGAAGTGTCAAGAAACTAATAAGATGTCCACTCTCATCAAGAATTGGACCGTCCATTATGCAGATTAGCTTGTCAGCTCCTATAGCTAATGCACAAGCTGTAGCAACCTCATAGGTACTGCCAAAAGTAAAAGGTCTGTCAATACTAGAAAGAGTCTAAATCTTTTTAAAGGTTAAGTAGAGTGAGCATACTTGCAATTCAAGACTTCTCCGGAGCTCGAGTGGCCCAGATTCCTCAACAAAACTACAGAACCACCGTCAAGCCTCTCACAAATCCGATCTACATCTATCTTCTTCACTTCACCTGTGGCTCCAAAGTCAACACCATCAACAACACCTCTTCTCTGCACCACATCAACAACAAGTCAATCAGTCATAGAAACCGAATATAATGAAAAATATCAAGAGAGTTGAAAAAAACTCACTTTTGCTGCAAAGAAGTTACCAGTGTCGACCCTGACACCTATATCATGTAAGCGACTACTATCACCATGCCTACGGATATTGCAAATGGAAGGTCCAGGAGATAGTTTGGCCTCAAGCATCACTGATATTGCTCCAGCAGCTTCCTTGGCAGCCTGCAAAGATGCTTCATCCGTTACTCTGTAACGTCCCACATATGTAGCCTCGCGTCCTGCAACTCACTTATTAGGCTCCTAATTGAACAAAACTAGATTCAAGGCTATCTATTTCTGACCTCTCTCAGACAAAAGCTGGTCGATTTGCTCTTGAGTTCCAGGAACTAGGACAAATCTTATTCCCAAATGATGAAGAAACGCAATGTCCTGCACACAGCTTTAACTGAGACAAACCGTCGAACACCTTGTGCGCGTCTTTGACATAAATCAGTGAGAGGGAAAAAAAACGAAACCTTTAAAATGGGATCACAGTAAGGGCCGTTAATGATCTCGCCGGAGATAACAACGACGAAGGTGCAGCCACGGTGGGCCCAGAGATAAGGCCAAGCTTCACGGAACCAACGCACAAACTCTTTGTCGTCCACCGGATGCTCAGCCTCAACATCGCGGCCTGCACTCGCCGCGTATTCGTACATATTGCATTTCGCCGCCAGAGAACGAACCGGTTTAAACCATGGAGAGCTAAACCGGGTTTTGCTAGGGTTCAGCGTATTGTTCGGTTTGAAAGACGAAGGTTCGCTTCTTGTTTGGCGAAATTGGAAAGGAACGTGAAAGTTTGAAGAAGAAGCGGAACCCAGCAAAGCTCCTCGCTCCATTCTCTTTAGGAAAATTCAACTAAATTTTCAAAAAAAAAAAGGAATTAAACAGACAGGAGACGGCGGTCTATAGTCGGAGATGGCGGCGGCGGTAGTTGCCAAACTCTTTTAAATGTCTGGTCGTGAGAGTTTTGTGTCTTTACGTGGGGTCAATGTTGTTCGATTCCGGTTAATGAAATGATGGGAAGTTGGTTCAACCGGTCACTCCTGCACTATAACCAGTCTCGGTCTGCATCTTTAGTCAAAATGGGCTTTTAGTGAATGTTTTGGGGTGCTCTACTGGGCTAAACCCATTTAAAGTAGAACCAAGGAATGTTTTAAAGTTAAAAGTGCATAAACCCTTTTGAATTGTCACCAAGGTGGGCTTTAAGGAATGTTTTAATGTCAAAACTGAATACATCCCCTTAAACCCATTTAAAGTGTCACTATAGTAGGCTTTTAAGGAATGTTTCAATGTTAAAATTGCATAAACCCCCTAAACCCATTTAAAGTGTCAAAAAAGTGGGCTTTAAGGAATGTTTTGAAATTGTTACTCATTATCTTTCCTTACGCCAAACATGATATGACTTTTATATAAAGTGATCATGATTAAAGAGTGTCATTGTGTCAAGTTACAATCGTCACAGTATATATATTTTGGGATTACGTACCGACATAAAACTAAAAGGTGGAAAATAACAAGCCAGAGAGAGAGAACACGAATATCTCTCGGTTATCCGAATCAAGTAAAAGTGTATAATATTCCCACGAGACACCTAAAGATACTCACTCTTGCACGGTAGAATAGATATTTCGTTAGGGTGATTGCGACATGTTAGGTCTTTCATTTATGCAAAATCATACATAGACAAATTCACTATGTATGCTTTTTTTTTTTGCTGAAACACTTCACTTTGTATGTTGCAATGAAGTCTACTATTAATCCCTCTTTTCCCTTCAAATACTCAAAGAAAGCATTGCATGATGCCATGATTAGTTGTTGATTTCATGTAGTTGATAATTTCGTGCCAAATACCGTAACTTATTTTATAAATTATAAAATCTCCAGAGAGAGAGGAAAAAAAAACAGTATTGTACGAGTTGTTTGTTAATCGAATTCGATGTTTTCCAAATTCCTCGTACGGCAAAACGTAGAAATTAAATTGCTTTGGACCAGACTAAAACAAACAGAAACTAAAAGGGCCCTACGGTAATATGCAAACAAAAACAAAACTAGTGGTCCAAATTTGAAAAGAAATAAAAATATCGTCAAACCAGAAATATAATAATAGCTTTGTGGTTTCAGAGCTTCCATCGTCGTCTCGTCTTCATCCATCTTTCTCGTTTTCTCGCCTAACAGAATCTCTCTCTTTCTCTCTTCAAAATCTATTTTTATTTACTTTCATTCTTTCTCTCTCTTCTCTTGCTCGTGGTGATCAAAAGATTTCTCTCTCGCCGCGAAATCGAAGAACCACGCTTCTGGATTCAGGTAAATCTTCTTCTTCTAATTCCTTCTCTCAATTTCCTTAAAGCCCTTTCTATATTAAAGCTTCTTTCAATCAAAAGCTCGATCCTTTCGCTTCTGAATCAGCTCAATCTCCACATTTTAACTCCTATTTCTTCGGAAAGTTCAAGATTTTAGCATAAAGCATTCATCTTTGAATTAGATTTACATCTGTTTTGTTGAATTCGTCTATATTAGAGGACAATGGGTGGCGAGGCAGAGATCAAGCAACGTTTACAACCCAATGCGAAAGGGAAGAGACTCTGGCAGAAGGTGAAGTACCAACTCGTGGAGTATCACGCATTGCCTGCTTACCTCAGAGACAACGAGTACATCCTCGGCCACTACCGTTCCGAGTGGCCCATCAAACAGATCCTCCTCAGCATCTTCACTATCCACAACGAGACCTTGAACGTCTGGACGTAAGTATTGGATCAAAGCTTTCTTGTCTTTAAAACGTTGAGAATCTTGAAATTTTTGGGGGATCTTTTGCAGGCACTTGATTGGGTTTTTCCTGTTTCTGGCGCTTACTATATACACAGCTACCAAAGTCCCCAGCGTTGTTGATCTTCACTCGCTTCAGCATCGTTTACCTGATGTCCCGAGGAAGACGGATCTTCACAAACTTCACTCTGATTTAATGTCTCGTCTTCCTTCTAGTCCTTCTAAGTGGCATGTCATGGAGCTGCTCTATAACTGTCTCCCTGAACGATTCTCTCATGGCAACAACACTGACATGTGTGTCCTGGTAATCAAAATAATTAAAAAAAAACACAATCTCTCTTGTTTATTGCAAATGATATCATCAGTGTTCTAAAATGTGGTGTAAGCGTCCGCTTAGCTGGTGTTTTCGTGTTATATAGTGTTTTATGTGAACTTATATAGTTCAGACACATAATAATGTTTTTAGGGTAGTTGACGGTACTGTTTTTTATGTTATATAATGTTTTATGCGAATTTATATAGTTTGGACTAGTGTTGAGTGAAACGATTTTTTAACTGTCTTTTAAAAAAAATCAGCGTAGATTCCTTGTTTAAACAATAATCCTCTATACGACAGCTAACCACGGCCTAGCGACTTTTAAAACATTGGTCCGTACGTATAATAATAGCGTTTAAACGAACATTATACTGATACGAATTTTAAATATTAGTATTCAAAAAGTTAAACTATTAATATCCTTTCTTTGTAAATTGCATTTGCAGCATTCTGTGAAGGAAGATCTTGCAAACATGATAGCTCCTTTGATCTTCAGGCCAATCACTCGCTGGCCCTTTTACGCTTTCCTAGGGGGTGCTATGTTCTGTCTATTAGCAAGCAGCACCTGCCACCTCCTCTCCTGTCACTCAGAGCGTGTCTCTTACATAATGCTAAGGCTTGACTACGCTGGAATCGCAGCTCTGATCTCCACTTCCTTCTACCCACCTGTCTACTACTCCTTCATGTGTGATCCATTCTTCTGCAACCTCTACTTAGGATTCATAACAATCTTAGGCATCTCCACGGTGCTCGTCTCGCTCTTACCAGTCTTCCAAAGCCCTGAGTTTCGCGTTGTGAGGGCCTCTCTTTTCTTTGGAATGGGATTCTCTGGAGCTGCTCCGATACTTCACAAGCTGATCATCTTTTGGGACCAGCCTGAGGCGCTTCACACAACGGGTTATGAGGTTTTGATGGGGTTGCTTTATGGGTTGGGAGCTTTGGTTTATGCGACTAGGATTCCTGAGAGGTGGATGCCTGGTAAGTTTGATATAGCTGGACATAGTCATCAGTTGTTTCATGTTTTGGTGGTTGCTGGTGCGTTTACACATTATAGAGCTGGGCTTGTGTATCTCAAGTGGAGAGACATTGAAGGATGTTGAAGATTTGATGATTTGAATCTTTCTTTTTGTAGCTTCACGAAAAAAAAGTTGGATTGTGTAAAGTCTATGTGTAACCAAATGCTTTTTTTTTTTTAATTTGCCCTTGATCCTAACCCCAACACAAAGGGTCGGGTCATGTTCAAAACCAGATGAAATTGCATAGACATAGTTCTCGAAATTTGTAAAAAGAAAAAATATTTATTGATATGTTACTAAATCATCTAGAACCATATGGTTCAGATAACTCTTACTAAATTGCATAGCCGTGCTAACACATAACTCTTAACACTAGATGGTTCACTTCAATGCTTTGCACCATATAGAACCTTAATGAATCGCAATAAGAAGAAATAGATTTAAGTCCATGAGGGAGGATCTTGGAGAGTTTTGAAGGGTCTGAAAAAATGTCTAAACAACACGGGGTTTTAATCGTGTTAGATTGGCGGGTTGTCGTGAGATATCGCTGGAAAGGCCCAAAATGTTAATGTGTTACGTGAGGTTAAAGCTAACCTTGGGTTTTATTTTGGGTCAAAGTTGCCAATATAAAGGCCCTATGCAATACAGGCCACACCATGAAGAACTCGAACATCACAGATTCACAGGTGGTGGTCTATTTCATTTTGTTTGTTCTCGGCCAATGATGGAACTACACATGAAAAAAAAATCTCAAACGATCTCACGAGAAACCGGCCGACCTTAAAGTTGCAAAGCAAAAAAAACAGTAGACACGTAACAATATGCATAAATAATATTTGACCATATGCATGCATGGACATACACGAAACACATTGTCCGTATAAAATAAACGAGCTATAATCAAGGAGAACCCTAATGACGTACCAAATGACGAGACGCGCAAAATCTCAACGAACAACCCACCACAGTCATAGAAAGCAAAAAGACATTTCTAAAAAGCCATAATTAGTGGATTCATTACGTTGCTTTGCATCCATTAACTCATACGTAAACACGCACACACATAAAATAAAAATATGTGTTCTGGATATAAAGCTGACGTTGGAAGGCGACAAAAACCTACAACATTAAAAACAGAAATAGTTGCTGTTACAACTTCTCATAGTAATGTAGAAACAATTTGTTGCAATAGAGCGACCCGTAAGATTGATTTAAGCAAAAATAAAATAAAAAAATTGATTGATATATATTTAAAATTTATAAACGTAATATATTTACAACTAACTTTTTTTTAGAAAGAATAGATGTTGTCAAATACTCCAATTTAAAGGGAAAGAGTGTTGCATGTTAACATCCATTTCCAAATATGACTTAGCGACACATCAAGTTTTGTACCAATTTACAAAGTTGTCGTTATATTGCTCATTTTCAGTAGTGGTGAATAACTTTCTATGCGTAAATTTTGATATAATTCTATAAAAGATAGATCTTACTTTAATAAGTGTTTGCCTGCCCCTCGACTTTAATAAAAGATTTAATTAAACTTTATATAAAATATGACCTAACCTGTATCCGTCGGCTTATAACATATATAGACAAGCGGTGTACGTATCCAGACTATATACGCATCGAAACTGATAAATCTTTTCCTCGAGCAAAAGAGAAGTTCGTTGATTAACGAAAGGGTAACGAATAATGTATTCTGAATGATTCGCAATATCGCATGTACATTATTTGAATTATATCCAAGAAACTACTTATAAAATTTTCCAGATGCCAATAATATATAAAGAAATATCGATGGGAGTATATAGTTTTCTAGTATTATTGTAGATGGGAGGTTTTAAGTTTAGAGGTTTGTATTAAATAACCCCATTTCTCAACATAATAGCCGACATATGTATATGTGCAATGTAATTAATGTTGATTCATACTATAAAAAATGAAATTGGGATATTGTTGAAAAAGCTAATCTCTAAAGCTTTATTATTTGAAAAAGCTAATATGTGAAAAATCAAATTGGGACATTAAAGTTTGATTTTACATGAGACCGAACTAAAGACTTATATAATGTACAGATTCACATAATCGTATATCGATATATATTTATATTTTTGCACTCGAACATCGATCTCGATATAAATTAAATTAAAAAAAAAATAAATTGGAATTATTAAAAAGCCATTATATGAAGCTCTTTTTACTGGACACTAAAGTTTGATTTCACATGAACCTAACATGAGACTGGCTAATTAGAAAAGTATATTTGTATTTGTTGTCTTTTATACTTTATTATATACGTATGAAATGCATGTGGCTGTTGCTCCACATATACTTTTGAATCCTAAATGAGCTAATTAAAGTTAGTCAGTTTTCTGATGTAATTATAATAAATGGTTATAGTTCAACAATTAAAAACATATGTTGATCATAAATTTGTAAATGATTTTTTTCTTAAATTTTTCTAAAAACTTATTGTGTGATCTAATAAGCACAAATTTCCATCCTCGTTAATTATTTTTGCCTTACAACAAACAACAGAAATTAGAACGTTCTTAAATAAAAGCTACTGCAATATATATAAATATATATACATGTGTGTGACATTATGAAATGATATGCAGCATTTTAACCATAAAACAATTCAGCGTTAAAATTATTGATTCTCTTTATGTATTATCTTGGTTTTCTTGGGTTCTCAATATTTCTATTGAATCAACTAAACCTAATAATCTAGCTCTAAATTTTCTATATACATTGGTAGATTGTTAACTTCTCACATTTCTCTGTTCTCAATATTTCTTCTGAATTACCAACTAAACTTAAAAATCTCGAAATTTCTATATACTTTGAATCGGCATATTGATGGTTTATCATTCAATGTTACCTTATAGCAAGCAACTATATACTTTTGTGTCGTAGGTTATATAGCCTTATAGGGTTCTTTACATAAAGTATTGGTCTCATATCTCATGCAAAGCACCATGTTGGGTTCAGTTTATGTGAAAGTGTTCCTTAGATTCTCTATTTCTTTTCGGTTAATTAATTTTACTCCACTCTTTGTCTACTTTTTTTCTTTCTTTTGTAGATTGAAATGATGATTCTAGTCCCTCTTCGGTGTCCATCCCGTGTAAAAAGAAATCTAGAAGATTTTTTTTTCTTTTTCTTTAAGAAAGATGACTAAACAAACAGGGAACACCAAAGAACCAACTCTATCGTGGCTGTCAGTATCATAACAAGTATACGTTCACAAAACAAATATAAGGGGGTTTCTGGATTTGAAGAAAGAAAAAAAGTTGATTGTGATAATATCTTGTATATAAATATTCCTTTTATGTTGAAGTAATTATAAACCCATGGATGCAGTGAAAAACTGTTCATTAGAGAGAGAAATCAAAATGAATTATGATCAAATAAATGGATTGAACTACTTGTGTAATGTTTTCATTAATGAATATATATTTTAAATTAAAGTGTTTGTTCAACATTTTTTCCTGCCGACCACTGGAGCCACAATAATCAATCCCAAATAAATTCAGACGAAGTATTCAATTTCAATTTGAAAGGTACACCTTTTCTAGAAATGAAACAAAGAATGTCATTTACAATTAGGTCTGTGTAGATATTAAAACGTGTAAAATGTGGATTGTTATCTTCATCACCAAGCTATTACATATATTTGGTTTATTTGAAAATTCAAAATTTCTATAAAACAAATAATTGCTATATGGACCTCAAACGAGCAATGGTGCCCCACAAAATATTTTATGCTTTTACAAAAGTTGGCTCCAAAAATTAAAATTGCAAGTTTTTAACCCCACCATAGTGCAAGATGACTCAAAAGCTGTTAATACGGTTGGTATACGGTCATATACAGTATTTGCATATGACTAAAATACCCTTCTTTGTTTGCCCATAAATATCAGCCTCCAACAATGCAATTCTTCCCTTTTCCCCCGCTAATCACTCATCTCTCTATTAGAAAAAAAATAAGCAATTATGTTGTCCACTGTACCGGCAATTTCCTTCCTGGAACCGGGTACGGTTAATCACTTTTCAGGTTTCCAAACCGGATTCACTCCTTGGGAGGGGGACTGCTTTGATCTCCTTTCCATGAACCAATTTTTGATTGAACCGGCCGTTCCCAGCCCTTGTTATGGTGAATCCGACTCTGGTCTCGTTAGAACTAATTCTGGTTTTGATGATATTAAAACCGGTTCTGACGAATCTTGTGCCGGTTTCATCAAACCCGGTTTTGAGGACACCGTCAGTTCACAGGGCCTACTGTGCACTCAAGGAGACAAACCGGACCCGGATGACCCAAAACAATGGACAGCCCTCGCGAATTTTGAACCGGGCGAGAAGAAGCATAACCGGAATAAGCTGATTCAACCGGAGATGACCGACGAGAGGAAAAGAAAGAGAATGGAGTCAAACCGGGAATCAGCGAGACGGTCAAGAATGCGTAGACAGAGTCACATTGATAACTTAAGGAACCAAGTAAATCAGCTCGATCTGGAAAACCGTGAGCTCGGGAACCGGCTCCGGTTAGTTATATACCACCTTCAACAAGTGAACACGGACAATAACAGGCTCGTGACGGAACAAGAGATGCTCCGGTTAAGATTCTCGGAGTTGAGGCGGATTCTGATTCTCAGACAACTTCAACAACAACAACAGTGGGAACTCAATAACAGGAGAATGATCATGTATGAACAAAACCCATCTACGATCATATGATTTAAGTAAATAAAAGCTTTGAACATCTAGAACATTAAGATCAAAGAAAAAAATATCTCTCTATGTATATGAAAGGTTAGGAAGAGAAAATGATATTTTTCGAATTTTCCTTTCTATTTTGCAACTCTGAGAGAAGAATGAAAAAAACTTTTTTTTCGTTGCACTATCATAGGAATATATAGTGGTCGTGGTATTGTAAATAACTCAAAGAGTTATCAAATTATTGCAATGATATAATATTATTCGTACTTAGTGGACATCTTTTGTGCGCACTAACATGACATCAATACCAATGAGGCTCACGATGTTAAAGTAATCATTTACTAGTATTTGTTTTATTAAGTTAAAGCGCTAAAGTATTGAACCAGCCAACATAAAAATATAAAAGGTTTTTTTTTGTCAACACTAGGGATTAACCCGGGCTACGCCCGGGATTTTTATTTTTGCTAATTTAAGTTGTTAAATTATTTATATTTAGGCTATGATATATATTTATATAAATGTTAAATGCATGTCATAATTAAAATTTATTTTTAAATTTTAACACGTTAAATTAACATATTTTTTACTATTTAAATATTTTTTTTGTAATTTTATTGGCTATCTAGTTATCATATTTAGCAAAACTATCTTTTGAGTGTTGGAATAAATGTTTTAGAGATTTTATTAAACTGCAGTGTATTTTCGGATCGACCACATGCTCAACATTCGATCGATCCGTAAAAAGATGGTCGATCTCCTTGGCCAGGTAAGTACAATTTTAGCAAAAATATCTTTTATTTTCAAATATTAAGTATATAACTATTCTTTTTAATATTTTTTTAATTGTATTTTTTGATTAAATTATTATATTATAATGGTTATGTAAATATTTTTTGTGATGTTTGAATTTGTGTTGTTCGTATACTTAACTTAGATGATATTGATGTTTAATAATTTATTGTTTTCTGGAAATAGAAAATAATGATATTTCAAAACGTATCTAATACTTGTTAAATGATAGTATAATGTAAATTACATCCATTATTTGAAAATAACCATTTGTTGTTTTTATTTTTATTTTAAATCAGAAATTATTTTTATTTAAAAACATTATTCATATATAATATAATAGTTTAAGTTTGGAAGATTAATATATATATATAAATTATGTATATTTAAAAAAAAAAATTTAAGATATTATATATTGAGTATCTAAATAAAAGCTGAATTTCTTATCTTGAAATCAGATATTTATATTTTTTGTCTTCATGTTATACTCACCAATCCATCATTGATATTTATAACTCAGTATGTTTTAAAAAAACTTAGTTTTAAGTAATAAACGAATTTAATAAATTAAATTCATCACCTATAATGTTCTGTAAACTATATTTGAAAACTCTCTAAAATTATATTTTAAGCATAATATTATTATTATTTAATTTAAGTTATTTTAAAGCATAATATATTTAATCTTAATGTAATTTCCCATTTTTAAAATTTAGTATTTACTTATATTATATATTTACTTATTATTTACTTTTCTTTATATTGTGTATTTCTATTTCTTATACTTTCTATTTGCTAATAATTTTATATTTTAAGATTTATTTACATTTTAAGATAGATGTTTAAATACTAATGTACTTTTTCCATTTTTTTTAAATTGAGTATTTCCTTTTCTTATACTTTCTATTTACTTAATATCTATATTTTACATTTTAAGATAGATGTTTAATATTTAATGTACTATTTCCATTTCTTAAAAATTGTGCATTTACTTATTATTGTATATATAATTCGTATATTTATATATTTATAATATTTACTTATTGTTTATTTTTCTATATATTTAGTATTTCTCTTTCTTATACTTTGTATTTAGTTAATGTCTATATTTTATATTTTAAGATATATGTTTAAATCTTTACATATTTTTCCATTTTTAATGTAAAACGGCAATGTTTAATAGAAGAACTTGGACAAATAGTCAAATAGTTATATTTATGTTTTTTTTTTTTTTTTTTTATAAAATGGTAATGTTACATTATGAAGATAACCCGTTTTTTTAGTGAACAATGGTAATCTTACATATGTTTAATGTAGTTTTTCCATTTTTATGTTGTATGTTTACATATTATTGTTATTTTTAAATGTAAAATGGTAATTTTGCATATGTTTAATGTAGTATTTCCATTTTTTATGTTGTATGTTTACATATTATTTATTATTTTAGAAATTATATATAATTTGTTTTTTACAAAATAGTAATGTTACATTATGGAGATAAACCGTCTTTTTTTTTAGTGAAAAATGGTAATCTTACATATGTTTAATGTAGTTTTTCCATTTTTTACTTTGTATGTTTACATATTATTTTCTTAAAATAAAAATGTAAAATGGTAATCTTACATATGTTTAATGTAGTATTTCTATATTTATGTTGTATGTTTTACATATATTTATTATTTTCGAAATTATATATAATGTTTTTTGTTTTTTTATAAAACGGTAATGTTACATTATGGAGATAAGCCGTTTTTTTTTTTTAAATTTAAAAATAGTAATCTTACATATGTTTAATGTAGTTTTTCCATTTTTTTATGCTGTATGTTTACATATTTTTTATAATTTTCGAAAATAATAAAATTAAAATATAAAACTATATTTTATGCCACGTGTCATCTTTCGAGATTATATTATATATTTACTTATTATTTATTTTTCTTTATATTGTGTATTTCTATTTCTTATACTTTCTATTTACTAATAATTTTATATTTTAACATTGATTTACATTTTAAGATAGATGTTTAAATATTAATGTACTTTTTCCATTTTTTTAAATTGTGTATTTCCTTTTCTTATACTTTCTATTTGCGTAATATCTATGTTTTACATTTTAAGATAGATGTTTAAATCTTAATATACTTTTTCCATTGTTTTTAAGTTGTGTATTTCTTTTTCTTATATTTTCTATTTATTTAATATCTATATTTTACATTTTAAGATAGATGTTTAATATTTAATGTACTCTTTCCATTTTTTAAAAATTGTGCATTTACTTATTATTGTATATATAATTCTTATATTTATATATTTAGAATATTTACTTATTATTTATTTTTTATATATTGAGTATTTCTCTTTCTTATACTTTATATTGAGTTAATGTCTATATTTTATATTTTAAGATAGATGTTTAAATCTTTACGTATTTTTCTATTTTTAATGTAAAACGGCAATGTTTAATAGAAAAACTTGGACAAATAGTCAAATAGTTATATTTATGTTTTTTTTTTTTTTATAAAATGGTAATGTTACATTATGAAGATAAACCGTTTTTTTAGTGAACAATGGTAATCTTACATATGTTTAATGTAGTTTTTCCATTTTTTTATATTGTATGTTTACATATTATTGTTATTTTTAAATGTAAAATGGTAATTTTACATATGTTTAATGTAGTATTTCCATTTTTTATGTTGCATGTTTACATATTATTTATTATTTTCGAAATTATATATAATTTGTTTTTTACAAAATAGTAATGTTACATTATGGAGATAAGCCGTCTTTTTTGTTTAGTGAAAAATTGTAATCTTACATATGTTTAATGTAGTGTTTCCATTTTTTTATGTTGTATGTTTACATATTATTTTCTTAAATTAAAAATGTAAAATGTTAATCTTACATATGTTTAATGTAGTATTTCCATTTTTATGTTGTATGTTTTACATATATTTATTATTTTCGAAATTATATATAATGTTTTTTTGTTTTTTTTATAAAACGGTAATGTTACATTATGGAGATAGGCCGTCTTTTTTTTTTGAAGTGAAAAATAGTAATCTTACATATGTTTAATGTAGTTTTTCCATTTTTTATGCTGTATGTTTACATATTTTTTATAATTTTCGAAAATAAGTAATATTAAAATGTAAAACTATATTTTATGTCACGTGTCATCTTTCGGGATTATATTATATATTTACTTATTATTTATTTTTCTTTATATTGTGTATTTCTATTTCTTATACTTTCTATTTACTAATAATTTTATATTTTAAGATTGATTTACATTTTAAGATAGATGTTTAAATACCAATGTACTTTTTCCATTTTTTAGTGAACAATGGTAATCTTACATATGTTTAATGTAAATTTTCCATTTTTTTATGTTGTATGTTTACATATTATTGTTATTTTTAAATGTAAAATAGTAATCTTACATATGTTCAATGTAGTATTTCCATTTTTATGTTGTATGTTTTACATATATTTATTATTTTCGAAATTATATATAATGTTTTTTGTTTTTTTTTTTATAAAACGGTAATGTTATATTTTGGAGATAAGCCGTCTTTTTTTTTATGTGAAAAATAGTAATCTTACATATGTTTTATGTAGTTTTTCCATTTTTTATGCTGTATGTTTACATATTTTTTACAATTTTCGAAAATAAGTAATATTAAAATGTAAAACTATATTTTATGCCACGTGTCATCTTTCGGGAGAAATTTTTTCCGCTGATGTGGACGCCCTATGGAGCCTCAAAAGTTCCCTTTTATTAGTAGAGATTTAAAAGTTAAAACAAGCCATCTCAAATTCCCAATGCTAATTAAATTTTATCACCACTAAATAGATATCAATCAATCTGCCAATAGTTCACTACTCATATCGGCCCAAAGACTGCTGGATCTGTAAGCTCGGCCCAAGCCAACTATTGGCACTCAGCCCTAACCATTCTTCTTCTAGGCTTTGGGCCTTTGCCTTTGAATGGTCTTGTTGGTTTCACTGGTTGTCACAATTACATAGCAAGAAAACCCTAGTATGGATCTGACCTAAAGAATCAAAGGTATTAACTTAAGAATCAAGACGGTTATTATATTAGGTTATCATGAAACTATTCAAGATTTAAGAAATCCAAAACGCAGTACAAAAAGAAGAGCAATGCACCAAGAAACAAATTAAAAAAAAAAAAAGGAAAAAAAGACAAAGCCCGCTCATGACCAGTTTCAGGTTGTGTAATGAAAGTAGTCAACATTGTTGTTTCTGTTGTTGTCCGCAACGGGGCTGGTTACAGAGCTGCTGTTAGAGAGTGAGCAGAACGTGGACTTTTGCAAAACACCTGTAGGAGAAGATCCCAACGTGGGACTACTCGTCGTGCTGTTTAGCACTTCCCCTAACGGACCTCCTAATGAGTTTCCCCATGAGATTGGTATCCACGTATTCACCTTTCTCACAGCCTCCAGCGTCTCCTGCTGGCTTTGGATCGGTAGGTCTAGCCTGAGAGGCGAGAGCGTGGTTTTGTCTTGAGCGGTGGAGGAAGGAGACGATGATGCTACTGGAATTGACATTGAAAGCTGCGTCCAATCCGATTTCAGCTCTTCAGGCTTGTTTTGGTTGCTGCTAAAGTCTAGGTACGACGATGTGAGCAATGAAGGAGAGGTTACGTGACCAAACCCAAAAGAGCTGTTGTTGTTGTTTCTCTGTTCCTTGGGTGGCAAGTTGACGGTGGATGGATATATCACATTCTGGACTCTGTTTTTGCAATAATAATATGTAAGCAAGCTATTAACAACATGCAAAAGCATTGAAAAGATATATATACCTGTTGTTAGGTATTTGAGATGCAGTGTTACGCGATGCAACCGCAGCCGCTTTGGACGCAGCGGTTTGGCCAGGTTGGACTTCCACAGGCTTTCTTGAACGGTGACGGCCTCTGTTGATGTGTCTTTCACAGTACTTCTGATCAGGAACAGCGTCTTTTGAGCACCGCCATTTCTTACCGTCTGTTCTACGGCATCTCCCTGGCTCAGGATCCATTTTACCTCCTGCGAAACCTAGATGGAATGTTCCCCATCCAACTGCACAACAGCCAGAGATAAAAAAACATTTTTTTAAACTCACTAACCAAAGTTTTAAAAGACTTTTCAACCAAAATGACATTAGAGAATGCATCCTAAGGGCAGTGTTATGAAAGACACAAGCATTGGCCAAAAATATTGAGAGGAGTAAAGAGCTTACAGGAACTGGGAGGAAATGATCTATAAGGGTAAAAGGACTTTTGGATAGAGATGAGCAAACTAGAAGGAACAGGGACATTGGCTGTGATATACTTATAGATCAAGGCCTGTTGCTCTAGCTCAGCCCATTGAGTCAATGTAAAAGGTCCTTTCCCTTGCATGCTCATCATCATTCCACCAGAACCATATCCTCCTGCCAGCATTCCACACAAATGTGATTTTTAAAGTAAAAAATCAAAACTCTTAACAATTTTACATAAACCCATTTCACCAAATCTAGTCTAAGCCTAATCCCATGTTTTTGTTTTCCAAAAAAGTAATAATAATAACAATAATGATAATAATAATACCTCCTGGGGTTCTACAATAAGGAGGTGGAAGCTGGTGAAGAAACGGCGAGAGAGAGTTCTTGTTGTTATCCAAACCGACATATTTACTGAAGTCGAAAGCTTCTGGTTTATCTGAGAAGCTAAGCATGTGTTCTTGCCGGCGAGAGTCAGAGGAGAGAAGAGAAGCAGATCTTGCAAGAGGAATGCCTTGATGAAACGACATTGGTCTGCTATAAGCAGCTGCGTAAGAGGAAGGCAAGTGTTTGTCTTCTGCTATTGTTCTAGCTAGCTTCGAGCTTTGTTGCAAGCAATCCTCACCGTCGAATCCGGATCTGTCTTGTTTGGATTCTCTAAGCTCTTTTAGACTTGGTGACCCGTTAACATTGCCAGTTACCGACCCAAGATCCATTTAAAAAGCTATAAGAACTAATAAAAAAGAAGCTAGATAATGACTTGAGAGGGACTTGCCATAGGAAGTTGAGCAAAGCTCAAGAAGATGAGAGATGGGGAGAAGAACGAGGCGGAAGTGTAACGTTTGTGTATACTATTAGAGATTTTTTAATGTGAAAGAGATATTATTATTTTTTATAAATGAAAAAAAATTATAATACTTAAAGATAATTGGTTGAGGGAGATGAAGCTTTGGGAGGAGACAAGAATGGTGTACCTAAAAACACATTCCGGATCTCGGACATGTTACAACATATATATCCATGCTTTTTATTATTAACCTTGCTTTATACTATTCTTCTTCTTTGTTTAGTTATTTTGCTTTAAGGGTACAAAAAACTTTAGCTTATAATTTCCTCCGTTGGGACTGGGAGTATTATTACAAGTAATTTATATGGAGTATATATATCGAAGTTGGTTAAATATTTAATATCCGAGTTGAAGTCTTAAGTTTTGTACAACATGGTCCCAAATCTCATCATTTAAGTATGGTCGTAGTTTCTCTGTTAGAACGTAAGATGTTCAACAATGTAGGCTATTTGAAGTATTGGGACATTTTTCCCAATTTGTATGCGAATTATTAATTGGGTTTTTATTTTGTTTTTTACTTAATTTTCTTCACTTGTGATCTATCTATATGCATGCTAGCTGTAACGGTGTTGAAAAAAGGAAAAAGTAACTGTAACCTGTGAATTTATTAGATAGTTTTGGTAACATTCTTAGGAAGTTATTTATGATTTATAAAATAAAGTAACATTGTCTATGTGATGTATACTTAGAGTGTTGTAATTCTTTTTTTTTTTTTGGTAAAAGAGTGTTGTAAGTCTGAACGTAAATTTGTAACGGAGCTTCACTAGAATTTGCAGAAGGAAACAAAGGGTATACTTTGAGTGAGATTTACTGATTTACAATACATATGTATAATGTGTATCTAATACACTTTAAGAGAGATTTTTTGCCATCTGTGAGATTTTTTAATCTATGAAAACAAATAATAGAATTGTCCTATTCAAGTAATGAATAATAGAATTGAGTGGAGTACCAAATATTTACCAAGAATCACGTGGTTCCAATGATATTTTTGGACCATCTTTGTCTTCGCCTTGATGATTTTGGTTATATGGAGTGGGCCACTTTATTCTTGATACAATGTATTGAGTGATTTTAAACATCAACTGTGACTGACTACTACGTGTTCGGACATTTATGTGTAATTAAGCAAAAAAGTATAACCTTGTTTGATTAATGTGGCTAGTACGATAACGTTACAAATTATCGAAGTTTACGTATAGCTAAAATAATTTATTTACTACTTTAGCAATATAATATTACGAGACGTTGTGTCCAAGCTTTGCATAAGCAATTTGAACAGCATACTTCTTTAACTTATATCTCGTTAACACGAATACAAGTGCTATCTACGTATACTTTTATTTTTGATCAATGCTATTGTAATCGTATGTTTGCTGAAGTAATGATTATTTACATCATCGATGCATGCGCACCACTCGTGACTTTATTGTGAGGAGTTAGTTTCCTTTTAGGACATTCAAGCAAAGCGTTAACTAACAGTCTAACATCGTTAAGCTTAACGATAAAAGGTGCAATCCCAGCTTTATTGTGACATCGTTAAGCTTTAACTAAAATCTCTAATCGAGTTTATGTTAACCATAAAATTCTGCGACATCGTTATTTGCATTAGTCCATTTTCATACTCCTATTTAATTTGTAAGATTAACGATAAAAGGTGCAATCCCAGCTTTCTAATACTTACGTTGCAGATTTCACAAATATTAAACAAATATTTAATTTTAATTAGAAATATAATATTTTCAGGATTAGCTATTTCCCAAAATTTTAATCGAATCAAAATTTAATAGACACAATTAAATTTCTTTAAAATTTATAATTTATCATTATTATTTAATTAAATTAAATTACATTTGAAATGTAAACAAGTATATCAGGGTTTAATAATTTTACGGTTCCGTATCAAATTACGGTTACATTAATTTTTTGCGGGCTACCTTTTTGTACGTTTCTTAGCCTCCTCCGCTTGGGTTTCGACCTATATCCTCTGCTTCCAAAACCAAGATAATAAACAAAACAAAAGATGATAAAGCCAATTCTTTATGCAACCAAGGCATTTTGGGAGAATGGATGCAGACTTTTAAAATCATAAAATACCCTAATAGCTACACTTCTTGATAGTCTACAAAGGCAACAGATGTTTCAAATAACGACACGAAATTGAGCAAAAAAAAAGAAGGAAAATAGTTTAAAATACAATTTCACACACACACACACACACATATATATATATAGATATTTGTGCGAATTTTACATTGATCAAGTATGTTCTTATGGATGTGCTTCTTTTTTTTGTTCACAGGATGTGCTTCTTTTAAATCGATCTTCAAACTGCAATTAATATTCAGTCTTTACTGTTATATAAATTAATTCTATAAACACTAACTAAACCTCTTAAAGTTATCTCAATTCTCAACTAAAGTATATGCGCTGACGATATGGATGTGTTACGTTTTCAGTGACAACAATACAGTATTTTATTGGGTAACTAGATTTTGATCCGCACTTTAAAGGGCGGGTATAATTTTTATTTTATTTTTTGAAAATTTTAATTTTTATATTTATATTATTTTTTTTAAAAAAATTGATTTTTATATTTATTTTATTTTTTGTAATCATATTTACGTTTAATATTTATTTAATTTAATATAGTTTTGGTAACTATATTAAATATGTCAAGTTGTATAACTTTTCACTTATGCCATATGTATTTCAGAAATTATTTTTAAAATTTATTCCTAAAGTTTGTAACATATTATATTTTTGTAATAGTTACCTAACACAATTAGCCAAGAATATTCGTATCCAGAAAAACCCAATTCGAAATCGACCCGAGAATCAAAGTCGATTACTCTATTAGGTCTGGCCTATATACTCTAACGGTTCTTAGAGTGTTATATCCGAAACCAAGATCAAATTTAACCCGCATCGAAAACCAAACAAGTTTTTTGAAAAAATATTGAATTTTTTTTTTAATATATTATGTTATATATTTGTAAATTGGGTTAATATGATCTTCACTAACTTTAAGTAAAATCACATTGAATAATTTTTTTTAATCAAATAACCTATTTAAAACCCATTAAACTAAAATCCATAGAATATATTAAAATAAATAATACTTCCATAATAATATCAGATACACATTAAAACTATATTCAGAATTTAAATTAGATATTAGCCATATAATTAGGTATCAAATAGAAGCTGGTTAACATTATATATTTAAATGCTATATCTTCTAGGGAATTTAGATGCAATTTTAAAATATGTTGATTGAAGTAATAATCAACTAACGATTTTGATGCTATCATGCACTTTTCTCATCTTTATTTAATTTCAGTTTTTGTTTGATTAAATAAGATTTATAGATGTAAACAGAAAAAGTGGATCCCGATTATTATGTTCAAGTGGTGATTACATCCACAATATATAATTAGATGCAGTTAGTACTTTTTTAAGTATAGATTGTTGAAAATAATTAGTTGGACTAAACATATATCAATAGGTCATGTTCCTAATTTAATAGTATCGATTAATTAAAATCGGAGAGATAATAATAAGCAGGAGGAGCGTGATGTTGTCAGTAGTATTTATATTTGTGGAATAAATGTTAAAAGAAAAACCCTAACTAAGGAAAACAAAACGTTTAACCGTATATACATATATAAATATGCATGCGAATATTATGAATTTTTAGCGCTAAAATACTCCACAAACAACAACGATTAAAACATTAGCGCTAAAACCATATATAAATTTTAGCAAAAAAAATAAAATAAAACCATATATAAATTGAATAAGTTTTTTTTTCTTAACTGTATTTCGACAAGAAAAGTTTTCATCCGAGAAACAGAAGTTGGTTTAGAGTTTTGACGTCTCAATTATTGATTTCAGAATGATAATATATTTTATTTCCCCAAAAAAGCAATTGACAAATTAATAATTAGCCAAAAAAGAAACAAAACATTGGGAACAAGGAAAAAATAGTGGTTAAAAAGGTAAATTTGGGTAAGATGTGGTGAATAAATGAAGTCGAGCATTGATTATCGTGTAGGAGAAGAGGGACCCATTGAGAGTGTCGACGTGATAGGTGAGACATATGATAGGCTCTCTAGTCTTCTTAGGGGTTAGACTTTTAGATTAGTAGACAGCTAAGTGGTTTTGTCGTCAAATCTGTTTTAAAGACTTTGGTTTTTGGTTTTGTTTATAGTCAAAGCCTAAAAGGCAAAAGCTCATGCGCTACTCTACTAGTACTATGCATGTGCATTTTACGCCTAGAGATTATACTCGTATCTCTTGTTATTCTTTGATTTCAAATAATTTCATATACATATGTGGCTAAAAACATTTGAGATTTTAGATCTGATGCGAGATTAGATTTAATCAGCTATAGGATATCCATATTTGTTTTTCATATACCATTATCTACAAATGCTTTACTCTGTATGTAATTTGCATCTGTTGTACTAAAGATATGAATATGTCGTAATAACTAAAAAAGTCTGGTCTAATGGTATATGCATTTGTAGTATACGAGTAATTATTTGGGTGGTAAGGTGAATCAATATGGTTTGTGTTTGTTGTTAGGAAGCATAGTCGTATAAACATGCATGGGTCCAAATCGTATCTTCAAACAAGTTTTTTTCGCTAAAGAAACAAATTTTATTAACGAGAGACCAAAATGAACGTATGCTTTACATTAAAATGGAAGGTTCGTAGAGATAAGGCGGAGGGAGACATGGGCACAAATAAGACATCAAAGCATGGGCTCCATTCTATAATATTTTCATATGCCCCTTCTCTTTATTGTTATTCTTAATAATTATTCCATATAAATCGTATAATTATGGGTCTCCATTTCAATTTCATCCATTGTGTCCAGATTACACTCATTCAACGTACATGTCGCTCTTTCCCGTTCTCTCTTCTTTTTCTATGTTTCCATACTCGTGGTGATTTTTGTTCATGCATATACTAGAAAAGTATCCTTTATCCGCGACAAAAGAACAAGATAAATATACTAAGATATTACGAAAGATCTATAGTAACATTATATTGTCAATTGTGCATTATGGTTCTGGCTAGACTTTTCATTTTGCAAACTATAAAGTAAGAGTGGACCACTAAAGACCATTTAAATCAAGTACCAATACATATTCTAATAAATTAAGTTTAATTTTAAAGGGCTTTTAAGCATTCTTCTCGATATAAAATAAACAACAGGTTGTAAGAAAAGTAAGCGCCAAAGCATTAATGGGCTCAATTGATCAAAGTAAATAACTAAATAGAGGCCCATTTGCAAAATGGGTCCAAAATGATTTACTACTATTTCTGAATATAATTTTTTGACGCTGAAACAAAATTTTATAAACGAAACTGCAATCGATCCGTAAATATTCCTTTTTTTTTCCAACAACAATTTTATTTATATAAAATGTAAGATTACACATAAGTAATAAACATACAACCAAATGTAAATCTAAAATAAAAGATAAAATCACAATAAGTTTTCTTCTGAATCTTCTTAGTGCAATCTTCATGGTTGGATCCGTAAATATCCCTTATGTAATCTATAACAATAATACGTAGATCTCGACAAAAAAAAACAATAATACGTAGATATAAAAAATAGTTTTCCTTGGTATCTTACTCTAATTTTAGTTTGTAAATTTAAAATTAACAAAGAAGTTCATCTCTGTAATTAATTTATTTAACCTCACACGCAAAAAAAAAACCTGCTATATAAATGAACCAAAAACATGGATCCAGAATTTGAAGACCAGGTCTGTTTGTGGATATAATTTAACAAATGATTCAACCTGTCCACCATAAATTAAAATAACAATTGACAAAATTTAAAAATTTAATAAACGAGAGTGGAAGAAAATTAATGGCTGTCATATTCAATACATTCCAATTCTAACTATTGGGTATTTTTAATTTGTTTTGTTATAAACTAAATATATATAAAGGGTAAAACCAGGCACAAAGCCCTCTCTTTGGTCTCATTCTTATTGCTTTTCTCATGAAAAGCCAAAGCCAATAAACAGTGTAAAGAAAAAATATTAGGAAGACAATTCAAAAGGGATCTTGCAGAACTCGTGAGAGGCATGTATCAGTAAAAGAGGCACCTTCCTAAATTATTAGTTTTCTTGGAGTTTTCTTTGTTATACAAATTTTCTTCTGGATGACTTTTGTGACTATAATCAGAAGCATGATATATGAAAGGAAATTCAAAATTCGCATACTTTGATATGTGATAATCAAAGCTTCTTCTAAAATTTTGGAGTAAGATTCATAACAACTTGGACGTAGACTTTTTATTAACATAAACGGTTGATCCGGTCGTTCCGGAAAAGAATACATTTAATGCTATAGAGTGGATTAGCTGAAAGTATACCATACTACTACTTGACTCGAGTTTGGAATACCTTTCGACTAATGTCAAGGGTGGACTGATCATCTGTTACGGTCCACCATATAAATCACTTGGGCCGAAACTCAAGTCCACATTGGCCAAGTAACAATAAACATTTTGCAATCCAACTTATTACAAGTTTAATCTTATAGACTTCTGTCCTTGCAAGTTTGAGGAAGCATTATATATTCTCTATTTGATTTACGTATTATTAATAACCAGTGCATACAATAAATATGTATAGATGACCCTGAATCAATGGTAAATTATTTGAATCATGAATCTAGAAAAAAGATACTAAAATTAATAAAAAAAAATGGAAGATCATGGATTGCTCCTATTCTACTATGCATGGTTTTTATTCCATTAGGATTGAACAAAAAAAAATTCCATTAGTTTTTTTTTCTTTGCAAATCAAATCACAATTTTGTTACCCTTTAGACAAAGGAGACGGACTTCGCCAACTTTACATATCTCCAGTGGCTTTTTGTCAATTTTTGCGAAAGAATATCTAACTAATAAACAACATTTTAACAAAACAAGAATCTTTGATTACAGAGTTTATTTTCAACGGAGTGGAATAGCTATGACCTTTTTACATGTATAGAATACGTAGGTGTACTTCTTACAGAAAATACACCATTCCTTTATTCATTAATAATAAATGTGAATGAATCTAATAACTAATAGGAATAGTTTTTTTTGTATACCAGACGCGATGACGCCAAAGGATGGATCCAATCCATGGGTAATGGATATGCAGAATAAAGAGAGAATGACATAAGGATTCAGATGTGACATGACATATTGGCCTCGATTACTTGGACTATGACATTTCAGACCTACCGATTTTTGCAGTTCTTAAATAGTCGGATAACATTTTTGTCATTAAAATACTTACAATGTTAAAAGAGATCATTACAATTTTGTTTTATAAATAACCCTGTCCATTTTTGTTTACTTTACAGTATCCTACCTGTTTTTTGTTGCATTAATATAGTTAGATTTGTGTAATTCTATATAGTGATGAATTTTCACGATTAGCCGTTAGAAACAAGGTTCTAAAACGCAGCCGAGTTATCCGATTAAGCGGTGCCGGAGCACTTGGCTGAGGTCCACCGTGGCGATTTCATCATAGGCAGCCCAGAAATCGGATTCATCAAAAAGTTCATCCTTTAGAAGTTTCAAATGTTTTAAATTTCATGTTGGATGACAGATCCATGAATTTTATGCATAAACAACAAAAAAAGCTTATAAAATTTGTTGATTTTGATAAAAATATACATTGAAGGCGAAAAACAAGTTGCAGAAACCCTTAGCAAAACGCGTAGAAGAAGATGATAAAATTATAATTATGCCATTTATTTAAGAAGCATACAAAAATAATAAAAAACGTCATTTGGATTTCGAACTTGACATGGAATGAGAAAATTCAAGCTTATTTACCACCAGACAACATTAAAAACTAAAAAACAACATTAAAAACTAAAAAAAATAATTAAAATTACTCTTCGTTAAATTCCCATTTATTCTCCGAGTTATTGATAAATTGCTAGGCGTAAACCGATCTACCAAGCTTGCAGGTTTTGGGATTAGTGTTGTGCCAAAAAGCTAAGTAAAAAAATGTTGCTAGTGGCTTAAAGCTATAATATAATTAAAATCTTGATTAGACAGGAAAAAGAAAGAAAGAGTTAAATTAATAGTATCAGTCCTTTCGGGAACATCTGATTAAAATCAATAGTACTGTTTTGTGATAAGTAATTAAATACATATGAAAAAGGCCTCCAATGGAGTTTATTTTATTTTATTTTCAAGCATGCGAATCGTAATAAAACTCAGAAAAAAAGAAAAAATAAAAGTAGAAGACATGCTCTGTTAAGTGGTCGCTGTCTTCACTCTCTAATCTTCTCTGTGTATTTGGCAGTTGAATTTCTCTGCATGCAAAATCTAATTTTAGATTTCGTGTTGGATTCTCAATACCTTCACAAACCCCCAATCTACCCCTGGCATCAAACGTCAACGTTGATATCTCTCTTACATTTCCCTTATTTATTTATATATTTAAATATAATGTACGATAGAGTGTTCCTTGCCTATTATTACTTTCTACTCTGCTATAGAGTGTTCCTTGCCATTGTTATCTTATCCTTCTCTGTGTGGTAATTTCCATCCAACTATTGATTTCCTTACGATAGTTGAGCCCATCCTCTACTCTGCTATAGAGTGTTCCTTGCCTATTATTACTTTCTACTCTGCTATAGAGTGTCCGTTGCCTATTACTTCCTGGTTTCAGATCTGTTTAACTTCCTCTAGAATGGAATACTCAATGTTAAATTGCAGATTTATAGCTTGGTTGTGGTTTCAGATCTTGTTTATCAACACTCTTTTGAAACCAACTTCAACCTTCCTATTACCATGGTTTTTGTATCGTTGCTGCTCATGTGTTGCAAGGTCAACCTTTGGTTTGGAAGATTGCTCTACAGATGATTTGTTCTCTGTACTGTTCAAAGGCTCAGCATTTTGGTGTTACACCGCCTCTGCTATTGTAGCCAGCGTTAAGATTGTTATTCCTGCACTAATTGCAGAACCAATCACAAGCATTAGATCACTGATTGTGTTCTTTGTTTCCCACGGCTTCATTCCACTGCTTAAGCCTAGTGTTGGCGAGATACGAGGACGTCTCTGCAATGTTAGTTGTTTATGTATAATGATTGCTTCTATCTTTGTGTTTTTGCTTGCCTTTTGTTGCAGCAAAATTGTTAGCCAGTATGGCTTTGTTATCATCTTTGTAAACAATTTCTCCTCTAATGGAGACTAGTTATCTATAAAATCTTGTTTGACCAAAAAAAAAAAAAAAAAATATAATGTACGATATAATTTAATTTTCTCGCGATTTTAATGATTTGTCTATAATTGTGTTTCTCCTTTCTCTGTCACCATACATGCAAAATCTCCTGCATTCTGTCTCGTTCGGGTAATTATGTAAATAATAGTGGTCCTAATAAACATCTTAAAATTTGATCCGTTTGAGTAAAAAAAGTTTTTTTTTATGTACGTGTGTTTAATTTCAGTAACTATCCACATGTGAGATATATATTTTTTGTTTCAAAAAAAAAGAAAAAAAAGAGACATATATTTTTATATTGGAAGTATTCAATTAAATGAGTTTGGCATTAATGTTTATACGCTGACATTACCAACCAAATGTTTCTGCTTTTATGGATAGTTCTATATGTTGCACTTGATTATAGATACTATATAAAACTGGGCTTATTATAATCTGTACCCTGAAAAGTTGGACCAGAATGATATTCGTGGATTTGTTTTGCTTTCTTTAACCAACTAATGTGATTATGAGGGAGTAAACCTGTTTATTGGTGTTTTATACACGTGTATTGACCTAGTACAATTCTACAAATCTCAGTGAAACTCTAAAACTCAATATATGGAAGAATCTATTGAAAAGCACAGTTAGATATATCTTCTTTCTTTACCGCTAGGATTAGATAGCTTGATAAAATAAATTGAAAGTAGTTTTCATAATCAACCCAATAAATACGCACACTTCAAGGGTATAATGGGCATTGCATAGTCAGCATGAAACCAAAGAGTCATCTCTGTCCTAAAGAACCTACAGCTCATTCGCTCGTGAACGTAGAGAAAATTGAATAATGCGATATATCACTATGCGTTTACCGTTAGCGTTTTCTATCTAATTTTTGGAGGTTGTTAACATTTTGTGCTATGTCGTCGTTTGATAAATGCTTTGAGAGAGAAAAAATAATCAAGAAAACTGTTGGAGAGAAGACAAAAACAAAAAAATAATTGGATACACAAATGGTACTATTTAAATTTGATATTTGGTGGAAAATTGTTGATCATTACCAAAATCAAAGGAAGGGACCAAGGACCTCTTCGTGCATATGATTTCCCTCCAAAACAACTGCTCCCACTATCCTTTTTTTATCTTTCCAACAAAATCATTCGCACTAGAAAATCTGTCTCTTGATCACTCTCATGCAAAATAATTTAACTCTCTTAGGTTATTTCTTTCGTAATCTCATAATATTGCTGTTTCCGGTTTATTATGTGACGATACTGTATCTGGATAAACACCTTCGTTCATATATATCTATTCATTTTTGTTTAAGGATATTAATATTCATAATTGATCGTTAGAGCCGTGCTCACCTTATCAATTTTGGGGCATTGGTCCGAAGCCTCCTCTCACATTAATACATTTTAGGGTCTCCATATTCATCATAATTATCCCTTAATACATTTCAATAATATGACCATTTCTGCTTAGTTGTTGTGAATATTAATTTCATTGTATATTTTTTATTTTGAATGTCAAAAACATTTTTCTACATATAATTTAAGTTTGTATATACAATTTTCAGTTGTAACCAAAATATAACTTTTGCCATTAATTTTCATAAGATTAATTTTTCTTAAAAAAAAATTTAAAATATAAGATAAGAAAACAATTTATTTTCTGGTTCGTATTAAAAAAAATTAATACGCATATTTGATATAAAATAAATTATTTTACCCTAGGTCCCTAATAGCCTTCGCACGGCACTGTTGATCGTATGTGATATCAAGTACTCATTCCGTTCCTAAAAGATCATTGTTTTAGAATTTTAACACTTTTTAATAAAACATATTAAAACTTAGCTATAAATGCATAGTTTTTTGTAATTTTATATTTCTTATATATTTAAACCAATAAGATTTTAAAAAATGCAATTAATGTTTTTGAACTTCATAATTTCTCATTATTAGTTGACAAAAGTTATATTGTAAATATAAAATCTGTATCTTTTTAAAACAAAAGCTTTTTCTAGAATATGAATCTTTTAGGAACGGATGGAGTATCAATTAAGAGCATCTCCAAAAGAAACTCTATAACTCCAAATATAGAGTTTTTTGCTCTCCAAAAAGAAACTTCGAAACTTCAAATTTGAAGTTTTGAAGAGTGAAACTCCAAATATAGAGTTTCACTTTTTAAAACTTCAAATTTGAAGTTTCATATTTTTATTTGCATTTTGGTCCTTACAATTATAGATCATATTTATAATTCTTAAATATTTTTTTGTTTATTGTTTTAATCCTTAAAACTTTTATATCTCATAAATATTTTAAATTTGTTTTATAAATTTAAGTTTTTTACATGAAATTAAATAAAATTTTAAAACAAGATTTGTAATATTTTAAAACTAGAATTAAACAACAAGAATATTACAAAAAATCATAATAAAAACTTATTAAAAAGACACATGAAGACATAATTATTACTCAAATTTAAATATTATAACAACACTAATAGTCTGGTAAATTTGCTCCAAAACCTCCCAAATCTTTAAAATATTGCCCAAACAAATTTTGTGTAACCGAAGATGATTGTTATTGTTGCTCTTGACGCCTTTTTCGTACGATTTTTTCTTGTTCAGATCGAATGTATTCACGAATATTAACATCATCGATAGAAGCTAAGTTTTTTAGAAATATTTTATTTTCCTCTTTTACTTCTTTAAAAGCTAATTTTTTTTGCTTCATTTTGCAGTCGTAATTCAATCATCTCATGATCTTTTTCCCTGCTTGTTGTACTTTCTTTTTAAAGATCAATGATTTTTTCGTTTGATGATATCAAACTATCAGCGGATATATTATGAGGAGCATTACGAAAATAATTTTATGGAATAATGTAGTATTTGCTTGCAGTTTAATATTTAATTATGTACTTTTATTTATAATTTTATATTTTAGTGTAAGATTTTTTTAATTAATATTTCTGTAATATTTATATATATGTACTAGTTATTTATAGAAGTTTTATGAATTTACATCAACTAAGATAAATATAAAGACTATAGTGTAAAATATAAATAATTTTGAAGTTAGGTTTGAAGTTTTGTTTTTGGAGAAGAATACATTGAAACTTCAAATATAGAGTTTTGAAAACTTTAAAATAGAGTTCCTTTTTGGAGATGCTCTAAAGTATAGTTGTCTCTTGAACAATTAATTACTTTGTTTTAATGCTACTTTTTTGTCACCGAAAATTATGAGTGGCAACCCAAACGAACAAGTAACAAAGAGAAAAACTTATATAAGCTGTTAGAATGTCGAGTTTTTGATTAATTTGGTAACGAAAGTAAAAATGTATTGAGAAAAGAAAATATAGAACGGCCGGGATATAGAGTCGTCGAGGCCTTCTAGTCGAAGGAAAATTTTGATATGAAATCCCTCGTCCGAAAACAAGCCTCGTATGCTGCTCATTAAAGGATAATCCAATTTAATGCTTTGATCATTAAAATAAAAGTTTTCGCTTTTAAAGGCTAACGACCGTTTAATCCATCATTAGGAGAATATTAACTTTGATTAAAATTCTTTATCCAAAAGTAACCCTTTTTACACAGAATGAAATTTGAGCATTATTAAATAAATTTACGGCTTCCGATAATTATATGTTCAGCGTAACTTATAGGAAAATATTAACTTTTTAATTCTTATTTAAATCCAGAAATAATATTAATTTGATTCTTATTTAAATTTCCTCTGCTGCATACTGCAGGTATTTGACCAACGACTATACATTAAAAGCAAATCATCCAGCAGAAAAAACGTTTTCATGTGGTCAGAATCATATAAGTCTTAAATTTTTTTTTTGCAGGGAAAACTCTTAAGAAAGTTTGATAAAATAATGTAAAAACTTAAAATCACAAGTTTTTTTTGTTTGAGCAACAATCACAAGGTTTAAACTAAGATATAATCAACGGCTCGGACGATTTTATACATAAGTTTATGTTTTATTTAGCTACTGCTTTATTATTCACAATAATGCAACACGAATATTGATTTAAGTATTGACTAAACTATTTCCATTATAAAATTGGAAAAGAGTGATAATTAAGTCAAAGTGATTAAAGATGGATGGGTAGTCCTTCCGCAAAACGGCGCCGTAGAGGTGTCTTATCCCACAGTACAGCTGGTTGTGGCAGACATCATAGGGCCTACGTATATTTGAGCTTTACTGTACGTATAGTTAGTTCTCACTGTTCACAAAAGTTTAGTTCGTAACGTATATAATTAATATATGCATGTAACAGTTTTAGTTTAAACCACTTTATTTGTTTCATGCATCGGGATCTAGTTCGTCTTTTTCCAAAAAAAATATCTCCTTAATCCAACCTGTTAAACTCTTGAATACAATGTGTTGCTGGGGGTACAAACATGTCACAAATATAGAGACAGTATTGTGTAGACGTATTATTGTTTGATGTATTGCGAAATCAAATACTATAAATACAAGTAGCGACCACTCGGTTTAAAATCTTGGAAGGTTACAAAATAAGAAGATGAATTCAAAGGATGCAGAGCTATATATGTCGGGTCATTTAGAGCCGTGACCCAAAGGTTCGTCGTAATTTCGACGGTCGATCATGAGGAATTTTGGAGTTTTCTTCACCCTTTTGTGGACTTCTGTATAGTTTTTGTCGGTTTATAGGTTTGTATTCGTATCCACTTTGTTTTTTGTTCCTGTAACGATACGTACTCTAACGATTAGAATAACGTTTCAATTCCAATTTTATGATTATTTTTCCATTTAAAAAGTGATTTGTGCTACACAAGAAATACTATAAAAACAAAAAGAACAAAAATAAATAAGTAGAATCATTTTACTACGATTTTTCAGGAGTTAATCTTTTTGTAAGAGATATTTGTTATTATAATATATTTGAGACAAAAATATCCTCTCTAATATTTTGTTAGAAGAATCTTGTTATCCGTAGCAAAGAGTGTTTTAGTCAGTACGTAGTTGTTCATTTACGCATCTCATAGCCATAACCATAACAGTGTAGTATTAACTTTGAAATGTTACCAAAGACTTTAGCAAAACATTATATAATGATAAGGTGGAAGATGAGGAATATGTAGGGCTAAAAGCGAAAAAATGAAACTAAAAGCAAAGAAACGTCTTTCTCAATAAGAACACAGATCCCAACGGATTCAAATAACAAATCTTTGAGCGTTGCTCTTCGCTCCATATAATAATAACCTCTCATAAACCCTTATCTTAAATCCTAAAGCCCCTTCCTTCCTTTCACTTCTCCTCCGAAACAAATAGAGAATAAAGATTGTGTGTTCGTTCTTTAGTCAATGATTGCGATTTAGCTTACCACTTCAAGAGATTTAAAAAAAAAAGTGTGAGAGAGGGCATAGATATATATTGAAGAAAGAAAAGAAATGAAGTCTTTCTGTGATAATGATGATAGTAATACGACTAATTTGCTAGGGTTCTCGTTGTCTTCAAATATGTTGAAAATGGGTGGTGGAGAAGCTCTTTACTCATCTTCGTCGTCTTCAGTTGCAACTTCTTCTGTTCCACCACAGCTTGTTGTTGGCGACAACAGTAGCAACTATGGAGTTTGCTACGGTTCTAACTTAGCAGCTAGGGAAATGTATTCTCAAATGTCTGTGATGCCCCTCAGATCTGACGGTTCTCTTTGCTTAATGGAAGCTCTCAACAGATCTTCTCACTCGAATAATCATCACCATAGTCAAGGTTAGTAATAGTAATGTCTTTTTTTTTCTTGTGTCATGTTTGATGGGAACAAGTTACAAAAAACCTAATTGATGGGAACATATTTGGTTCTAAGGATTTATGTTTTTTTTTTACATTTAAACGTTTTTTGGTTTATTTTTAGTTTCATCTCCAAAGATGGAAGATTTCTTTGGGACCCATCATCACAACACAAGTCACAAAGAAGCCATGGATCTTAGCTTAGATAGTTTATTCTACAATACCACTCATGCGCCAAACAACAACACCAACTTTCAAGAGTTCTTTAGCTTCCCTCAAACTAGAAACCACCATGAGGAAGAAACAAGAAACTACGAGAATGACCCTGGTTTGACACATGGAGGAGGGTCTTTTAATGTAGGGGTATATGGGGAATTTCAACAGTCACTGAGCTTGTCCATGAGCCCTGGGTCACAATCTAGCTGCATCACTGCCTCTCATCACCACCAAAACCAAACTCAAAACCACCAGCAGATCTCTGAAGCTTTGGTCGAGACAAGTGCTGGATTTGAGACAACAACAATGGCGGCTGCTGCTGCAAAGAAGAAGAGAGGACAAGAAGTTGTCGTTGGACAGAAACAGATTGTTCATAGAAAATCTATTGATACTTTTGGACAACGAACTTCGCAATACCGAGGCGTTACAAGGTTCTATTTTCTAATTATAACTTTTTTTCTTAAAATATTTGACTTTTGTTAATAAATTTCTTGTATTTAATAAGGGGTTAAATCATGTGAAACAGACATAGATGGACTGGTAGGTATGAAGCTCATCTATGGGACAATAGTTTCAAGAAGGAAGGTCATAGCAGAAAAGGAAGACAAGGTATATTATTTTACATATTTTTATTTTTTTCTTGAAGCTTAATATATAACTTTTTTATTGGACATGTTACTGACACTGAGTTCTTATTTTCTCTATGTGTGATTATGATTTGATGATCCTCTTCACAGTTTATCTGGGTAAGTACACACTTCAATCTTCATGGATTCATGATTCCCCCTAAATTTTCTAGGGAAAATAATGATGGATTTTGACTGCTTTTTGTTTGATTAAATCTTTTTTAGGGGGTTATGATATGGAGGAGAAAGCTGCTCGAGCATATGATCTTGCTGCACTCAAGTACTGGGGTCCCTCTACTCACACTAATTTCTCTGTAAACCATTTTCTCTTTCTTTTTAATTTTTATTTATTTCCAACTGTATATCTCTTTGACTTTAATGTTTTTATATTAACGCTAATGGAGCTTTTTTGGGCGGGTTTAAAAAAGGTGGAGAATTATCAGAAAGAGATTGATGACATGAAGAACATGACTCGACAAGAATATGTTGCTCACTTGAGAAGAAAAAGCAGTGGTTTCTCTAGGGGTGCTTCCATCTATAGAGGAGTCACCAGGTACCTTAAAGTTCATTAAAATAACTTTTTAGTATATAGTTTTTGTTATTTATTTCATATTGACTTCGTGTTTCTGTTAAAATAGACATCACCAGCATGGAAGGTGGCAAGCTCGGATCGGTAGAGTCGCTGGAAACAAAGATCTCTACCTTGGAACTTTCGGTAATTTTCACCCATGAATGTATCGTCAGTAAAATTCCTTTTCACTTCCTTGTATCTCACGGAATATTTTTTTTATTTTGTTAGGAACTCAAGAAGAAGCGGCGGAAGCCTATGATGTAGCAGCTATCAAGTTCCGTGGCACAAACGCGGTGACTAACTTTGACATAACAAGGTACGATGTTGATCGCATAATGGCTAGTAACACTCTCTTGTCTGGAGAGATGGCTCGAAGGAACAGCAACAGCATCGTGGTCCGCAACATTAGCGACGAGGAAGCCGCTTTAACCGCTGTCGTGAACGGTGGTTCCAATAAGGAAGTGGGTAGCCCGGAGAGGGTTTTGAGTTTTCCGACGATATTTGCGTTGCCTCAAGTTGGTCCGAAGATGTTCGGAGCAAATGTGGTCGGAAATATGAGTTCTTGGACTACGAACCCTAATGCTGATCTCAAGACCGTTTCTCTTACTCTGCCGCAGATGCCGGTTTTCGCTGCGTGGGCTGATTCTTAATCCAATCTAATGGCTAACTCTGGTTTTCTTGGTTTAGGGTCCAAGTGTTTAAGTTTATCTCCGGGTTTATCCGGTTTGAATTACTATTCGGTTTAGTTTATCGGTATAAATAGTACGTTTAGAAGCGGTATATGTTTCTTTTGAGTTGTATTCATGTGAAACAGAATGAATCTCTCTATAACATATGTTATCAATGCATTTCTTTTTACAAACCTTGCATCTTAGTTACATACATATAAATTATCAAATGAGTACGTAAATTTATATTGATAATTTTGATATTGTAGTCATCTGAACATGGAAAAGATCTTGGTGAAATCATGGAAAATGATATAGACCAACTCAAACAACACCACATTAGTAGCATGTATGTTTTGATACTCAATTTACTTAGATAGTTATTTTTTGAAAACGTGAACATTTAGAGACTGATTTGATGGCATTGACGGTTTTGGTAATCGATTAGAATGTTAATATCGTATAAAGATAAGGCAAAAATATGAAAAGAGAATGTGCATGGAGATGAAATGACCCATATGTAATAATTAGGTTTCTAGTCACTTCAATATATTTTCCTCATACATTGTTCTTTCTAGTACGTCGAAACAAGAAGATGAAAGTGAGTTGAATATGTAATGTGTCTCCAATAATGCGATTTGCTTTATTGACCATATCGTCCCACAACAATCCAACATACCTCACCACCTCATTTCTATATTCACTCCTTTTGTCTCTTTTTCACACCCCACCCCAGTATCAGCTTTTACCTAAAGTTTCACCAAAATTTTAAAATATTCCCTCCTCCATGATTTTTAGGGAACTTTTCAATAAATAAAAAATTTTAATTAGTAATTTTAGAAAAAGAAAAAACTAGAGATAATTTATTGATGCCACGTACTATGAAATAATGACGCCTGACGTAATATCACTGTAGCCCCATACGTGGGATAAATGAATGTGTTGGTTCAGTTGTTGAACTTGAAAGATGAATGTTGAAACCATTGATTTTCTTTTTACATACGTAATAATGTCCTTTGCACATGTTGTTCCACACGTGTGCATGAATTGGCCCAAACTCGGTCGTATGATGTGGAGGAGTTGGTTTTAAACCCGTAGACTTGCGTATTATATCGGCCCATGGCCCATTATTAATTCCAGCTTAGGCCCAAACGTTTGACTCGTTAAACAATTCAACTTTGTGTTGTGGTGGTTGATTGGTAGGAATAAGACTGTAGGGTCCGAAATATTTAAGTCCACATAAAGTCATATCACATATGTTTTGGGCTTAGATATTCTGTCCCAGTCGTATTTAATTGCACTTTAATTGTGTCGAAAATGTAACGTTTGTTTGTTATAGGAGATATGAAGGCAATATCATCCCACGTAGGGCTGTTCAATATGGTAAAACCGAACCGTACCGAACCGAACCGTACCGAACCGAACCGAACCGAAATAGACAATATGGTTTGGTTTTGGTATATACCATATAAACCGAATGGATATAATTTTATAAAAACCGTAAGATTTGGATATGGTTTGGTATATAACCGATTAAACCGAATAAACCGAACAAAACCGATTAAAAGTAGAAACACGTAAATATGTATCTATTTTATAACAATACACGAAAATCTATTTGTTACATAAGTTAAATTTGTGTTAATAACTATTACTATAAGTTTATAGTAATAAAGAGCCTTAATTTGTAAAACACTTGAACTATAATTAAATAACAATACATCGCAATTCAGACATCTTATTTTCAAAGTCTTCTTTTGATCTTTTTGCTTTATTTTAGTCTTCACTAAATTAATATGAAGATTATAAATTTGATGGACAATAATTAATGGAAAATCTTTACAACTTTTTTCTTATCTGTAAACAAACAGAGTTTCATGTTCAATTGAAAAAGCATGATTTTAATGAACAATAAATAGGGAAGAGTGAAAAAACTTTTCTTTCATATTTCTTTTTTGTTTCATATTTTTATTTTCAAAATTTCAAGCTTTGATTTTAGTTATAGATTTGATTATTTTATTTGATGGTAGAAGCATTTTTACTTTTTTGTTCATTTATTTGAACATGTAATATATTTTTAATAAATGACTATGTTGACAATATGACTCTAAAATTCATATAATATGATCTCAAACTAAATAATTATGTTTTTTGGTATAAAACCGAATAAACCGAAAACCAACGGTATATAAACCGAACCGAACCGAAGTAAATATGGATTTAGAATGGTAGTTATATTTTACTAACCGAAATACCGAAAACCGAAAAAAACCGAACCGAAACCGAACCGATATCCGGATTGAACACCCCTAATCCCACGTGTCTTCTTCTTCTGATAATTTTCGTTGTCACTTGTGGGAAGGTAATCGTGATCGACAGGTTTGGGTTATATTGGTATAAACAACAAATTAAAAAACCATACCGTAAGAATAATTATAATTAGCATTTCACTACAAAAGTTAAGGTTAAAAGAACTTGAAACACACAAGACATGTCATTCACCCATGTGTTTAAGGTTTGGTTATATTGGTACAAGAAAACAAATTAAACCATCACTGTTAGATAGTATATGATAATTAGCATTTCATTACAAAAATTAAGGTTAAAAAGAAGTTGAAACACGCGGATATCTCACTGGCTAATGTGTTTAGGTTGATTCTGTAATTACTAAAAATATTTTTAATAACTATGTTAACAGGTATTTATTGTAGGTTACGGCTTACCTATATTTTAATTTTTTATTTTCGTCCTTGTAAACTTATGAAATTAAGAAGAAGCCACGAGTTCGATTCACAACCACATCCTCTTCATCCTTGACATAATAATACCAACAAGATTGTTTTCCTTACACAACAAAAACTACGCGTCGTTTCGTAACAACCCTCCTCGCATCACCGGCATTGATTGGCCCTCTAGCGCGCGGCGGAGATAAATGGCCGTCGATCACTTAATCCTGACAACGTTCGTCGCCTCCCTATTTGCGTCTCTTCTTCTCTACCTCTTGTGTCGACGTTGGAGCAAGAAGATTGTGAGCAAAATCAACGAACCCTTAACGGTGAAACCTGGAAACGATGACGTTGATATCATCATTGTCGGTGCTGGTGTTGCCGGCGCTGCCCTTGCTCATACACTTGGCAAGGTAATCAAGAATTGTTTATTATTGTTATTTATTGGTATATGTTTGTGTTTGAATCTTATTGAATTGTTTATTTAATTATTATTATTCATCGTCTCTTAGCTTCACAGGATTCTTGCAACACAAGCTATGTTAGGTTTACTTGACAATCGTGTGCTCTAACATATGAAACATGGGTTTTGCTTGTTGCTGATTTTATGGTTTCTCGCTGACGTCACGGAACCAAAGTTTAAGTTCTTTTTTGGCTGTTGTAGGAAGGGAGAAGAGTTCACGTTATTGAAAGAGACTTAACCGAACCTGACCGGATTGTTGGTGAGTTGCTTCAACCAGGTGGATACTTGAAGTTAATCGAACTCGGGCTTGAAGGTAAATTAACATCAACCAATAGAGATTATCTCATTTGTCTAGTTTCTTGTGTGTATTGATTTGTTACTACTGCTTGATTGTAGATTGTGTGAAGGAGATAGATGCGCAGAGAGTTCTTGGTTATGCACTCTTCAAAGATGGGAAACACACCAAACTCTCTTACCCTTTGGATCAGTTTGATTCTGATGTTGCTGGTCGTAGCTTTCACAATGGTAGATTCGTGCAGAGGATGCGAGAGAAAGCTTCTACACTTCCCAAGTAAGAAGTACACCTTTTTAAAAAAAATTAAAGAAGTATCTCAGACCTATTGAAGGACCCGGATTAGAGGAGAGGTGCAGCTCATGAATAAACTTTCTGTCCGGATAATCAAATGAAGCTTAATTAAAATTAAATATGACCTTATATTCAGCAGCCATAAGATGAAATGTCAGTGGACATTCGAATCCGGATTGCTTAGTTTTCCAAAGTTTGCATGCCTCTACACCACCACTTTGTGGTTTATGCATCTTTTTAGGTCTCTTATTACTATAGAATCTGACTTGAGTTTTTTTTTGTTTCAGTGTCCGAATGGAGCAAGGAACAGTGACATCATTAGTAGAAGAAAACGGAGTAATCAAAGGCGTCCAATACAAAACAAAAGAAGGACAAGAACTTAAATCATATGCTCCACTCACAATCGTATGCGATGGTTGTTTCTCCAACTTACGTCGCTCTCTATGCAAACCCAAAGTAGAAGTACCATCAAACTTCGTCGGTCTCGTCTTAGAGAACTGCGAGCTTCCCTTTCCAAACCACGGCCACGTTGTCCTCGGCGACCCTTCACCCATTCTCTTCTACCCCATAAGCAGCTCTGAGGTCCGTTGCTTAGTGGACGTACCTGGCTCAAAACTCCCTTCACTCGCAAGCGGCGACATGGCTAAGCATCTCAAAACAACCGTTGCACCACAAGTACCGGTCGAGATCCGAGAGGCCTTTCTCTCAGCTGTTGAGAAAGGTAACATAAGAACAATGCCGAACCGTAGCATGCCTGCTGATCCCATCCCTACACCAGGAGCTCTCCTTCTTGGTGACGCGTTTAACATGCGTCATCCTTTAACCGGAGGTGGTATGACCGTGGCATTGTCTGATATAGTCATCCTACGTGATCTTTTAAACCCTCTCGTCGACTTAACCGATAAAGAGTCGTTGTCCAAGTACATCGAGTCTTTCTACACGTTGAGGAAACCGGTTGCGTCGACTATTAATACACTCGCGGGGGCTTTGTATAAAGTGTTTTTGGCGTCTCCTGACGATGCGAGAAGCGAGATGCGTCGGGCTTGCTTTGATTATCTTAGCCTTGGAGGGGTTTGCTCGTCGGGACCCGTGGCTTTGCTGTCGGGTTTGAACCCGAGACCTATGAGTCTTGTTCTTCATTTCTTCGCTGTGGCTATATTCGGTGTTGGTCGTTTGCTTGTGCCTCTTCCTTCAGTTAAGCGGTTGTGGCTTGGTGCTAGACTCATCTCGGTACGTTGCTTTTTTTCTGAAATAGTAAACTTTGATTAGTGTAAAGGTTTTAACGTTGAATCTTTTTTTTTCCATTGTTGTGAAACAGAGTGCTTCGGGGATTATATTTCCAATAATAAAAGCAGAAGGTGTGAGGCAAATGTTCTTCCCTCGAACCATTCCTGCCATCTACAGAGCTCCTCCTGCTCATTCTTCTCCTCAATGATGACGTCATAAACATTGCTTTCCAAGACTTTTCATGTATAAGAATATAGCTACGTCGTGGTCTGTTTTGATTTGGTTTGAAAAATGTGTCACGTTCATTGAAAAGAAAATAAGATTTTATCATGTAAAAGTGTATCTCTCTCTGTTAATTGTTAGAAACTTGCGTGTATGCACTATGAAGGTTTGTTTTAAATCTTTATTTATCTTAGTCTCCTTTTTTCATATTTTATAAACTTCGTTGATTTGCAAATACAATAGCAAAAGCATAAACACCAAAACTATTTATCTAGGGAAATTTGGTTCTATAGCCATTAAAAAGAAACTAAAATCAAAAAAAAAAACTAACAATCCTTCTCCTTTTCTCTAACTCATTGTTAGGCCATGTCCAACGCATGTTTCTTAACAAGTTTTTCCCCATAAAAATATTGAAAAAATGAAATTGAGAGAGAATGTCAGATGAGATAAGTTGCAAAAACTTTATTTTTAGAACTTTTGGGTATTGATTCTACACTATTTAGTGGACTCCACAATTACATACACATATACAATATATACATACACACATATTCATATTTAGAACTCCAATGGATAGAACCCGCAGTGGAGATGCTCTTAAATTTTAATTTTAGTTTTTTGTTTGATTATTTTACCAATTCTCCCATTTTTCTATCTAACAAGAGAGCATGCGCAAGTACTTATTTTTTTCCTACTTACGCACGAGTTTGGGGCTATAAGCTGAGTACTCACACTTAATGGGCTATATACTACATGCAGTATTATTTACCTGTGATATGGGTTTGGATTGGCATGTTATTAGGCTCTTACCAGGATATTCAGTTGTTTTTTATATGATTCATTATTACTATGTTGGCTTTCTGTTTTTAAGTTACCGGAAGAATCTAGGGTCCAAGTCTATAAAAACTTGCAGTCGTTATGTGAATTCTGCAGTGACGTAGAAAATCTTTTATATCAGTTTAAACATTTGATATATCTTTTATTATAAGGAAAATTGTGAAAACTGTTTACCGAAAACTTCAGAATATCCAAATGATTAATAGAATGTCAATCACCTTCAACTTAAAAACAAGAGGGAATGGGCGATGGATGATATGAAAACTATTGAGAGGGGTCAAAAATGGTTTGGAGCTATATTCATTAAGGAGTGGAGCCCATTAGTAGTCCATTAAACCTACCATTCATCATTATGATGTTGAGTCTCTTTATTATCATCATGGATGGCATCACCATATTTCAACCTTCCTAGGGGCGGAGTTAGATTGTTATCTTTAGGTTAACGTTTTTAATAATTTTAATGTTTAAACTAGTTATAAAAGCGAGAGAAAATTATGTGGACTGAGCTAATAAAAAATTATATGTAAACCAATTGTAACTATTCTTTTACCAAATTTTTGTAACTAATTCCTTTCAATCCAAAATAAGTGTCGGTTAGGTTTCACATTTTTAATATAAATTAAAAACATGTCGAATGGTTTCATTTTGACTTGAAAAGTTAAATTAGATCTCATCTATTAAATTTATATATTTAGATTTTAAAACAGGAAAAATACTATAACGAGAATTAATTTGAAGTGAAAATAATAGTAGATTAAAAAATAATATGCCTACAACGATTTTAACCTATCACTCCCATACACAAACATGCCCTACGCAACGCTCCTACATAATGTGACTTACGTCTCCCATAAATTAAACTCCCCTTCTAACAAAACATTTCCTCACACATTGCTGTAAACCATTAATATCTCTGTTGACGTTTTCAAATTTTTATTGTTCAGTCAAATAAATACTTATCTGTCTTAATTTGATATACTCTCTCTGTTTTTTTTTATCGTAAATAGTTTAATTAAAATTTGTTTTTTTCAAAATATAAATAGTTTTCATAATTTTAAATAATTTTTAATTTTATTGGGTATATTGTTACCGATCAAACAATATATTCTTTATTTATGATTGGTCTAAGTACACTTAATCTATATTTCAAATGCTATTTTTGAAAAAATTAATAACTTTCTTAATATTTGTACATTCATCTAAAACTACTTACAATAAAAAAAAGAAGGAAATATACATCATCCACGATAAAGATAAAGTTTCCAATGTTTTTAAACATATATCATAGCTGAGAATATTTTTCTATAAAAATACTCATTTTTCTATCTAAAATTTTACTCGTTACTAAAAGCTAACGGTGCGCCAAGATTTTTTTTTTTTGGTTAATGGCGATAAGAATGTTTTTAGAATTTTAGTTGTAAAAGACGACGCACGCTGCTAGAGACAACGATACTTAACAATGCTGTGATAAGAGTTAGCGATTCCATTACAATTATGAATATTTGATTATAGTTAACTGTTTCAAGCATAATATGAGTAATTTGTCTCAGACTTTATGGATAATAAGGATTTAGTTTACATAGTATGCGTAATTTTCGTTGACTTGGACAATGTAGGTACATATCGATCACGTCTGCAACTTGTTAACGACACCCACAAGGGACACATGATCAACGCCGAAACACTACACAAATATGTAAGCTTCCAAGTAATTCGCGTTTTGTTATTGGAATCATCCCGTCTAGTGTTGCGTGTTTTTATTGACTCCAACTTGTACGGACATTAATTAAGTCCACTCCAACTTGTCGCATATTTTTAACAAAAACTAATCCATATACACGTTCAACATAATGAAATTCATTGACCTAAATAACCACCATAAGTAAGACTTATATGTACAAAGTAATACGCCACAAATACTGTTTGCTTATGCATATCGAATATATTTGTAATACTTGTTTTTTATAAGATGATACGCATATGAAAATATTTTCAATATTTTATTTTTAGGATTAGCAACTAAATTTTCAAGCCATGTCAGGGGAATATGGTTGTGGGCATGTCACTTCAATATTCTTTAAATCATGGGACTAGGTTTTTATACGGTTATGCTAAGCCAATTTTGGATTAGTCCCTAAGATTCTTATCTTTCATGTTTACAGCGGACAAAATAAACCGTATATAGAAGTCAATTTTTTACTTCAACCAAAGCAAGGATCAATTTCATTCAACAGTACCGGATAGTATTGTCGTTTTTGGATCGCTTACCAAACACTATTGTCATCCGAGTCAAAAGTACGACATATAAAATTGGATAACATTTGAAAATGTTGTTAAAACTACAAATCTCGAGCTGTTTTGTTTTTATTTAGAAGGGAAGGGAGACAAAGGAAGTAATGTAAAATTGAAGTGGAGGGGTTGAAGAAGGGTCCTACGTTATGGAGGAGGTGAAGCAAATTGGTCCATATAGTGTCTCTCCTAGGACATTCTTGAGGATCGGAGCAACGTGAACGTCACGTTAGTTGGCACTCAATTTGAATATAGGACCCAAATTATTTATCAGAAAACAACAAAATTAACTATTTATACATTGGCAATACTATAAAACCCACTCCATGGAAATTCACATCGTGGCTATTGATTTTATATACATATACTTTGCATACACATAATATATGACATTGTCACTGTGGGACATATATGCGTTTGGGCATTCACGTGCTCACTCTTCTCTTACATCCCTAGTCATTTATTTCTTAAAATTTGGATCATTCGCGCCACACTATATTATTTCATGAAACAAGTGCATTTTTATTTTTTAATCAAATTACTAAAGTTAAACCAGTAAACCCTAATTTGAATAGTATGCCATGTATCAATCTCCATAAATATACTAATTTACCGTCATACCAATGCTTTTAAAATCTTCATAACTAGAGACCCAGTTCAACTGTATATTGCTTGTTTGTTTTCCCTTCCCCTCAAAACATTATAAATATTTTCAGTAAAAAAACATTATATATAATCTTAATCCAATATTTAATTTGTGGAAATCATGTTTCAGTGCTGATTTATCTCATTTGTCAACTTTAAAATTAATTATACGTACTAAAAACATAATGCTAACCATAGTAGTTTTATGCTTTGGGATTTGCACCCCTTTTGGAATTATACAGCATCTTGTCTTCACTTCTTGTTGTTCGGCTTAAAGGTCACAAAGCGCATCAAAGAATCAGATCAAAGCAAGGTCTTGTCGGAAGATATACATATGGACCCATTTTTGTTGCATCTCAAGATCATATAAGGACCCTATATAATCCCTCTTTGTTCCTTGTTAGTGTTTTTTTTAAAGGATTTTTTTTTGGAACGACATTTTCCCCTCATTGTTAGTTATGGTCGATTTTTAGTAGTCACTTGATTAGTTTTTTAAATGTTCTAAAAATCGCTAGGCTAACTAGGCGCTTTATAGAGGACTAGCGACTAGGCGGATTATTCAGGGCCTAGGCGAAGCTTAGACGTTAGTAAATTATTGTTTTATTTTATATATTTTATACATTTATATGACATATTTTAATTTTAAAGTTTAATTATAAAATTATTGTGATGAATTATAGAAATTAGATATACAAAACAGAAGAAAATAGATAAATTTGTAGATTTGTAATAATATTATTGCTTAATTTAACATTTATAGACAATTTTATATCGATTTTAACCAATTTAAACCGATTTTGAACAGTTTAAACTAATTTGAATCATATAAATCGGTATAAATCAGATTTTAAGAAAATCATTTCGGATATGATCGAGTTGCCGCCTAAACCGATTTTTAGAACCAACTTTTTCTTCTTGTTATTTTATTAGTTTTTTCCAGTTAAAAACATTGCACCGAATTGTAATCTACTGTTGTGTTAGTGTTACAAAACAATGATACTAACACAACAATAGATTTAATGTGATAATCTAATCATTTCTTGAATGGTAAACAAATATAATATAACATAGAAACTTATAAAAGTTATCATAGCACCGCTACGTGCAACGTGCACGCGTGATAAAACCTTTCAAATTTGATTAGTATGTACAATTTTATTTATGTTAATAGTAGTGTAGTATACTTGTCTATTGTGATTTCCATCATATTTTATAGATTTTAGTCTCCTAAAATTGTGAAATATATACATTGAACCAACTATAACTTCTTAGAGGTCAAAGTACTAACTTTGAAGTCAGCCGATATTTGAAATGTAGTGAAGAAACAAGAATATCAATATTACATCAATGTAGTTTGACAAATGATACATATGCGTGCCTCCAGCCGAAGAAAATTCTTGGCAAGCTATTAAATGTTTTGATTCGGACCAAAGTTTGACTAAATTGACATATAATCAATGAATTATCAAACTTAACAAACATATATTTGGAAATTCCGGTCACTCCAGAAGGCAAATCGTACAATAACACTTTTCAAAGAGTCAAAAACTTGTCGCGAAATACTTCTTTTTATAATTTACAAACTCTGAACGTCAAAAAGTGAGAAATGAAGCATCGTATGAAGATGCGAATGAACACCCGAGTATTAAAATATTGAAAAAATATACACAGAGGACTTCAAGAAATCGAATATTAATCGACCTCTTGTTAACATTCTGTTCTAGAATCAAATATATATCACATATTACTCTTAGTTTAAAATACAGTACTAAGTACTAACTAATTACTTTCCTAATGCAGTTATGAAATGTCAATATTTTCTAATTTAGAAATTTTGTTATAATAAGGTATTTGTAAACATGAAATATTATATGGGTCAGGAACATTCGAGTTACTTTCAAACTATATCATATATCAGTAATTTAAACCGCATCGTTCCTTTTTTTTTACAAAGAAAATATTTTATTCTGTGGATTTCTAATCAAACCGCATGAAAAATCTTTTTTTGTCTGTATTGGTTTTTAATCTTTTTTTTTTTTGTCGTCAACCTCTGTATTGGTTTTTAATCAATGAAAAGAAAATATAGTTTTTCTGTAAATCTTTGATATATTCGCTAAGAAAAAAAATAAAACCCGATAGGGGATCCCATCATGTTACATTTCGCCTTTGATATTTTTCCAAGGACAAAGCAAACTATTATCATGTTTTTCATGCAACATTTATCACACGTTGAAGAGTTCATTTTTACTAATACCGTTAACGACTTGACGTGTTGATTAGAAAAAAGTTTGTTGAATGAGCTGTAGCGAACAAAAGATCATATAAATGTTGCACAAAACATTTAATTATGAGAAAATAAAGAAAATATGGAGATAAGGAGGTGTAATAAGAATTTCATGAAACATAACATTTCATAATAAATAAGTTTTATTATGTTCTTCTTTTAATGGAAATTAAAAACTGTAATAACACCATAAGTTTTGTAGGAGAGATTCTTTAAGTTTATGGACTCTCTATACAATTGTTCTTAATCATCTTTATGGAATGACAGAAAGGTAATCATTTGAAAACTTAAAAATAAAAGTGCGTAATGTATTGAACTGGTTTCATAATTAAGGTGTGGTAATCACAATATGCTTACAATGGGACACTGATTCTTAATCAGGGAGCTACAAACTAATGGCGCGTTTACTGAACATTTAACTAGGTTTTTTAACATGTAACTAAGTTGTTGAACAATACTAGTTTTAATTTAATATTCATTATTGTTTTTAGCATGTTACCAGCTGAAACAATATAAAAACAATTATAATTCATAAATTATAAAGTAAAACAAAAGTAACAAAAAATGAAAAGAGAATATCTTTTATCAAAAAAAAAAATGAAAAATGAAAAGAAGAAGCAAACGCAATATAGCCGACATGTGTTTAAACTTTAAACTGAAAAACATGTTGCTAGTTAATGTGATTCGGCATCACAAGAAGGACCAATTTTCCAATAACGGGAAATACAAGATGAGAATGAGATATGAAATTAGAAAGACGAGTATAATTTTCACACCTTAAAATAGTTAATTAATTACTGGTCGGATATCCAACTATATATCTTTTTGCCAAAAATAGGTACTTATGCCATTTATTAGTAATGGAATTTACATGCTTAAGTTGGGCTTAGTATGTTCCGACACGTTTCCGGCGAGAAAACTAACTATATCAGTCGTTCAAAGATTTCATGTTCTTCTTGTTCCCATTGGTTTCAAAACGTTTTAATTTTGTTTGTACACGTCATCATGCATAATTGCATAGTATTTTTATTTGGTTAGTGAACATGTTTACTACATTTCCTTAAACTCGATGTAACATTATACATCATTCCAATACTTTTTAGCTTCGAATTGTAGTATTGTCAAATTTTATAGAGAGAAATATTTGAAACATATAAATTAGTTTTACATAAATAAATACTCTTTTAAGATATATAAATAGACTATTAGTTGAGCGCGAAATACAAATACAGCCGACACACGTCACAACATGTGTGGATCATGGAGCAGCGTGGACCAACATTACAATAACACGGTCCAAAGGGTTCCTAAATGCAGCAATGACAATTTCACATGTTCCCCTTTTTGACCAACTCACATTCCCAGTTCTTATTATTTTTATCTGTTGCCAATATATGTTTTCTTTCTCCATAGGTCGTCGCCTTATATCTCATTTAACAAGTTGAATTCTTTTTTTCTTTGATAAATCACAAGTTGAATTCTTGTTACATCACATTACTGTTTTTCTCTTCAATCTACATAACTATTTTCATCCGACAAAAAAAACATACTAACAGTTTTCATTAATTAACCAAATTAAATAATTTTAATCTAACAGTAATATAAGTCAGTAACTTTAAACTCACACAAGCAAAAACAACTTTAGAAGAGAGGCGTAAACCGCTGTGGTAAGCGTAATAATAACTCTTGAAGTTGAGCTCGTTTCAGTGAGCAGGGACGGTGGATGGAAACGCGTGAATTGATTATTATTCTTTTAATTCTCTTAATTAATTAAATACAAAAGAATCGACATGCGTAATTTAATTCATATGCTAGGCACACAATTTCTGTCGTGGCCTTGCATGAAAACTATATATAAACATCCACACATGCCTAGTGACTTCTCGATCATAGCTACCTACAACACTCACAATCCAATCAAAACACCAACTTTTTTTCTCTCTCTCAAATCTTCGTTTCCATATCTACTTTCCCTCTCTCCATTTTATTCTCTTACACTCTCGCTCTCTAGAGCTAAACAATGGGTCTATTGTCAAGAAAAGTTACTTGCAACGCTCATGGCCAAGATTCTTCGTACTTTTTGGGTTGGGAGGAATACGAGAAGAACCCTTACGACAACATCAAGAACCCAGACGGCATTATCCAGATGGGTCTCGCAGAAAATCAGGTAATTTAATCACGTACACTAATGACTAATCACTAAAAGTTTAAAACGCCACGTATCGTAAATATATATACTCAACAATGCATAGCAGAAACTATAAAGTTTTTGAGAAAGAACTTTATGTATATCTTACGATCTTGCTTACCATCTTGCAGTTATCTTTCGATCTTATCGAAGCATGGCTTGTCAAGAACCCCGAAGCGGCAAACTTCGAAAGAGAAGGCCAATCTATTTTCCGGGAACTAGCTCTTTTCCAAGACTATCATGGCCTGCCTTCCTTCAAGAAGGTAAGATTATATATATATCGAAGTATTTTAAAATGATCGGACAAAATTACAATAGTTTAGTAAACATGTTTATTTATTCTTGTCATAACTATTTTTCAGGCCATGGCGGATTTCATGTCGGAAAATAGAGGAAACCGAGTTTCTTTTGATCCGAGAAAGCTTGTCCTAACCGCGGGTGCTACTTCGGCTAATGAAACTCTGATGTTCTGTCTCGCTGATCCTGGAGACGCTTTCTTGCTGCCTACTCCATATTATCCAGGGTTAGTTAACCTTTTATTTTTTTGTCAAACAGTTGCTTCATTCACAAGTAACATGAAACTTACGCTAACTAGAACACTTTTCTTTTACATTTTAAAATTACAGATTTGATAGGGATTTGAAATGGAGAACCGGAGCTGAGATCGTACCGATCCAGTGCACAAGTGCAAACGGATTCCGCATCACTAAATCCGCACTCGAAGAAGCCTACGAGCAAGCTCAAAAGCTTAACCTAAAAGTTAAAGGAGTCCTTATAACCAACCCATCTAACCCGTTGGGTACTACGACAACACGAACCGAACTAAACCATCTCTTAGACTTCGTGTCACGTAAGAATATACATTTGATAAGCGACGAGATCTACTCGGGTACCGTTTTCACTTCTCCTGGATTCATCAGCGTCATGGAAGTCCTCAAAGAGAAAAAGCTCGAAAACACCGATGTTTCTAAACGTGTCCACATCGTTTACAGTTTGTCTAAGGATCTAGGCCTGCCTGGTTTTCGCGTTGGAGTTATTTACTCTAACGATGATATTGTTGTCGACGCAGCGACAAAAATGTCCAGTTTCGGTCTAATCTCTTCTCAAACGCAATACCTCTTATCAGCATTGTTATCCGACAAAAACTTCACCAAGAACTACCTCAAAGAGAACCAAATCCGACTCAAAAAGCGTCACATGAAGCTCGTGTCGGGTCTAGAGGCTGCGGGCATCAAGTGTCTCAAGAGCAACGCCGGACTCTTTTGTTGGGTCGACATGAGACACCTGCTGAGTTCTAACACGTTTGAAGCCGAGATTGAGCTATGGAAAAAGATCGTATACGAGGTTAAGCTTAACATCTCTCCCGGTTCTTCATGCCATTGCAACGAGCCGGGTTGGTTTAGGGTTTGTTTCGCGAATATGAGCGAGGAAACACTAAAGGTTGCGATGAATAGATTGAAGATGTTCGTTGATGGACCGTCATCTAGTACAAGAAGTCAAAGTGAACATCAAAGACTGAAGAGTTTAAGGAAGATGAAAGTCTCTAACTGGGTTTTCCGGCTATCGTTTCAGGATCGAGAGCCCGAGGAACGATAGTCTGGTTTTTTCATTTAATCAAAGTGTAATAAATATGATTTTTAGGTCACTATTTATATGTGATTGTCCGTCATATGTATTTTTATCATAATTTTATATTTTGGTATAGTTTTAGAGAGAAAGTTCACTCTGTCCGAACGTGAAACCGGATATTGCAGTGTGGCTTTTTGTATAATATTTTTCACATCTTAATGATAATATTTGAAAAGAAAAAATTGTCAAAAAATTGCTTCAATTTTACGTTAAAACGTGCCACGTATTAAACATTTGCCGGCGAAATTTCTGGTTGAGAAGCCGTAATTTGAGTCCGGGCAATAAATCCGTTCATTAATTATTATGTAATTAATTAAAATCTACTTCTTAGTACTATGATGTTCACATTTGTTAATTTTTTGAATAACAAGGAGGATTCCTTTATTACTCTAGTTGACAATAGACATAAGTTGGTGCATTCAATATTAAATTCTCTAATCGCTTTAACTGGTTTTGAAGTGATCGATTTCGTTTAAATGACTTGTCAGTCAACGAAAAATAACATTGAAAGTCAAAAGATATACCCATTTTATAATGGGAAAATTAGAAAAATGGGACACTTTGAACTTTTATTTGTCACAATAGGATTTCTGATATTTTGGACAATTCTAGACATATTTTACCTTTTTTTTATGGAAAAAATAATAAACTGAATTTTAAAAATGTTAAAAAATATCAAAACTATTGGAAACATAAATATGACAATATATATGTTTAAATTATTTTTTTTTTTAAATGAATCATATTTATTTCATCTTCTAGCTACAGTTACAATACTCATTCTGGTCATCTACTTAGTCTAGAAATCGGCTACTAATGTTTATACATAGATATATCTTTGGTATACAACGTAACCTATCTTTTCTTATATATGCTAACCAAAGCTAGGTTACGTTACGTTATAATCAAGAAAGATGTCTTTCTTATACCTTGAGCTTGATAACGACATATAGCCACAATGCGTTGATATACCATATCTATATTTGGAGCCATGATATGGTCTGTCTTTTACCTTATGTGGCGCTTAAGAAAGAATATGTTTCACATCTACTCTACTGTGTTCTAACTTACATAGGTTATACATTCTACAGGAAATCCGAAAAATATGGAAACTTCCATAATCGGTTAAAGATGTTTCCTAAATCTAAACTAAATCTTCCCTAAATATCTCCAAGAATATTTTCTCCCACGTTTTTCTCCTTCTCCCATGATCTTTTGTCGTCGTTCTTTGTGTTTCTCTTTTCTTCATCGACATAATCATCTCTCTTTTCTCTATCAATACAACATGGTTCTAATCTATGTCAAATCGGGTGAATGGATGTGTAGTCGCGGTGATGACTGGAGTTTCGTGGTAGACAAAGAAAGGCGTGGTCGAATGGTAACATTAGCAACTACTACTACGTTGAAGCAGCTCAAGATAATGGTGTGTGAGGATTATGCGGTGGATCATAATGCCATTAATTTTTTTTTTTTTTAAATTTTTATAGATTTTAATTTTAACATTAAAATCTATTACGAAAATTATTATAAATTATAATTTAAATTCAACATAATTAGTAAATTAAGGGTATTTTGGTATTTTACAAGATCTAAAATCCTATTTTCCTAAAATATCTTCTAGAAATCCTAATGTGACAAATCTAAGTTCAAAGTGTCCTATTTATCTAATTTTCCCTTTTATATACTCACAGCCATGTGTACATTCGCAGACCTGACAATCTATACAATTTTGCCACTATATAATTAAAATTAATTACTAATTCATTAGCTGATAATCTGATTAATTTATAAGTGAGTAAATGGTGCGAGTACATTAAATGTTTGGTAGCAGAATAAGACCAATCTCAACTACTACAATCTATTCATAAGCTAAAGTGGGAAAAAATAGTGAAATTGCATCAAATATACACAATTTTTTTTAATTAAGTTAATATCTTAAATTCTACATCATGGTGTTTTTGTTGATAGACACAAAACTTATCACATCATAGGTAGTTTGCTAATTTCACTTAAAAATATATTGATACGTATTGAGTAAAAAAAAACTAAAAGGATTCATGGATTATAATATGTAATCAACATGGGAATTTAAAAGATATATTGATCTTGTTACAGTACATGATTGTTCTGGAACGTCCGTCGAAACCCAAATATTGGTTAAACATTTGTATATCATCCGGTATTTTAAAATTACTAATCCTTCAAGATTATTCTATCAGAATAACGACCACAAACTCTTTTCAAGAACAGTAACACTCCAAAATTTATATTCATTAAATATGAGAGTATATGAAAAACCTAAAAACACTGTTATCACAGTTTCTTAATCTCGTATCTCCAAACACACATTTATTATACATTGTATGAAAAATAATTTATACTAAATATTAATTACTTTAGTAGATTTATATAATCGTGATGGAGTAACCGGTAAATAAATGCACAGATGCGAAATGGATGTCTTTGGGATAGTTGTCAAATGTCAATGTGTCATGTGGGATTCACATGGCAAAAGAAAACAGAGAACATCTGCTAACGTTTTCTGATTGGTTACTTCGCAAATATATTCTACCATTTTCGACCAACCTTGTATTTGTATATTTGTCATTGGTCGATATGTTATGTTTGCGTAGACCGACGCATCCGGGGCCACATGACCATGGTGCACGGGCCTCCGTTGCTTCCATGTCCGAACTATTAATATTTTTTGTTTGGTTATATATTAATATTTATTCGTAATGGTTTTTTTGCAGTATGACCATGGTTTTTTATTCGTAATGGTTGCAATTGAATTTTTATAATATGCTTTAGTTGTTATGTATGTCAGTCTATTGCAGCATATATATATATATTGAGAAAGGGCTTTTATAACCGGCATATATTTGCTACAGCTCTTTTACCATGTTAGTATTATAAAATAGGGCCCTATAAAATACAATCATCATAGATATACGACTGGAAAGTAATAATAGTAAAAATATATCAGTAACTTTCACATTCAAAAAGTAGATATAAATGAAGACATCATCTGCTTTTCGTTCACTCGTATTCTTACTAAGGTTTTTTAGGTTGAATCTTATACCTACAACTACAACCGAAAGCTAAACACCTCTTTGTAGTAAAGAACACTAGGCAGACAAAGATCCATAGTCACATTTTTGTGTTGGAGACTAATGGCATTGCTTTCTTCGTGGAATAGTATATGTCTTGATGTTTGAAACTTTGAGGACATGACGTTACGTTTTTCAAAGAGCTTTAAGCTCTTCTCTATTATTTCAGTATTATAAGTAATTTTGTATTCGATGAAATAATAAAGTTAAGTTTGAAATTCGATTTATGTTAGTAACGCCGTGATATGTATCTAAGTTTTTTTTCACTACGTTGTATGTGCCAAATCAAATTAATCTTGCATCTATTATTCAAAGTTCAACTCGAAATCATTAAGTTGCAAGAAAAAACTCGAAATCATTCAATAAGAAAAGGTCTCGCTCTGACTCTCATCCACAAAATGTCGCCATGGAATGAGGAGTCGAAGTTGGATTTTTTTCAACTTTCAAAGTTGTATATAATTCAAAGACAAAAGGCCGAAAGCTATTCTTGTCTCTGCAGAAGCTTTCTCCAACACAAAAGTTTACCTTTATAATCGTTTTATCAAGTAAAGAGATTCTAATGTTCAATAAATAAAAGAAGAAGTAAACAAATTATTTCTTTCTTTTTGTTAGTCATGAATAATTAATTATATAGAAAGTTCACGTATTTTCCTTTTTTCAATTTCACTTATAAAACATTTGATATACTGCCATTTGTGACAACAAGTCTTTTATCAAAAATAATAAAAAAATGTGTATGCAATAGCACTATGGTTGCAAACTACATTTCAATTAAATTAATTAACGTAGTTTCGGTGTAGTTTTGAGCATAGTGAACGGCTCGTATTGCTGGTAGTCCGCCTGTCATTTTTAGAATATGTCTTAGTATGTGCCGTAACATGGAAGAATTTGCTTCCTTTCAGATATTGTTCCGAGTAACATAGTTCACTCTCAGCAGTACATACTAGTGGAATTTTTTTCTAGCGAAGCAAGTCGGCCTGGTGTGATTAACTTTCTAGCAGGGTTTTTAAAGCTATGAATTGAAGAGTGAGATAGACGGCCTGATACAGACAAGTTCAATGGTTATAGCCGGGTAAGGTAAACCTAGTCCCTTTAGTGGCTCAGTTAGTAAAAAAAATAAATGTAATTAGAAATAATAAAAATTGACTCTATAACCTAAAGATAGTGAGAAAAAAATAAAATTTCTCTATAACCTAAAGAACACACCCAACAAGTACGCAAATGAAAAATGCAAACCCAAATACATAATATGATTAGTCAGTTGGGTCGAGATTTCTTGTGGGTTTGGGTTGGATTAGGTTTGTTGTTTGTGTTTTGGGTCGACTTTTCTTACTTGTTTAGAATAAATTTTATACTTTTTGGGGTGTTAGAATCATATATTTTCTTTGGATTAAAGTAGGGTTTCGTAATATCATATTAACGTAAAATGAAATTACGGCCCAGAAGCCCATGCATTAGAAGTCTTGTCCAGAACATAGAAACACAAAAAATGGGAATCTAAACTGATATACTTTTGGTTTTGGGCTTGACCCATTATAAGCTTTTATTGATAAGTATAGAAACTGTGGGCAACCACTTTTTTTTTCTTTTACATTTTTATTATGAGCCAATCATTACCTTTTTACCATTATAAAAAAATACAGCCAATTTATTTTTTTAAAGATAATAACAAAATATAAGCTTTTAAGTCAAAACTTACAACCTAAATTCTAAAATGAAAACTAAAGCTACAACCTCATCTATTCAAACCCTAAGTACCGATTAAAAATTATGGGATGCATAATTTCCTTTACCCTGTACCGAGTCGATCCACAAGTTGAACCTTAAACCAGGAACATGTGATATTTTTGTCTTTTAATGTGACAAGAAAATTGGTGGCAAAATTGTAGTTGATTTGTTTGGTATATGTCCATTTCAAACATTGCATCACCGCTGTTCACACAATCACTCATCATGCACCTATATTACATGTATACTTCGTGGGAATTTATTTGTACTTTTATAACAAAATATTATCTCTTATTTCCTTAATCAAAATTTAACAAATAATGTAAAGTGATAATGACTTACAAAAGAAACATTTAACAAATAATTCAAAATGATAATGATTTTGACTTTAATTACAATATGACGACCTATGTTAGTGTTCATATGAAATGCTTAAAATTTATACATTCATCTTTAGAAGTATCCAACGAAATCCAAATAAAGTTGATAACAATGTCTTGACTTTTGGGGATACTCACTACTGAGTCAGAAACAGATTTATCAAAGTCTCCCTAGTTTATTTTATGGTCAACAGCTTTTTGATCTTTATGGTGTTGATGAATGGTTCCCTCCTACCTGCTCAATAACTACATACGCCAGATTTTATTAAGTGAACACTAAAAGATATACTGACGGATACAAAACCGGCATAAATCAGAGAAAGCCCAAAATAAAAGAAGCATACAAACATATCATTTGTGTGAACTGTAGAAATATCAAGTTCTAGGATTCCCATTATTTCAGCATCTACCTGAATTTTTTTTTCACGACTCACGAGAGCACAAAAGTAGCTTTTCGCATTAATAAATAAACAGTGACAACAATAGAATAAAATTATTTCATTTATTCAAACTGCAAAAAGGCAAACAAAAAATGTGTTACACACACTAGGGTTTTATTGTTCCATACCTTCAACATCTTAAAAGATAACACGTAAACAAATAAGATATATAATATTCAGTATCTAATTAATCATTAATCAATCATCTACTAATTATCTTTTAGAGGACAATCAACGAAGGAGTTGATTTCATGACCCAAGCAGTTATTGTTCAGCGTCTCCGTTCCACGAAACTCGAATTCTGTCGTGATGTTATTGATTATCTCATCGAATAGCTCGTCTTGAAGATTCTCAAACCCGGCCATGAAGAACATCTCTTGATCACCCTGATTATTGTCATTTATGGTGTAGTGAGACATTTGTAGAGGTGAATTAGTACCAATGCTACTACTACTACTAGTCATGGAGTTAAAGTGTGGGGATGCGTGATGATGATAAGAAGACGAAGCTGCATCATGATCAATATCAAGCCAAACCTTGTTTTGTTCCCAAGAATATGATTCCAATACCGGAACCATTCTTTTTTCTTCCATGGCGAAGGATGTTATTGATGGATCCACCATTTTGCTGTGTATGGTTTGGTTCAACGGCGGTTTCGCGTTCTCATCATGAAACATTAGGATCTGGTTTTGACCAAATGATGATCTTTTCGATGTTGTTTCCGGCTCGAGTCTGAGACTAAGTTGTTGATGAATTGCCTTCCCTTGCTTGCTTAATAGCTTCTTTTTAAGCCTTGTGTTCCAATAGTTTTTGATATCGTTGTCTGTTCTTCCTGGTAATTGTGAGGCAATGATAGACCACCTTCAACAACAAAATCTAATTAATATACACCAGTTTTAAATGCCGCGTTGTGTATGAAATTTCACGAATCATGGATATATATATATATATATATATATAAAATAAAGAAAGATGTATATATTATAAGAATAAGAAATATAAATAATAAACCTGCTTCCAATTGTAATGTATAGGCTGCAAATGATGTAATCTTCTTCATCAGTGAAGCCTCCATGCTTTAAGTTAGGCCTCAAGTAATTAAGCCATCTCAAACGACAACTCTTCCCACATCTCTTGATCCCTTTTATCAAAATGTAAAATTGTTAACACTATAATGTGACAAACTAAATTGTGTATGAAACGTAAAACAACTTAAAGTGGTTTTATATAAATACCGATTTTGTGAGGGAGGGCAATCCAATTGTTGCCGGTGCCGTGTTTTTCAATGTAGGATTTAAGCATGGCGTCTTCCTCCGGCGACCATGGCCCTTTCTTCACCACCGTTTTATCACAGCACGGTGCTCTTCCCATCTTTAAAAAAAAAATATATTTTTTTTTCTCTTCTTCTCAATGGGGTTTGTTGCTGTCTAGGTACCTATATTTCGTAGTGCCTATCAATATGTATATATATCAGGAAACTTAACAAAGAATGATGACAAGTGGATTTCTGTTTGTACGTATACATATAGTGTGCAGGTGAGGAAAAAAGTATCAGAAGAATCGGTCTCCTAATATTCAAACAAATGTAAAAAAATTTAAGATTATGGGTACTTTAAGATTATTTCAAACAAGGAAAACTTTATCAAAGTAATGGTATAATAAATGTTAATAAGTATTTCTAGGAAGAAAGTGAAGAAAATATATTACGTAAACAAAGAGATAATGAAGGATTAAAAAGTGACAACAAATGGCCTTGTTATTCCCGCATGTATGTTATCTCAGCATCTATGTGTGGTAGCAGATACTTTTTTATTAATGGTTGTGTTATAGTCCATCATATATATCCTCCGCTAATCTCTTTCGTTTGATTCAATAAACAAAATTCATTCACCAAAAAGAATACATAATCCAAATAGGAATTCACCTTCCCGAGAACTAGGTGAATGAATTTGCTTATTAATTTATTTATTAGCGGCTTATCTATATTTTGGATTGTGTTTTGAACCATCATAATCTTCTAGATGAAAAAGCAAATGGCTGACTTGACCTGAGACGGAAAGATTAATGACAATAAAAATACAAAGAACATTTCATTCTTTGTATATTCCAGTTTACAAAAAAAACAAGTGGTTGCAAGAAAAAGTGGAGAAAACCACAAACAAAATTTTAACTAAAATATCTTTTTCAACACGCTATTGAAGAATCGGTCTTCTCGACAAGTACAAATATCTTGACGGAGTCAAGTGATGTCAGTGTAAATTATATAATCAGTTAAATTTAAACTCTTAGACACTCTCATACATGATACGTCTAAAACCAGATTCGTGCAATGGAAATTAAGATGTAAACGATTACTGATTTTCATAACAGTGAAAATTTGAACTGATCCTTTCTATTTCACGATTAAAAAAACGTAAATATCGTATGGTTGATCATGATATAGTGCCGACATATGTAAATGAGTAAGACAAATTAAGCAGGTACGACTTTTGAGTTATTGACTCAAGTATTTCAAACTTATTTTTACTAATCCACGAGACAATTCTTGGATTAGGTCTTTTGGGCCAACAATTCACTTTTATTTACAGAACTAAAGATTGATCGTGATCTTTGTCATTTTGGTTCTCAAAGTAAATCGAAACTTAATGATTGAATCGATATGAATATATTCCTCGCGTTAAACAAAAGTCACTGGTTAGAGAAAATCTGAAGTATCTGAACTTCTCTCTTAAATAGGAAATTGTAGCCAAAGTGGTGGTAGCCTAATGGCAATCTCTTGGGATTTGGTGTGCATTCACATGGGTTCGATTTTCTTTGGAAACTAAATTATCATCATTTAGCCAGTTTGGGTTTGAGCTTCGGTCCAAGTGGTTTACACGGTGGATCGTAATAGATGATCTATTCACCTCTTGGCATTAACCGGAATGTATTCCAAACTTGGATCAGACAGTGTGGTAGCTAGTCCACTATGTAGCACTAAGTGCGTTACGGGATCAGCCATAGGGTTTAATTATCAAAAGAAAAGAGGAATAGTTCTGCTAAACTTTAGAACAAACAAGTGAGATTTCACAAGATTAATGACTTGAGAATTGTTTTATTATTATAGTTTGTGTTAGTGTGTGTGGTGTTGTTTCGTAGATTTCGTTTCTCCCTCATCTCATCTCTTAATATCTTTTTGTAAGGGCATCTCCAATAGAACACTATTTTTTTCTTTTTATTTTATATTAAATAGAATTGAATTTGCTCTAATGGTTCACTATATAATAGAATTACACTATAATAGAGTGAAATATAGAGGAATGTTGTTTTTTACTCTATATTATCTAACTCTATAATAAAGTTACTTTATTTTAGTGTAAAATATAAAAAAAAAAATAATGTTTCATTGGAGATGGTCTAAACGACGTGGATTAAATATTTGGAATGAAGTAATTAAAAACATTTATTAATCGTATATATTGGAACTATCACTTGCAATTTCGAATATGTGAACTGTGAAGGCTCAATAGAATCTGGGTCATATATATGGGTTTTAAATTATACAGTAAGAGGCCTAATTCCAACAGCTTGAAAGATTGTGAGCTATTATGGTTTGAACGGGAGCCTTTTTGATTTTATTAATTGTGGACCAAAATTTTACTTCCGAAACTTTTTGCCACCTAATGTCCAAATTCTCTAATGGGTTCAAATTTAATTTATATTACATTTGGGCTATGTTTATATAGTTCGGCTTCATAATGCGGCCTTTTTCAAAGTAAAACTAAAGCAAAGACCTAAAGTTGTAGGCAAAGGCAAGAGATCAAGTAAAATGATAATACTAATAATAATAACCGATAGTGACGGCTAATGTAGAAGAAGATGTGTACCAATTATCAAAAGACAATCAATGTGAAAATCACCATCAGGAGTGAGGACCCAGATATCTTTCAAGATCTTTTGGTTGCGAAAAATAACAAAATTGCACTGTGTTTCTTACGAAATGGAAACTTTTTCATTTTCATCTTTCTCCTGCTGTTACGTGGGATCCATAATACCAGTCCATATAATATATTATTTTACTTATTACACAACCAACATACGTACAAACTTACCTAATTGTAACCACGTATCAAACAGGAAAAAGTTTAAAATAACACGACGTGTATGAGTATCAAACAGGAAAAAGTTTAAAATAACACGACGTGTATGAGTATCTGTTTAACAAATCATATCAAAATGACTCCAAATGATAAAAGCCCTTTTAGCATATTAAAGTTATCAAAAACGATGAAGGTGAAATTTATTTGTCTAGGTAAGTAAATCACTCAAATATATTTTAAGAAATAATTTTATTCACCATGTAAACAATATAATAAGTATAAGGGGGTTCGTTTAAAACGTCAGTTTCATAAGGAGTCGAAAAAGATCGTTTAATCATATACAAGGTGACCTAAACTAGTAGTATATTACAAGACTTGACAAAAGAAAATGTTGATACCTAACAATGATGATAATAGACTATTTCGAAGGACGAAGACACGGAGAGACGCACCGACTTTATTAGGCCGAATCAAAAGCGAGAAGAAAGGTCATCGTTTCACTTTCTTCTCTTTTTAACTTGCTTTTCACAACCACAGACACATATACTGATATACACACATACGTGTAAAACTATATCAATATATATGGTAGACAAAGCTTGCATCATTGCTGCTTGTATTCACAAGTCTTTTTATAGACACGAGAGTCCATCGTCACTAATCCACTACAGTGACTCACTATTTTCCCTAAATGTATATGTATATTACACCCCAACAATTTCAAACTCGTATATGCTTAATTGATTTGACATAACTTTTAGTAGTGAGGAATATTATATATTTTTATAATCAGTGTAGTGTAAAATATCAATACAGGGAAGAAATATGAAACATTTGTGCATTATCATAATTATTTGAGTTATTTTATTACTTAAATCATTTTTAGCACAGAATTTTAACGAAAAGCCGAGAAGCTCTATATTAATTATGCACGCAAATTCTTTAGGTATTCTCTTATATATATATATATATATATATTAGTATTTCATAATAGTAAATGATATATATTCCTAGAGTAGACTAGTGCTGTCAAAGGCTCAATGATTCGTCTCTTTACAAAGTCAAGATCTCGACGTGATTGACAGAATATTTACTTATATTCCTAATAATCATGCAGTTTTATGATCCTATGAATTATTGCGATTATTCATTTAAATAAACAATCATTCCCTTTCTCTATTCTCCAATATGGTTCAACTATTCGCGCGCGTTTACATTTGAGGGTAATATTCGCTACAAGCTTTTGAACTTTAGAACATAGGAATAGTTGGAAATTTTTTGTTTGAATGCTAATAGTTGATAATTCTTCACAAAACCGAAAAAAAAAAATCTGTTCGTAGATGCTCTTTGTTAACAAAAAAGAAGAGGGGTTTGTATGTTTTTTTTTTTTGTCATTATAGAGTTTTGAAAAAACATAGCACCATCAAAGAATGGGAGGAGGATCAATGTAGCTAATCAAAATAGATAAAACCAAAAAACAACACTCCAGTAGCCTTGATAAAGAGGAGGGGTTTGTATGTTTATAAAGTTCATTAAGCGTGCAAACTATGATAGCCTTTAATAAGCACACGCTTAAGACATGATATATAGTTAGAATAAGTTTCGTCCGACAATAATCTTCTATATATGTATAATATGTACGATAACATCATAATATTCCTTTTGACATTCGGCAAAAAAAAATCATTGAAAACAGAAAATCAAATCCTGAGTGCCAATACTTTTGCATTTAATTCAAAGTATATATTCTGATTAACGTAGATAAAACTACACCGTCAATTTTGGTGGCTTTGTTACAATCTAAACTTAAGATGGATAGATCTTTTGTGTCATTATTGTTACCCAAAACTGAGTGGATATTTGAAATGGGATTATAACAAATAAAGAAGCATCATCCTTAATGTGACTGATGCATAGTTATAAAAAGGAAAAATAAATAAATTGAAAGATAACGAAATAAAGACATGAAAAGCAACATGTCTGGTTGGCCGTAGAGCCGGGAAGGTGACAAAAAAAGGACCAGACAATGCTTCTATCATTCATCCAGCTGAGTTCTTCCTTTACTATACAAAATTATTGTCCAGAAACTAAAAATAAACTCCTTTCTCAAAAAAAAACTGCATAATAATAAATTTCCACTACGTATTCTATCTGATTAACCAACTCCGAAACTTAGGACATGTTTTCCACGCTTTTAAACAAAGTTATACGTTATTTTCGATATTTGTTATATGTCTGTCGTTGATTTTTTTCTTTTGTATATTGGCCATGTGTTCCTTTAACAAATAGTTATTTCTTAGTTTAAATATTTCATTTTACACATAACGCAAAAGTACATTTTTCTCAATTATTATCGAATTTTAAATATTAGGTCCCTATCATTATAAAATTAGATAATTAAATTTTAAAATAAAATTATGAAGATTGTATCTTATCTTATTTATACATTAATCGTTTTTCTCAATTAACCCGGACCAGACAAACTGTCTTGAAATATCTATTTTTCATGTAGTTACAAACTTCAAAACAGAAGTAAACCAATTGAACCAAACCCAAATCAAATATAAAAGTAAAATAAAAAGGGAAAAGTAGCATCAAATCTTTTACGTATAAACCAAATAAATTCGGTATAAACCGATTACAAAACTGATCCTCCTTTTACAGATGTTTTACTCTCACCTTTAACAAATTAGTTGAAGAAAATATTTAAACGCCTTAATGTGGGCGCTGAATCGGAATTAGATACTCTATCATACCAAATCATTGAAGGGACCTACATGTCTGAAACTGACACGTGTCGAACTTGACATACAATTATACTGTTTGCGAGTTTCGTAATTGGTTGGTATCTCTTTTTATCTCTCATGTCGTGTGGATAAGTCTGCGAGGGATCGCATGATAGATAGATGGTGCCCAAGTGTTGATGACATGAGAACCACCACTTTAACTTCTCTCCTTTTATCTATTTTCTCTCCTAATATTTCCCACTTTTGTTCCAATTTTCTTATTATACATTTTTTGATCAACAAACGTATATCATGCATTTTTGTTGGTTTATGTTGTAGTTGTGGCTGAGGTTTGTTTTGCTTTTCTCGTTGAGGGTTGATTAGTCCAAAGTCCAAACATATTTTAAAAATAATCTTCCAATCATCTAAACCCCATCCGAAAGGTATTAAAAATTGGGGTCACACCGTTATTATATAATTTTTTGTATGTACCATTACTTTTCTTATAATATGACATCTTTTACACTTTTGTCTTTATTCTCCCCTTCTTTTCCACATTCTTCTTATTGGTTTAATTTCCGCCACCTTTTCAGAAGTCAAATCTAAATATTTTCCTACCAAATTTTGATTAAAATCATGTATTTTCCTACACAATGCCAAAAGTTCTTCATTTAAAATGAAGGTACATACATATACATATACACTAATATTTCTTTCATGGTGTTGCACATCCAGATAACCTATAAATGTTTATCTATATAAGAAATTTATAAATATATGTTGTGTTGATCAAAAATTCGTCATTTATATTATTTGGTATTCTATTTAAAAATATTAAGTAGGATATTAAAAAGCTTAAAAAATTAATAATTTGGTCGAAAACACCTCATTTGTTTCACAAAAATTTATACTCCTAAAGGGGCCAATTGGCTTTTCACCTAAGTTATTTAAATCATAGTTTAAAGTCATTTCATTATATATAAATAGTTTATTCATTAAAGATTTATTAAATATGTTAACCATACTATAACATATATAGAAAGTTAATCTGGATGAAAAAATAAAACAAGTCGTTATAAGATTAAATTTTTTTTTAACCAGGATGTTCAAGGTTGGAAGGCCCATAATTATCCCAGGTTCAGAATCAGCCTACGCTAATACTTTTAAGTAGCTTAAAACACTATGTGGCCACGCTGTGACATTCGATATGGCCGATATTCATACATGTGTCCCCCTTGAATGATGGACTTTGCAGGACGGTCGTTACCACTCGGCCACTAACGGTGGTTAAAGGTTAAATATATTCCTAAATATTTAAAATGTAAGATTGAACGATTCTTTTGCATTTATATATCACACAGCTTATTCATCAACTTTACCTTTCATACTAATAAAATAAAAATTGATAAATCTGGTTTTTGAATCTGATCTTTTTCATGTTTTATCTTTTGTCGTATAATGTACGATTATTTTGATATGTTCTAGAAAAACAAAGTGGGATAACATTTTAAATTTAGAAAAATAAGATGAATAGTCTTATCGGGAGATTGCCACTAGATTAGATTATCGGCCAATTCAATTACTAGTTCGTCGTCCTTACTTTGGAAATTTTAGATATTTTGTCTCGTCTCTGTTGAGAAAATAAATATTGGATCTTTAAATCATGTCATGATTTTTTCCACTGTTGACACCCGAGTCTTAAATAACAGCATGTGGTATCATACTAAGACTAATTTCTCGTTAAATAATGTCATGTAGCTGCGGACGTGTTAATGAGTTTGCCAAACATTTTCCTTGCCATCTTTAATGGTTGACTATATTTTTTAGAATATAATAATTTTATAATAAAATTTAGATATATTTTAATTGTATTATATTTTAAAAGAAAAAATAAAAAATAAACAAAAAATAAAAAAATTATTTGATTTACAAAGTTGCCCATTTTTACTTTATTATAAAGTAAAATAAAATAATATTGAAATACTTTTGTTCTAGACTCTATTTTAGAAAGGAAAATAAAATAGAGTTGAAGATGTTCTCAAGAGATTAGTCGGACCGATTATGAAAACCAAACCTATAATATTTCATCTATTTTATAAAAAATATTATTTAGATGTTTTTCAGACATATTAAGAAACTGATTGAAATGCATTTATGTTTTCATTAATATCATCTATTTATCAATAGCATTTTAGATAAAAAAATTTATTTATAAGATTAATACTTTTTACAATTAATATTGAGATAGATAAGTATTTATTCACGGACACACCAACGCCAATGAAACGTTCCACGTCGCCTTTCTTAGTTAAGTCCTTCAACACTTTATTAATTCTGTTTGGCGAACCGTATTCATTTTTATTTCCAATTATTTCCCTTAATTACATCCATTTTCTACTTATTCATTCATCTATGAACTGACGAGGCGTCTTGAACTATAAATGACGAGGTATGAAATTATTGAATTACGTAGGTAATCGACAAAATATACAGTGAAAATAAAAGCAAGTAGAAATCACAGTGGATAATTAAGCACCCAACACATCTGGCCAGATCAAGAGAACCGAACCTAAAATGAGAAAGTGGAGATCGGAATCTAAATTCTAAGCAAAATAAATAATAAAAGAAATTATAAGAAAATAAAGGGCCAATGTGTAGTATGAGGACTGAGGAGGTTGGAGATTGGTAGGCAAGCTGACATGTTACCCATATCTGCCTTGTTCAAGCAAAGCATGGAGTGGGAGACAATTCATGTGGTCTCTTAGTTAAGAAGTCTCCCCGTCTCTCTCATATACTATGTTTTTCATGCATCTCCACCCCATGTATAATGTTTTATACTAACTTTGTTTCGCAAACAAATATATATATATATATATATATTAACAAATATTTCTTATATTTTTTCTTGTAACACATTCTTCATTCATATTTTAAATCATTACATGGATAAGGACAACATCAAATATATGATGTACAATCTTTTTTAAAAACACAAGTGCAAAGCAATAAAAAGATAGAGACACAAACTTAGATAAGTTCGATAAAGAGTCCAAATTGATTTCAAAAGTGTCACACGCCAGTTGACTCATGGAGTAAGTATTGCGCTCTTCAAAATTTTTAGACTCAGAAATAGTATCGTGGAGCTAACAAATATTTCTTATATAAAAATTTTAAATAATAATTAAAATCCGGTTCAACCTTATACCTAATAAACATCTAATGACTTGTGAATAAATAAAAAAGAAGGATGAAATAAGCAGGAGTTTCGAGTAAAATTAGCATTTCAGCTCCAAGATATTTTACAAGATTAAAAACATTAAAAAAAAAAAATTTGTCGGCAAACATAAAAGTTAGGTAAAAAACTAGTAAATTACATGTTTAAATTGTTTCTAATGTTTTCTCCTGCTTTATAAGATAAACCGCAATTAATATTTTTATTTGTTATGTTTGATATGGTAATATTCTGTCAAAACATTTTTTTTAACAACTTTTAGTCTGCTTCAGAACTAACTTTAAGGTTTATCAAATATTTTTGATTTTTTTCAATCATTTGGATGAATCCAGACTGCTTTGCTACGTTCAATACCTTCCACAATAGTACTCCCTCCGTTCTTTAAAAATACATATTCTAGAGAAAAATTTTGTTTTTAAAAGATTCATTTTTTACATTTTCAATGCATGTTTTATTAACTAATTTCAAATTTCAAAAATCTTAATTGCACTAATTGATATTTTATTGGCTTAAAATTGTGGAAAGAAAATAAACACAAAATATTATACAAATTTAATGTGTTTTATTAAAATATGTAAAAAAATTAGAATATAGATCTTGTAGGAACAGAGGGAGTAATATTTTTCCACTCCTTGTAAACCCACAATTTAATTAAACATTTAGTAAATTTCAATTTGTAAGCAAGGTTTTGCATGCCATGGTGATGTATATACATTTTAAAATGCAGGTGACTTATTATATCCAACTGAAAATATAAAGTAATATTTTATAGAAATTACAATATTAAATATTAAATAATAAAATAAATCAGATGTCTTGGTGGTATATATTATAAGAATATACGTAGTCAAATAAATAATTTGTACTATTATTTGCGAAGTGATATTTTGCAATCGAGCTCTCACGTTGAAAGTTAGAGCGTCTAAAGTCAATGATACTCTTACTGAATAATTATATTTGTTAATACATGATCATCGTTATCTAAAAACAGTTTATATTATGTTTATCTAAAAAAATATTTTACTTCATAATTCTTTTTAAAAAATTAAAAGAAACATAAAGCCTTGTCAATATAGTTAACCATAAATTTAAAACAAATTTCAGTAATTTTATAATTATAATTATCTAAAAATTGTTTATATTGTGTTATCCAAAAAAATATTTTACATCATAATTTTTTTTTTTAAAAAGAAAGCTAAATCCCTATATAAATTGTATATAATTAATAATTTCTTAGAATGAAAAACTTTGTCAAATTTGATATTTAATTTATTAAATATTTAAACGCATGAGTGTTTTCAAATTTATTTTACATAATAAAAATATTTATCTTGTGATGAAAAACTCTGTTATGTATACAGATTTATTTTTAATTATTATAGAATATTTTAAGACATGAATATTAACTTCTTTTAATGATTTCTGATTTGATAATGCATCTATTTATAAATATTTTTAAAATAATTATGCCTGCACAAAACACCTAGTTCAATATATAGTTAGGAAAACTAACATTATTAGATGTCACTCAAATTTCATATATATATTTTTTAAATTACACTTTTTAGGATTGAAAATAAATTATGCAATTCACATTACAGCTATAAGTGTGATGTAATGCATGTTTTGTCTAAATATTCTCGGTTGAAATAATTTTTGTTTTTCAAACCACGTATATAAGAAAATATGGCAAAATATCTAAAAGTATATAATTTTGATACGATAAAAGCTTATATACGAATTTATAGAATTGGAATAATAGTTGCAAGTGGGAATGCTCATTGGTCAACCTTTGTAAGTGAGAAAATAAAAAGGTAAGAGAACTGTGACATCATAAGTTCCCACATTTATTTTTTTCAAAAATACAGAAAATAACCTAAGCAAAATGAATACATTCCTTTGATCAATTATAGAGTTAATTATAATTATTAGCCACCCACCCATAAAAATATTAAAACAAAAAACCAAAAAAACCCCTCTCGTCTCCTTCTTAAAGGAGAAGCCTCTTCGTTTCATTTCCTTCCAATTATCTTCCAAACTTCACCAAAAGAATTTCTTGACAAACAAATTAAAAAGAAGCTTTGGTTATAAGAAGAGAAAGTTCGAAGATCATTTTATCTCCTTCAGATGGGTCTTGATGATTCTTGCAACACTGGTCTTGTTCTTGGTTTAGGCCTCTCACCAACACCTAATAACTACAATCATACTATCAAAAAATCTTTCACCACCGTTGAGCACCACTTTGATCCGTCCTTGACCCTAAGCCTCTCAGGTGAGAGCTACAAGACCAAGGCGGTTGAGATGACCGATGCCGGCGCCGGAGACCAGATTTTTCGGCAGACTTCTTCTCACAGCGGAGTCTCATCTTTCTCCAGCGGAAGGGTAAAGAGAGAGAGAGAAGTTTTCAGCGGTGACGGCGAAGAAGAGGCGGAGGAGACGACGGAGAGAGTGGTGTCTTCGAGATTAAGTGATGATCATGAAGACGAAGAAGGTGCTAGTGCTCGTAAAAAGCTTAGGCTCACTAAACAACAATCCGCTCTTCTTGAAGATAGCTTCAAAGTTCATAGCACTCTTAATCCCGTATGATATATTTAATTATTTACCTTTAATTAATCTAATCAATTTCTTCTTATTTACGTTGATCATTTCTTGATGAAGTTTTCTATAAAATAACAGAAGCAGAAACAAGTTCTTGCAAGACAGCTGAATCTAAGGCCTAGGCAAGTTGAAGTGTGGTTCCAGAACAGGAGAGCTAGGTAAATAAAATTTACTAAAATTGAAGAAATTTATTGTCCAGTTATTATTTTTTTGTTCTTCATTTTTTTTATCAATTTAAACTGGGCAGGACAAAACTAAAGCAAACAGAAGTGGATTGTGAGTTTTTGAAGAAATGTTGTGAGACTTTAACGGATGAGAATAGAAGGCTTCAAAAAGAGCTTCAAGATCTTAAGGCTTTAAAAATGTCTCAGCCTTTTTACATGCATATTCCGCCGGCGACTTTGACGATGTGCCCTTCTTGTGAGAGACTAAGCGGTGGTGGTGCTGGAGGAGGCGGAGGAGGTACGGTGGCGGTTGATGGAGAAACGGGGAAGGGAGCTTTCTCCATCGTCACAAAGCCTCGCTTTTACAGCCATTTCACTAATCCTTCTGCAGCTTGTTAATTACTTACTATTAATTTGTTTTTGTTTTTTTCTTTATATATATCCATTTAGAAATTAGTTAGTAGGTAATTCCCAGGGGAAAAGTCATATGTTAAAAATTGGGGAAAATGGGTAGTCTTTATAGATAAGACTCTTCAACGATCCTACTTTATTTTTCGGTGGGATTGTTGGTTGATGAAGAAAAAAATAGTTTGTAATTATAGTTTGCAATTTGTAGAGAAAAGGAAGAATATTAGTAGTACTTACTAATCCATCTTCTTTGGTTCTTTTCTTTAAATGTATTATTAGTTACGATGTAATTTTGCTTGTAGTAAACATGAATATTATATTTATTAATCTTTTACAACTTTGCAATGATTTATTACGTCTTCCTTAACAATTGATTGTTTGCTCATGCGAGTATAATGTTGATTTATTATATTTTCTATCATAAGCTTGGATAGTTCCGGATTAGAATTTAGGTTCACACTTACAACGACTTTACTATTAAACAGATCGCTTTGCTCTTTTTAAAAGAGTTTTTAAAGACTATTTCTAATTATGTTGGCTTTATTTTCACTCTAAAATACAATAATCCTATAATAAAATTGAGTTATACATTAATAATATTTTATTTTAAAGTGTAAAAATAGATTGATAAACAAAAATATATAGAGAGAACAATCCCATTTTTTACTTTGTTATAAAGTAAAAATAGAATATTATTATAATATTTTTATTTTAAATTATATTTTAAACTGAAAAATAAAGTGGGTTGGAAATGAGTTTTTAGATTTATTCTATTAACACGATGATCGTGTATATAGTTGTAAAAGTTTCCACTGAGATTAATAATTACAAAGTTTCCGATGGTCCATTGTTCTTTACTGGTCATTCATCTAACTGAGACACTGGTGCCAACTTGGTTTTGTTTTCAACCGTAGAACCCAAAAATGGATATATAATTGATTGAAATAAATTTCCCACCAAGAAATAAAACACTTATAAGTAAAAAGAATAAAAGATTGAGAATGTCAAAATTTAGAGAAGGTTAAAGGTGGTGATTAAGATGAAAAGAGAATGTAAATGTAGTAGTAAAAAAGGCCAAACAATCCCCCCCCCCCCCCCCCCCCCCCCCCCCCCCCCATTGAATCAGAACATTACTATGTTGATAACATAAATCGAAATATTATTTTAAACTAAACATTTTCAAATTACACATTTATATGGCTCCAGAAAATGATTTCATTTTTAGAATATCCAAAAGCAACATTTTTAATTATCATTTGATGGGTGTGAATGATTATAAGTGAGGGAGATAAAAGGTGTGGGGTTAGGAGGTTAGCTCACGTGTAATGAAATGATACATCTCCATAAACTTAACACTATTTATTCAACCAACAATAACAATAATAAATTATATACTTTCTTTCTCTCTATTTTATTTTAATTATCGTTTTAAGTTTATACATACAAATTAAAAAAAACAATTAATTTTATATATTTTTTATATAAAAACATAATTATATTTACATTTAACCATATTTTAACTAATAAAATTAATAAATTACTGAATAAAATTAATAAATTTTATATTGAAAGTAAACAATACTTATTTTGTAATGTAATTTTCTTTTACAACGATAATTAATACGAAACGAATAGAGTATAAAGTTTAAACGGTAACATAGACAAACTAGAGGAGCCATATGTAGTCAAATATTATCCATAAATTAAAAAAAAATATCAAACTCGAATAGAAAATTTTAATACCAAATATAAGAATTATACATCGACTTGTATTACCATCCCGTGCTTAGCACGGGTCAAGTTTTGTTTGCATTAAAAAAGTCATGCTTAATCTATTCACTTTTATTTTTATTGTTTTAATGACTGTTCTGATAAGATTAATATAATAAAAAATATTATTAATCATGTACGTAAATATACAATTTTTTTCTAAAAATTCCTAAGATAGTCGAAAATGCTCTGTTCATAACAAATAGATTAGTGAAATTGTCAAACCATAACAAACAAATTTGTAAAAACTATATTTGCATTATCATAGTTGTAGATAGTTGATACCTGTTTTCCTTCGGTTGAGTGTTATTTTTTTTTGGTTGTTGCTGCTGTTGTTTTCCACATCTTTAAATTTGAAAATGCTTAACCACCTTCGAGGCTACAAAAACATAATATAGAATTTTAAAGAGTAAGAGAGAATTATTTAGAAAAGAAGTAAGGATACAATTGTTTTCAGAGAATGCTCCTTCGTTTTGTCTGTAATTTGAGTTTATCTTTTGCTTGATTGTATCTTGGCCTGATATACTTCTTTCTTGTTAAAGCTTATTTTTTTTTTCTTCCCCCTACATTTCTGATTTTATTGGATTAAAGCAAGGCAAATAGTTTCCTAAAATAGGCAATAGAAAAAACAGATTTATAAATACTAATTTTATAAATAAAAGAGTTAGAGATACTTATTGTTACCTGACAACGCTTTAAAACAGGAGTAGACTTCAGATGCCATTTTCAAGCTGAAACAAATAATAAAAGAATATGACTTGTATGGATTTTCTTGCATCTGGCGAATATCTGAAAGAGAAAAAAGAAAAATAAGAAGCAATGCAGAAGAAGAGAGATGAAGAAGGTATAGAGGCAGTTTTAAATCGGATCATATTTTTGAACGTGGTGTTTATAATGGGAATTTTTTTAGGAATGTAGGTATTTGGAGTCACTGAAAACTCGGGACTTGAATGTGATTTTTAGAAAGATAATTTTGTATCAATATTTATTTTTAAATGTTTTTGCCACATGTCATATTCTGATTAGTTAGGTGACTTGTGCTTTAGTATATAAAGGATACGTTTTAGGGGGGAAAGGAAAACTAGAAATAAGTAGGGAAAGTGAATAATTTAAAATATTGTTGACAAAAAAAGAATTATTTAAAATATTGTTCTTGAAGATTTGAAGTGGTGAGATGCTCTGTCTTTAAGGGGTAAGGTGGGGCATGCTTCACGTGATTTTCTCTTCGTTTTTTCCTCTCGCGACCATGTTATTAAATACATTGCGGATTAATTATATGATTTTTCATACTTCATGGTACCTATATTTATTATACACGTATATTCCTTTTTATTTACTTAAAACATGAAAACGAGATGTATTTATTACCATATCTATGAAGACGAAATGTATTTATTAATATATCTACGTAAACGACTGCGAGAAATATTCAGAAAGTAATTACTCGATTCGTGAACACATGATGTAAGCTGCCAAAAAAAAAAAAAGAACACATGATGTATCATATTAATGAATCTTAACCAGTGTTCAAGCGTAAATGTATAACACTAGCGTGGATGCAGTTTATCTAAGCATAATAAATATGGAGTATTTTAAAACTGTTTTAATGCAAAATCTAAGCATAGTTTTTTTTTGCTGGAACACAGTAGGTAAATTATAGACTTATACTCTCTCTTTCTTGTCATAGACTTATACCCTCTTTATATACAAAAGATTGATGTTTTAGTTTCTTTTATATATAAATGATTGATATATCAGTTTCAAAAAAATAAATGATTGATATTTTACATTTAATTAATGTATTCTATTTTATATCTAAAACATAAATAAAATCTATAAATGTGATTAACTTTATTCAGAATCAATAAAATTAACAAAAACTAATAAATTAAAATATGTATTTATTTTATTAACATGTATGTAAATCCTAAAATATCAATATTTAAAATCTAGATGGAGTAATTAATAATATCATTGCAACGAACCGTTTAATTCTCAGATGTCATATGTGGTGCAAGATGTGCCGTATACCTAATAAAACTGATTTTGAATTTTTGATAACGATTAACATCTAATAAAATTATTTAATATACATAGACTGTGTGTAAAAGGACACCCCAAATCAAAATGGATATGCGGTTGAGATCGATCCACAAGTAATATGGATGTATGTTCTCAGGAGTACTATTTAATAGAATAATATTTATTTGGTTACAAGATAAATATTATTAAACAATTTTAAGAGAAAGATAATTGATTTTATCCGTGACTAATTTAATTTATAAAATTACTTGTATTATTAAAACATTTTACTATTAATTTATAGCTATTATAATTATGAATTAGACATAATATAATTATTATAGATTGTAATTTATTTTTATAATGCATATGTGATGACGAGCGTGTACCCAAGAACATAATAAGATTGGTGACCCTGAAATTGAACATAATAAGATTGGTGACCCTGAAATTATGGTGGTGGACCATTTAGTGATGAGATAACTTTCCGGAAAATCGGTGACTTTCTCGGAAACTCAATCTATTTTCACAGATTGATTCCCTTTTGGTGTCATGTTTTCTTATTTTATATTTTTCCTTTAGGGTATGATTAACCGTGGTCTTTTAACCGAAATTCTTAATTTATGATTTGATATTTTTTTTTATATTTTTCGGTTAAAATATGTCTCTTATATCTCTTATTTAAAAAACGGTTTTTAGCTAACTAAAAAAAGCTAAGAACATCCCTTATCTGAAACTAAGAACTTCAGTTAAGAGACTTGAGTTAATCAGGGTCTTAGGTTTGTTAGTATTATTACTTTATAAGAAAATTTAATCCAAATTCTAGTTTAACTCTATGATGCTTAATCCGTATTTCAGTGGTAGTTTTTTTAGTTTCCAGGTTTAGAATAATAATAACCGAGAAAACGCTACCCAAAATATAATTTATTTTCTTTTTTGATTGAAGTAAATATAAGTTTTTGCTTGTCTTTTTTTTTAATAAGGGCATCTTTGCTTATCCTTTTTTTTATCAACAAAAAAAAATGTGAACTATCTGTCAAATAGATTGTGAACTATCTGTTCTGTTGAAAACCACTTATCTACCGTTAGTCTTAAGTTTTTTTTTTTTTGCTTAAACCGTTGTTCTTAAATTGTTTTATATTTTTCTATAACTGTTAATTTTATGACAAAAATGAGTTCAAAAAAAAAAAAATTAGCACAGAATATTGGTTATAAACCAAACTTATCTTCTATGTAATTTATGTTCTATGTAATCTGTTACTATTTGAAATCAATAAAGCGAAGATGCTATAAAAAAATCTAACTTATCTATGAAAGCCATTTTACAAAAAAAAAGCCCCAATTTATCTGATTAGTGATTTTCTATAGATGATTTATTTTATCCCTTTTAGGCGTCAATTTTATCATATATTTAAGAGTGCCAAAATTTTTCAAAACTGTCTCTAGTACAGTGGCAAAAAATGTTTACAATATACTTATGAACCGGAGTATGAACCTGGCTTACGCATCTATAAAGTAATTATTTTTTCTTTGCTTTAGGCATGATATGATATGATGCTAGGCCACCACTGTCTGCATGCATATAGTTGAATCAGCAGAAACTATTGTATATTTTACTATAAGCATTTGACGACTTCAGACTTGGAAGATTATTAATCACTTTTCAAATATACGTGGTCACTGGTCATTGAGGGCATGTATTTTATTATGATACGAGTGTGTACTAAGATTAGTATCATATGTTATTAATTACTATACTTATGCAGGTGACTCGTTGTTCCTTTTAATGATTGGTAGATTTGCCTTACGTGTGCATGAACGTTATCAGTGTATTAGGAATTAGCAAAGACACGTGTCTATTGCTGGTTAAATTGTCGGTTTGTCGAATTCTTGTTCCGACTTTTCAATTGTAAGTATGAATTTGGTAGAAGACTCCAAAATAATAGTATTTTTAATTTCATGAATGTCAATTAGTTTGCTAAATTTGATATTTTGAAAAGCAAATTAGGAACTTAGGATAACAACTATCGTGTCATAGCTTTATACGCGTTATCTTTACCAAATATCAATATGATAGTATATATATATATATATATATACTTTTGCTTTATTTTGTAATAATTTAACCAATTATTTAGTTTGATTTTAAGTAGTAACTAATGGTGGCTATAGGAAATTCTTCATTTATTTTCTTTGTCCCAAAACCCATAGTCCTGACTCCTATATAATATCCAACTAGATTTTGATCTGCACTTAAAAAACGCTGATTTATTTTTAAATTAAATAAATTCTTCTAATATAATTTATATATAAGATAATATATAGGTTTGAGTATATTTATCCGGATACACTGAAACGTACCAAACTGAAAAAAACAAAATTAAGCTGAATCTCATAAATAACCGAGTATATCCTATATCTTTAGAACCAAAAAATAGAAACTGAAATGAGAACCAAATGAGTACTTAAAATTTTAAAATACAAATTATATACCTATAAATATTTAATTTCTAAATAACTAAATATCCTAAAAATACTATTTATAAACCAAATTATGCAAAAAATAATAATGACTCAAATATTTTTATTGAAATAATTAATAGTTAATCATTTATCCTATATTTTTTTCAAACAACCTAAACTATCCGATTTAAAGCGTAAGATATTTTACATTTGTGAAAATTCAATAAAGAGTATCATATGCGTTGTTAGAAGCTGTAAAATAAATAAAAATGTTCTATTTAAACCAGTCTTATTTTTACTAATTCCAATCCGTTTAGATCCATTTGATATTTTTAATGATAAGATTAATCATTTAGTTCATATATAAGAATGTAAAATCAAATTTTAATAATTGATTGCATATATAAGAATGTAAGATTAAATTGATGTTTCATAGTTGAATAATTGACATTAAGGTTTTTAGTTTCCAATTCACATAAAAATGAAAAATATTGTTATACGCTGGAGGAATCTCCATTACAACCTATATTAAACATAACTAAACCATTGAAAATTTTATACTATTAATGGAACTATATGTGGTTGATATATGGTGTTTTATACATCTTGTATATATGCTTTTAAATTGGTTTTCAAGTCTTTATCGAGTCTTCCTAGTCCTTTTGGAGTCATTACAGGTCTGGAGTTGCATTGGATGGGAGATGGACCAGCTGGAACAAAAGAGGCAGAAACAATGCAATTTGGTGGTTTTCACGCAGAACAGTCTTGATGACTGTTCCGGATAGCGGAGCAACCCGAGTGACTGTTCCGAGTGAGTGTTCCAGCGGCAGAGATTTTTAAGGAAACTACAACCTATTTCGGGATTTGCCCTAATCTCTCTATTTTCTCTCCCAGCCGCCTGTGGCTTTGAGATATCTCCTTTTTCTATTTTTCCTGATCATTCTACGCTATTCTAGACAGAAGAAAACCATTGGAGATTTTTGTGCTTTTGGATTGTAAAGGGAGAAGGCTCCATCTCTCTCACCATAGAGAAGATTATCCTGAACACTCTTTCTATCTCTTTTATTTACATGAAGTCCTATTCAGAATTGATCTCTGTGTTTTCTCTGTTCATGGCTGAGTAGTCAACTTGCTTAGTCTAGGGTGTTAGGGTGTTAGATCCGTGAGTTAAACCTAGATAAGTGAAACCATTGATTGTATTCATTCATATCTGTTCTTAATGCTTGCATTAATCTGGCTGCTTAATGTTAGATCATAGGTTTAACCTGTTCATTAACCGTGTAATAGGTTGCTAGATCTGTTATGAATGAGCCTAGCATCCCTAATCAGCGAAAGTAGATATTAGGGTGTTTGGTGAACCTATCGGACCTGATCTCTATTGCTTGCTGTCGCATCTTGATCCAAACGAGAGTTTAGGTATCAAGATCGATCAGCATAGGGAGCAGTACCACGACAGTGGGCTGTTCTACTTGAGTGATCCGAGTTCTAGACTTGCTCTTAATTAAACTTGAATAATTGTTTGGCTCACACTTGTTTAACACCCGATCAAACCACCCTAGGCTAGCATTTTTAATCATCTGAAAACTTTAATTCAATCTATTAATTGCTTGTTACGATTCCTCAACTTTAAAACCCCCATATTGTTTTAGCTTGATTCTGATCCCATAAAGATAAAGTGTAAGATTTGGTCTCTGTGGATTCGATCCTAAAGTGCTACATCGACATACCATTCGATTGTGGTAGTGTGCACATTAGGTTATTTGGTGTGCGTATACACGTAATATCAGTGGTAATGATCACGTCATGTGTAAACATGTTTGAGTAATTTGTCATATATTCATGGATATTTATTATTAGAATAATTATATAATAGATTATGGGAGAATAATAAACGAGTTTATTTAAATTATGTAAAATATTTTTATAGTTAGAGAAATATAAAGTGAGATCCAAAAAATATTTAAATCTAATGAAATGGTCTAACAACCTTGTTTAAATAGATTTTTTAAGAATCCTTCATTTTTAATAGTATAGATTCAGCGTAAATGTTATTTAGAGTTTTCACGCGAATTACAAAAAAAATTGATTTGTGCAACATAGCGGTTATATATAATGCATAATTTTTCATATTTATTAGTGAATCCAAATAATAGTTGTTAAACTATAAATTTTGTTTAAAATCTGAATTAAAATAACATTTTTCTATGAAACATAAAAATAAAAGCTAAAATGATACAATATATTTGAAACTGATGGAATATAACATAACTGCAGTTAATATATTTGGCGTAGAAAGATTAACCAATTAAAAAAGTGGCAAAATTATAGAGAGCTACTTAGACGAAGATCAAAATTTTGAAGCTAATCAACGTTGCTTGCTCAAGACGTCCTGAGAACGGACCATTGCGCGATTTTATTGATGACGCCGAATAAATTTCAATTAACTTTACATATATACAAGCGACCGACGATGGTATATATATGACTTTTATGTTTTTAGTCTAGTTTTAAAGGGGTATTATGTAAAGTTGTAAATAGTCTAAGGAACTACCTTAAACATCATGATTTATTTTCGAGACCTTGTGTTTAATTTTTTCTGGCATCCGCACATCTAAAACATCGACGATAAGCATATGCTTTTGGAGTTTTGAGCTACACATATTTATGCTAAAAGAACATATCAACAATAACCAGGTTTTTTTCTAAAAAAAAAACGATAATCAGGTGTAATATAACGTTTTTCTGTAAAATTCAAACAAAAAAGAGTATATAGTAGTTTATACTTTTATGACCGCTTTTTGCTATCCGGAATATATATTGAACTATGAAATTTATCCATAATTATTATAATGATTTCAGAGAAGCTTGTAATTCGTTTTAATTTGCAGGACTTGTTGGTTTAGTATAAAGCTTAAGTTATTATTTCTGGTCAAGAATATCTAGAAAACAAAAGATATAAAGTTCGTTCCAACTAACAGTGACCACATGCTGTCGGTTAACTAGTAATCTAATAATATAAGTTGTATAACGCTAATATAAAAGCCAATATATTAACATATATACATATGTATGCATTACTTAATTAGTGTTATTGTCGAGAAAATGAGTTTTAATTTTTCCATAAAAGAGAAAGAAGAGATGAGACTGCTGAATAATTGGAACATAGTAGATTTACTAGATGCGGCTCATAGCATGTGATAACATATAATATGATTAGTCAAAAAGCAAAATATATGGTAGTGTATGCCCATTTTGCTTCACTTGTGATGTGCCAAGTTAAAAGAACTTTGAACCCTTTTAAGTAATTGATTGATGCATAGAATGTGGAGAACCATGTGATTTTGTCCCTCCTCCTCCGGACTCTCTGTCAATTCTACAACAATCTCTAGCCTTTTGTTGTTTTTATTAAAATATATTAATTTTGGTATATTCATACTTCCTTACATAATTTATCTAATATAACCTAAGATATCAAAGTTGTTTTTGATTTTTGGCCAAAATTAATCAAAACTACAAACTGTACTGAAATATAGAATATACAACTATATAGAAACGAAATCTTGGTTTAACTATACGAGTAGTTTCTTGGAGTATAGGTTAAACCGGAGGCAATTTTGTACTGTGCAGTTTCTCTGTTTCTTATTGCATATAAGGAGCTTGCATCGTTAATCTAAGTATCATAGTTAAAAGATTTTTAAATATTTAATTAGTTAATCATGAATCACATTTTTGGGTATAAGAGAAAGGCCTATTTAGGTAGAAATCAAAATTCAGCGTGGTAATTGCATATCTATGCATTTTTTTTAATTATTTGCAGAACCAAGTAATTTGTGTACTGATTTGCCAATCTGTCCTTGAGCTGAGACGTATTTAATGATCTGCTACCGGGGTTGAGAAACAAAATTGATTTTTATTACAAGTGAAGAGGAAGCATAATCAATGAACTAAACCGGTTACATTTGAGATACTTGAAGTACTTAGATATTAAAACCGGATATATGTTCAATGGCGGCCGAAACCTAAAATTGCATTTATAAAACGGAAATAACCGGTTACAAATATATGTTACTGGAGTAGTTTATTATTGTTAGATATAAAACGATGATTTTTACATAGATTAGTTTTGGTGATCCGGAAGGGATCAAATAATGAGATTTTGCAGACATATTTTTCAGACAGAACTAAAAAATGAGATTTACTTTTACAGAGAAACAATATATTGAAATATGAATTGTATCAAATCTCTTTGGATTTTTGCAGGAAAGAGAATCCCAAAAAAAAATCTCATTTAAAAAAAAAATCTCTAAACCGCAGAAAATAATACTACCTTGCTCTTATCGAGCCTTTTGACGGCGACCCGATCGCCGTTAGATTTGTGGATGGCAACGTAAGTATACCCGAATTGACCATGACCCAACAACTTCCCGATGCTATACTGCTCGTGGAAGTCTTTGGCATATCCAAACTCGGTACGCTTCCCGCAAGGGACGGACCCGGTTCTCCGCTTGGTGGTTGTTGAGGGCTTGTCGTTGTTGTTTTCCGGAGGAGGAGGAGTCTTATTATTAGACTTAGGGTTCTTCTTGTTGTTGTTGGTCTGACTACTACTTCTTCTGCTGCTGCTGCTGGTGGTACCAGTGACTCTAATTGGGGAGAAACACACATCCATGATGGCGCTTAAGATTAAACTAACAAAACGATTCAAAACGAGGAATACGGTCGATGATGGATTTGGAAATGGGAGTTGGGATTATTCATTTTAATAAACAAAAATGAAAAAGAGAGGAAAGGAGGAGGACAAGAAAGAGAGCGTTGAGTTGGTCAAACACAGAGAGCGAGCAAGTAAGTGAAACACATGTCCTTTAATTTACTTTTCTTATAGTATTAGGGACACTTTTGGTATTACTTCAAAATGTACAGTACCTTTACCACCTACCTAATTACCACCTATAACTTTACTATCTAGTGCAATTTCCCTAAGAAAAACAACATCCAATTTGTTTTTTTATTCTCTCCATTTTAATATACATATATTTTATTCAGTCAAAAAATATACATATATTTTATATGGTTTTTGTCGTTTTATAACATATAAGGTTTTCACATAAGGTTTTCACATATGTAGGTAACTTAATCTTTATTAAAAACCGCATAACTAATTAAATTTTTTAATATTTGCATTTATAATATTTATATTATTATTTAATATTATTTTTGAAAGAAATAAACTTTTATTATATGTGTATTGATATAAAATAGAGGGAGGGGTAATTTGGAAATAATCTATGTCGTAGTTTTTAATAACACTGTACTAGAAAAACACTTCTCTAGAAGTTAATTGCAAAAGAAAACTACATATCTTTCACTCTTTCAAAAAAAAAAACTACCTATCTTTCAGTTTTTACAAGAGTAAGTGAAAGCTTCCATATAGAGTTTACCGTTTCAAATCTCCAAACAACACCTGGATCCATGAATTTCATGATCCAATGAGTCAAATCATTAGTAGAAAAATGGACACGTGGAACACTTCCTTTTGAGTCAAGATCACATTGTGGGCGTTCATGTTCCTCTAGTAATTACATCCCTATATTAGAATTTTAGAACACAGTCTTTTTTTTTGTCTTTAAAGAAAAAGAACACTTTTTTCATTTGGCCTCAGCGTTCGGGTCTTCGGATTGAGTTCGGGCCAGTTTTTTCGGGTCTGAATCTTTCGTATCCTAAACATTTGGACACAATAGGTATTTGTAAATTTTAAGTTCGAGTTTGGATCGGTTCTTTTCAGTTTCATGTCGGTTCGGGTCTATAACTAAAATACCTATAAAATACTTGTAATTTTCTGGTCCGAATCGGATCCAGATATTTAAGATCTAAAAAGAACATGAAATATCAAACTCCATCAAATTTAGTCGATATTTATCATATGTATCTAAAATTTCACAAAATAACCTAAATTAAACTATTAATAATTAAACTAAAATATTTTAAACTTTAAATTTACATTTTAAAGCTTCATATTACTTAAAAATATTACAAAATAATAACAAATATTGTCAACAAAAGGTATTTCAACTAAATCATAAAATAATATATATAAAATAGAACACAAAAAACATAGTTTTGGATATACATATTTTTAAGTTGGATACAAATTGGTTCTTATCAGATCGGTTCTTTTCGATTCTGGTTCTTTCGGGTAAAAAAAATTGGATCCAAATGATACTTATATATTTTCGGTTTGATTTCGATTCGGATATTTTCGGATCAGTTCCGGTTTGGGTTTTCGAGTCCAGGTTAAAATGCTCGGGTCTAGTTTTCATATGCATATAAAATTGAAATATAACGTATAAATTTTAACTAGTAAAACTTGAAGTACAAAATATTATGTATAATTATATTTTAACGTATCAAATCCTTTTAAAAGAATCTGATGTACCATAAAATCCCAATATTTGATAACGAAATGGAGTATACGTGTTGTTGATTAGCAAGGCAGAGTTGAACAAAAATAAAAGATTAGCAAGGAAGATTTTTTTTTTTCTTTTGAAACAGCAAGGAAGATTTCTCAGTTAGTTTATGCTGTTATTGCTAAATTGTTATCATTTTAGACGTATGGGACTGTGGCGTTTTAAGGACTGAATCAAGATAATTTTTTTGATTCATTGACACATAAGAAACTATAATAATATGTGCAGTAGCGCAATTCTTCTTTTTTTTCTTTTTGATGTGGATATTTTGTTAAATATCTTTTCATAAATTTTCTTTTATATATGAGATGAAAGTTAAGTGAGAAATCTGTTTTTCATCTCTTTTTTGTGTGAATTCTGTTAGAGTTGTTTCGTTTAGATTTTTCTTTCAGTGTAATACGGTTTGCTTTAGGTTTTTGTATGGTTTTATTGTGTTTCATCAAAAAAATATTGTCTTTTAGGTTATTCACATTGAGTCTAAGATTAGTAGCCATTGTTTTAAGATGAACAGTAAAGAAACTAAGATATTTTTTTTTTGGAACTAAAGAAACTAAGAAAATAAAAGCAAGAAAAGGGACGGTGAAGGTAAAGTTTTTACATAATGTCCCAACTTCCATACTGTTGTGAACTGTTGCAATATAGTTTCTGTTTATCAAATTACATCATCACTTTTCATTTTCTTCTCCTATTTAGTAATTACAGAATATATAAACTACTATGTTATTAACATCTGATAAAAGATGAAACAGCCAAAAAACCTGTCATTATGGAAGCTTCAAGTTGCATATAAAAGAAGCGAAAAGAGAAAGCATTAGCTTATAAGATGCTTAGCCACCACCACTCATCAATTCTCCCCGGAGAGAAGATATACAAATTTGGACCATTCCAGTTTTCTCTAATGGACCTAATATTAATTACTTTTTGATCAAATCAAACCCTATTTTGTAGCCACTCGTGATTCCCATGCAGATCTCATTTGATCATAAATCACTAATACCATCATACTTTTTGTCATCACATTCATCATATTTTGCCATCCTCATCATTGGCGTTACCTATCCCGCCATAAATATCAACATAAGAGACTTGCTTGAAACTTTATTCTCTAAAAATTTATTGATGGGCTCATGTGAAGAGGTGGCTGGCTTGCTGCTTTACATAGTATTCCATATTTGACCCATTTATGTATCTGTTGTGGAACTACCAATCTATTTGGTCTCTATAAATTGGAAACAAGCCGATAACAGGCCCATGACATGGATACGAGCTCACATCAAGGAGACTAAAATATGGTCTTTACAAAATGCCGAATGCTACGTACGAACCGGCTAGAATTATGATTGTTGCAGTAGAATAGCCAGCCCACGAAAAATGGGCTTAGGATCGTTAGTTATTCAGTCCAACACCTTTTCTAAAATATTCTGAAAAGTAGATTTATTTATTTGAGTATATTTGAAAAAATAACAAAAATAGCTGGTATCTATAAATTATTGTCAGCGTTTGACCGTTTGAGCTTTTATTTATTGGTTGCAAACGAGCATGTTTTCATAAGCTTACTCAAATATACTACTTACTACACCACCTAAATGTTTAAGCTTGAATTAAAAAAATAAAATGTTTAACAGCGGTTAACTGCACATAGCAATTGAGAATATAATTGTTTTAATCATTGGAAAAAATAGAATTGGGAAGCGTGAGCGAAACGTGATGACACAGTTCTATATGAATATTTTTTAATCAATTTATTTTTAGTCAGAAATTATTTAAATAATGAATATGTAAGAATTTTGGTGAGAAGAATACGAAAAGGCAAGGACGCACTGTATTGGCCGGTCAGGTGAGGTGGGTCCTTTTACTGCTCCAGTCAGTCTATTACCACAAGAAACCGCAGAAACCAGAACTCAAAAGGGTTTATTTGCCAAATAACCAAAAAAAAAAGAAAAATTAGATTTTGGAAGAGAGAGTAGAAAGAGATAGGAAGAAAAAATAGGAAAGTGAGGAAAATTTTGGTTACTTAGTGTATTTAAGTTTTTTTCATGTATATATAATACAATTTTCCAACTCAAAAAGCCACTCAATTTTATAAATTACTGAGAATATAATATAATATATAAAGTACTCTAGTAATTAAAAAAACTACTAAATCTAAACAGCTGTGGAGGAATGTCAGTTTTTATTAAAATCCCTGAATATTTATTTTAAGATTACAAAGAAAATAACAAATTTCCTTTAAATTTCTTGTCTTTTGACCTTTTTATTTTCTTTGAGCAACCTTGTCTTTTGACCTTTATCTTTTTATTTTCTTGTTTTCTTTTAGATTCATAATGGTCTCTTTTATACACTAATTTAACTTAATCTATTTTATCGTTTCAAAATTTTAATTTAGCTTTCTCATGTATTCTAGTATTTTATTTGTTTAATTATTTGACATCCAACTGTTCTCTATACGTCAAAATAAATTATTCACCCTGCTCTTTTATACCTACGTAATTTCTCCTTTTCACCTTATTTTTGTATAATATGTTAATAGAATCTGACTCCCGTTACTACACATCATAATTTAAACAGTTTATATAAAATATGGGGATTCCGGTATATTTGTATTTTTCGTCTTTAAATATTCTCTATACATATCTTTGACGTTGTGATGATACAAAAGAGTATAAATAATATTCATATATTAACATATTATATATCATGTCAAGTCATATACAACGCTTACATGCGTATATGTCCGTGCGTGTAGTATAGTTTAGGAAAAATTTATTTCCCCTTCAAAGTATAATCACTCTCCTTTTGTTTCCCTACTTACAAAAATCTTCTTCTACGCATCAAGACGCAGTGAGAGAGAAGAGAGAGAAAGTCCGATTGTTTCTCCAGTAACTGCAAACCGACCTTGTGTTTGAAAATGGCGTCGTGCAGGAAAATGTCAAGTTGTCTACTGATTTTGCTGATTCTTATTTCGACCTATTTCAGTCTAATGGCTAATGGTAAATGGGTCAACGTCACATTTCCATATTTTCAGACCAAAATTTCCAAAATCTTATTCTTCTTTTACTTCTTATGACATTTTCAGGCAGACCCGAACCAAGCTCGTATGAAACCACTACTGTACAGTTTTCCAACCTCCTCTGTTTTTTTTTTCTAATTAAATTGGTTTTGAAAATGTCACTAATTTTGGCCAGGGAGGTGATCAAGACCAGAATATGCTGATGAGAGGTTTAATAGGATCAAGTCCACCAAGATGTGAGAGAGTGAGATGTCGTGCGTGTGGACACTGTGAAGCAATACAAGTTCCTACTAATCCTCAAACAAAGCTCCATCACTCTCCTTCCTCTGAGATTATCAATCTTGATTACACCAGAGGAGACGACAGTACTAATTATAAACCAATGAGCTGGAAATGCAAATGCGGTAACTCTATCTATAACCCTTAAAGAGATTTCTTACTTTTGATCGATAATTTTATTTCTTCGCTTTTGGGTTCAATTTCTAAAATATCTGTGTACATATATATGCTTTAGTTGTAATCTCCAGAGTTTCTAAAAATTCTGCGTTATTTTGATTCTGATGTTGTTTATTATTATACTGTAGTTAACAAACAACAGAGATAAATAAAACTTGTGTTATCAAATTGATTTGTTTTTGTTATTATAGATAATGGGTTTTGATTTTACAAATCGTAAAAGTAAAATCTTTTTAAAATAAAGGAAATATGATTAGAAGAACACGTATCGTAAACAGAACGCACGGAAACCTATTTTCAAGACGATTCTGACAAATACCAATTTTGTGGATGAAAGTTACATCACACACGTACGTATGCATCTATGTAAATGTATAACATTATCCATGTTCATATGAGCTTTATGGTTGGAAACAAGTTCCATAGATGATGGACAAATAATCAGTCGTTTTGCTGTCGTCAAACGTCGCCGTTTTAACGACTATGTCATCACATTGGATTTGGGTTGTACTTTTTTATTAAAAAGATTAATTTATTTTCTCAAAAAAGAGATTAATCTATTTAGTGACCACTGGTGGATTTTCTGCGTCCTAGTACTTGTTTCAGTAGTGCAAAGGATTAAATTATTTAGTGACCGCTGGTAATTTATTTAGTGACCGCTGGTAATTTATTTACTCCAAATGACATCCTTGTATTTTCCTGAATGAAATATTCAAAGAAAATCTGAAACCAAAAAACTAAATAAGATATCTTGACTAATTGAGCAGTGGAAGAAAACTAATGGATACATTGTGATAAATGTACTATGATATGAATAGTTCATAGGTTGAGACATATTAAACGATTAATCAGCATCTACATATTACAAAACGATGATAGGTATTATGTCTACTTTTAAGTCAATGATCAATTTATATTTGTAGGCCATAAGTTATAGCATGTTTTTTCGTTTTAGTCAGATTTAACATCTGGAATATATACACATTAACATGTAGAAGTTAATATGAGATTGGGACAAACACTATTAGGCATAGAGAAAATTAAAGAGTGTGAGATGATGGGATTGATCATGTGGAAAGAAGAAGGGAATTGACAAAACAAAAGGAGAAGATGTGTGCTATTGTCTGTGGGGTTTACCCATTTCACAAATCAAGCAAAGCAAACAGTCTTGAATCTCTCTACTGTTTTTCCTTTGAATGACTTTACTTCATTTTTGTTTGTTTGTTTTCATTTCATTTATTACTAAGTAATAGTGCTACTCAATAGTTAAATAATAAGTAAACATATTTGGAATTGGGTGGAGACCCATGTTGTGTCAATCAGAGTCAGTATACGCCTGCCACTGTACAGTGCTCCCGATTTAACTAATCTTCAACGCCGCTCCAAATATTTAATATGATATCTACAAAATGAGTCCCTTAGAGCACTTCCATCAATGCTATGAGATGCAAAAAATGATTAGTTGTTAATTAACTAAAAGTGATTGATAAGGTTTTAATATCCATCCCATAAATTAGTAAATAACTATTATTATTTATCACTTACAAATAATAAAATATAAATATAATCTAGATGTAACAAAATTATTATTTATCAATTACAAATAATAAAAATATAAAAGTTTTAAACTGAAAATAACAAATAATATATAATATTACTTTTGGTGTAAGATTTAGTGTTATTGTTGGAGGTGACAAAAAAAATTAACACCAAAACACCAAATTTGGTGTGATTTCAACACCAAATTTGATGTCATTGTTGGAGATGCCCTAATACCAACTAATGAAAAGACTCGAAAGAAGAGACAGAAAACTTCCACCTTACAATTGTATTATATAACATTCTGAGTATGTCTTTGTTAAATCAATTTTGCTAGTATGTGTACCGCCGACATGATATGTTTATACTTTGTAGAAGATTGATTGCACACTGTCGCACGATCGTTAAACCCATTAAAAGCAAAGTGACAAAATGAAAAGACTCGAAAGAAGAGACAGAGAAGGAAAAAATGAGAGTTCCAAAGCATAAAATACAATGGCCATTCCCATCTCTTTTTGTTTCTGTTTCTTACCGTTTGTTTAACTGTTTTTAATCTCTTCTTTGTTGCATCACTTCCTTGGAACTATGGATGCAATAAAAAGGTTAGAGATTTAGCCATTGGAGATAAAATCGTTAAAGCACACAGTTGACAAGGTACAATCACGTGGATGCACTTTGGACATATCCATAATCACTTTCTCTGTTTCAATGATCTATTTTGACGTCCATTGCTCCATACCTAATTTATTGTTCTTGTACGATACATACCTTTGTTCATCATAATATATGAGATGGTTAATGCTTCCACGTGCGATAGAAGTAATATTATGAGATCGTATATGAGATCGTGAATAGATTATTTCATTACTTCAAATAATATGGATGAATGGTCAACCATATTTCGTCGTGACCTAAAAGTTAGGCAGAGTTGATCACTCTGATACGTACTATATATATATATATATATCCAGTTTTGAATCCAGTATTTCACAGGATAAAGTTAAAATTTTGCAGCATAGAATTTTACCAAAAAAAATTTTGCAGCATAGAAGTTCATTTAAGCATATATTTATATATTTGTAGTCTAGACAAAACTGATTTAAATAATGCAGAGAATAATTATTTTGAAAGAGTTGAAGACAAATCTTACGTACAGGAAATAAATGGAGGAGATTCCAATGGTCCAATATAGATTTTGGAAAGTTCAAAAAAAAAATATATATAGATTTTGGTCTTTAATTTGGAAAATAGCAAACACATCCCAAATGTGTCTTCTTTTGTCAACATCTCAAATGTTTATATTCATATTGGTTTTATGTATATTAATAAACAATGCTTTCTTTTTTATCAATACCCTACACATATATTTTTTTTTTCTTTGTTTCTTTGTTGAAGGATATATATATATCTTGTCGGTTAATATGTATATGCACCAATTCGTTGATTCATTCCCAAGTTTACATTATTAGTGGACACACCTGTGGTTAATTAAATATATGAACACAACATGATAAAACTTGGAACTAATGGTATAGCCTCCATGACATTTTTACAACTATACCATCACAGCATGGCTCAACTCATATTGAAAAATGTCCAACAATGTGACAATATTAGATCGGTCTGTCTACTGTTATAAACTTACATGGGTTGGAATTTGAAAGAAGCTCCATGAAGGGTTCTTAAATTAGTTCAAAGTTTATATTGGACGGAGAAAATAAAACCTGCATGAGTACTATATCACTGTAAGATGAAAAATCCTTACAACTTTAATAAAATATGAGTATACTGTATACGTAATTTGGTTAGACTGAAGCAATTGGTTTATATTTATAATTTGGTTTAGGTTGTACTTTTATGCAGTTGATCCTTAAAAAAATCAGTGTAACGGGTCAGAAATGTTATTCATCGTAATATTTTCTTTAATCTCCGATATCTCCTTGATCCTTGATCTAATCGGATAAAATAATGATGTAAAATACATTTTAAAGCTGAATTTTAAATAAATGAAAAAAAAAACTAGACATTTGCGTGAGTGGAGCAAATAGGTCATTGTAAGGGCACTTTCATGGGGACCATTACGGCTTGACGAAGAGTCGTTGCTTAGAAGCGTCAATACGAGCTGAAACTTGCAGTGCGATCCGGTCTGGTCCAGTATTTTACTGGCTATGGTGTATAAGTTTTTTTTTAAAAAATCTATGTAATAAATGAGTTACACGGCCTAATTCTTGTGATAGATAGATCACACGAGTAAATGGTCCAAAATTTGTATAGTCGTTTTTCAAAATAAATTTGAAAAAACTACAGGGACCAGTATGAAGAAGCTACAGAGAAGAATTACATCAACAGTGAGAAAAAAAAAGAGCTGGTGGAATCTACTAATTAGTCAAATAATACCCAAGACAAGAGTGATGAGCAAAAATACTGATGAAAGCAAGAGTGAATCTAGCAAACCAGCAAAGCAAATCACATTCTGATATAAAGGAAGCAGAGGATGACACTTCAAAACAGTCGGATAGAGAGTTAAAATTTACAAAATTACTGACACAGACTTGACCCACATGGATCAAGAACATATCAAGTCCACTATGTAAAATAGTGTTCCTCAAGATTTACTGATCTAAAAATTTCTTCCTCAGTATACACTTATCACTAGTTCTGCATCAATATCTTGTTTACTGAGATTGAATCAGAGTCTTTAATGATGACACAAAACAAAGTAGCATATTCTTATATTCCAGCACATGAAAGGAGATTAGAATAGCAAATATCTGACAAAAGTTATAAAACAAATCCGATAAAGCATATTAAGTCCTAACAAGTGAACTAAGACGAGACTATTGCAAAGACGCAACATCTCAGTGCCCTTCGTTGTGCTTCACCTCAAACAGACCGTCTGGACCTAAGAACAGTAAAACAGAACAGAGTAACTTAAGAACCAAGACTTACGGAAAAAAAAAAAACATTCTTTGTCACATCTAAAACCCAATATAAACAAAAAAGTTACATACCCCAAGGAAACTCCTTGTTACGGATGTGCATATAAGGATACGTCTGTAAACAAAGAAAACAGAATGTGAAATGAGATAAAGCCATCAAAAGAGCTCCAATACAAGTGTTGTTAGCTTATAAGAGTGCAACTGAAAATGCCCAAGTATGTTATGCTCCCCCACTTTCCAGATTCATCTGTTAAACAACAACAACAAAAAAATCAAGACTTTGGTTTTACAAAAATAAAAAAAATCGAAGATTTGTTGAACAGAGAAACTGATTGATTCACAGAGTCTAAGAAAGTTTCAAACTTTTTGAATCTTATGTAAGAGTCAGAACAGGGGAATCTACCAAATCGTCTGGATTAAGTGAAATCGAGACGAATCTAAGAAACCCGGAGCTTACAAGCATCGTCAAGGCCGGCAGAAGATGAGAATCTTCGCTTGGGGGCAAGGGATGTCTTCGGAGCTGCGGTGATCGCTGCTCGGGAAAGAGCTGAGCGTATAATCGCCGTCGCCATTCTCCTGATCTCTCTCTCTCTCTCTGGAAGTGTTGTGAAAGGAACAGTGAGACTCAAGTGTAGAGTCAAGGGCTGACCCTAAGACAAACATTACTTGAAAAGCCCAATGGGCTTTGTGTTATGTGGGCTGTTTCATCTCACCATTATACTTGCAGTTACATATTATTACTTTTGTTACAACAGAGTGGGCTCTAGCATCATCAAAGCGCCCAAGATCATATGTTTTTTAACTCTGATCATTGATCAATATGTGGAATCTCACTTAGTCTAGTAATGGTTTTATTACCGAAAGTTTATTTAATGTTTCTATATCCAAAAAATCTAAGTTCTAGAGAAAACAGTTTATTACTCCTTACATTCCTTTAAAAAGTCACTTTACCATTTTTTCTTGTTACAAAAATAGTGTTGTTTTATAATTTTAGTGCAATTTATACTTATTTATTGATCTAATAAATAAATTTATATATCTCAAATATAGACGTAGTTAAATAAAACATTAGTGTATTTTAATCATTTTTTCATATGTGTGAAAAGTGTGTAACTGACACATTTTATGAATAGAAAAGAATAATAATTATATAAATTAATGATTGATAGTAGACTTTTAATATAGTGCAAGTGGACAAGTAGAAATACTAAAGAAGAAATGTGAAACTAACTATTTAAATAGCATTTAGTTTCTTGCAAGTGATGCAACAGATCGAAAAATAATATTTAGAAGCTAACATTAAAATAGAATTTAAATAAATAATGATATTCGCTCTGATTGTCATTTTTTGTTTCACATCTAGATTTTGACGTTACCGCAAGCGGCAAAGAAAAGGGCTCCGGCACCAGATCCACCGTGAGAATGTTCGATGACGACATGATCTGATAACTCGTCGCCAAGCATTTCCCAAACACTGCTATGAAGATAGTTTCTAAATACCCTGTAATGATCATAAAGTCCTCCTTCAACTATTACAATGCTCATCTTCTTCTCCAACCTTCCCAGCTTCTTTATCATCCCAACTATTCCTGCTCCTGCCACACGAGCCGCTCTTTCCGCTACTACATCGCACACTTCAACCACCACTTCTCTCGCCGCAAGAGTTGAGTCCATGATCTGCATGTTATATACATATGCGGGTAGTTCATACAAAAAATATTCAAGGTTTGCTTGTTTTCAGCACAATCTTTTTTCTTGATATCAATCAACATTGTTTACACATTGTAACATCTTCCCTTCAGTTTTTTATTTAGAGTTTGCGCTTACAAATTGCAAAAAGAACTTTGTTAAACATAAAAGCCAATACGTTTTAAATAAAATGACTTCAAATACAAGCAAGTCTTATGATACTTACCCCGAAAACTTCCTTGAGCTTTTTGTTTACGATGTCTCGGTCTTCAGATATATCTTGATGCATGGCAGCCATATCCGGCGACCTAAACACGTTAGGAAAATCTTGCATTATGTCACAATGATTGTTATAATCTATAGTTTTGTATAAGAGTCTTAGAAAGTATAGTAGGTACCCTAAAATGTAAGGAGTTTTGAGCTTTGGAGGCAGTATATCTCCAAATAGAGCAGATTCTTCAGACATTCTTAGCAAAACTCTTCTCACTATGTCCCCTAAGTATCCTCCAGACACCATCTTCTCAAATACCTTGAAGAAGCATAACCAAAAATATTCTCAAAACACACAAAACATGACTTTGTTTAACCAATAAGTGTTCTTACGTGGCTTCCTGGATTCAAGCTTTCCGCATCAAGAGCAGCATCAAATTCAGTTAGAGGAAGATGACAAGATCTGAAATCTCCCCACTCGGTGCTAATAACCTATACAATCGTACCATGCACAATCACTTGATGGTTATCAATGTGTGATGAAAGTATCTTAACTTACAATCTCTTGTTGCTCGTTTGGTATCGTTGATTTCCATCTCAAAACCTCTTGAGCTTGTTCGATGTAAGCAGCGTTGGTTCCCATACCTAAAGTAACCGCAGCCACAGTATCCTTGTGATAGTACCTTCCTCCAGCTAATATTCCTATTGTGTCATCCACCTGATCTCAAAACCAATATGCTCATTACATCATCGAAAAATAGTTATACATCTTTAGACCGGCTTACCAGCGCCATGTTCATCCGAATTTTCAGACCGTGTCTATCCAATGATTCATTCATATCATTCACAAACTCCTTCAAAACCTTGTCATCATCACCATCTGCTAAACTCTTTCTATGTATAGCCGAGATTGAACCTGATCTAATCTCCTCGACATAGCGTGTTAACGTAAACCCTAGATTCTTAACGTCTTCAGTTTCTTCGCCAGGATTCATCCCACGGAATTTAACTTGCTCCAAGGATATGAAATCGCACAACTCCTAAAACAAAAAAATAACTTCAGTTTCAACTTTCAAGTAACCTAGCGTGTAATCCAAGGAACCATCTAGATATATTGTATACCTTGAAAGAACCATTTAAAACATCCTTAGGGATCGAAATCTCCTGCTTATGTATATCGGAAATAGGCTCTTCGTTACCTCCTAAAGTTCCACGTAACAATAGAAGTTCCTTGCCTCGCAAGTTTGCTCCATAATGTAACCCCTTCTCATCACTACAAGTTAAAACACGTTACCATCTAATACTCTCAGTCTAAAACAGAGATTCTTCTTACCCTGAAGGGAGAGAACCGGCGAACGAAACGAGCATGTTGAGGGAACCGCGACTCTCGGCGGCGGTGGTGGCTGCGAGAGAGGCGGCCATATCGGCGACCATGGCTTCCGCCACCGTCCACAGCTTCGAAACCGGCGTAGCACATTCTCTAGCAAATTTCCTCAAAATGCGCTGCGTCTGTTTCCGCCGCCGCTCCTTCCTACGCATCCACCGACCTATTATTACAGCCGCTGCAACCGTTGCAGCAGTGACGGCCACAACCACCACTTTCCTACTCATTTTACCTATGCAGTTTTTTTTTCGTTATCCGATCAATACATTAATGATCTCACGAAGATAAGGTGCGTTCTCTTCATGTAGTATTATTGTTAGCATGTTTTACGTATCAAGTTTGAATCATTCAACTTTTTTTATTATTTACTTTTTCTTATAAATCGGTTTACTAAATTTTATTTTCGGGTCATCAATATAGTTGGTCTTTCTCTATTTTAAGCAAAGAGTAACTTATTAATTGTAATCAAACACATAGCAGTATATTATTAAAATTTGGTTTGATATCGATTTGTCTATAGTCCTGTTGGAGCTGGCATTATGTAATTTTTCTTCGGTTACAATTACAAACACCGTCTATTCTCCCGCGCGAGAAATTTATTTTGACCACCTCAAAATGTAATGTTTCCTCTTGTAAGAACATCCACTAAAAACTTCTTTAAATTAATCAAACTTAAATGACAAAACCAACTGTTGTAGTAAATCAAGCCCAACCTACTACTGATTAAACTTAAATGACTTAAACAAGCATCAAATTACAAAAGTCACATTGGTTGTTCATCTGTAACAAATTTAATTTATCATTTAAAGATGTTTATATTTTCAATTAGTTTGTACTCCCTCCGTTCCTAAAAGATCTATGTTTTAGAAAACAAAATATTTCAAAAAGATATATTTTTTACATTTTCAATACATTAATTAATAAAAAATTGTATTTTTCAAAAAATACAATTGTGTTTAATAAAATGTCATTGGTTAAAAGTTATTGGAAATAGTTAATTAAGAAAAACAATGTATTGAAAAATACAATTTTATATATGTTCTTAATAAATGTGAAAAAACTATAACATGGATCTTTTAGGAACAAAGAGAATATTAATCATTATTCATTCGTTTTTTTTTCAGTTTTGTGTCTTTCCTGTTGAGCTAATGTTTACATCCTAATCTACCCATTAGCTCAATAAGAGATACAGAAAACTGAAACAAAAAAATATAAATAATGAGAAATGCTTAACATTTTTAAATGACAATAGCATATGGATATGGGTGTTTTTCAAAACCAACCCATATTTTCAAGTCAAATCCAAAACCAACCCCTTTTTTTTTGTTCATACTATTCATCAATAAAATTTCTATACTATCCTTATGTTTTTGAATTATTCACAAAATTGCCATTTTTATTTATTTTTTTTATTAATTTCGAAATTAACAAAAAACCAAATACACCCTAACCATTTCTTCTTATTTACAAAAATGCCATCATCATCAATTTTTCCAACCACCATGAACCACCATTTTTGAGCTCTAAAGCTCTAGAATTCAATTTTCAACCACTTTTTTTCTCATTCTAACCCAAAAAACTTCATTTCCTCTCATTTCCTCTACATTTCCATCTAAAAAACTCTCATAACTATCATTTTCATAATCACAAACTTCATATTTTCGAGTTTCTTCATTAGTGAATCGTTAAAGATGCTTCTTTTTGCTCATATTTGGAGTTTGGACGGTTGAAAAGGTTGGAAACGAGCTTTACACATGAAAAATGTAACTATTTACATGGTTTTCGTTCTTTTTTCAGATCTGTGTCGCGACGGTAGACTGTTTTGTATGTCTACGCCTCCGTGGAGACTTACGATGCAGTCTATTTGTCAACGCACGGGTTAGTTTTGCAATTGACCAGACAAATTTTTTTTCTAACGCAGACTTCCCCAGTAGTCTCCGTCTTTACCTTTGACAACAAAAATAAAACTTTCGGTAGACTTACTAAGACGTCTACCTAAAAGAGGTTAGTTTTTCATTTGACCGAACTTTTGACTTTTCAAAATAGACTTCAACGGAACTCTACAGAATGTAGACTGCCACCGAAGTCTATAAAAGGTCAGTTTTGCATTTGACCAAAACTTTGACTTCGTGGAATAGGTTAGTTTTGTGTTTGACCAAAAAGTTTAAAAAGCAATCAAAAATTTATTAAATTGTAGACTTCATATGCAGTCTTCTTATCTTAAAAAAAAAATGTAGACTGCGTATAAAGTCTACTTTTTTATTTTGGTCAAATGCAAAACCAACCCGTCGGATTTGAGAGTAGACTTCACAAGAAGTCTACACACCCGTAGACGTTCATTTCAATCTACTGATTTGAAGTCAAACTTGGTCAATTGCAAAACTAACCTCTTTCAAAAAAATTCAAACATGTAGACTGCATATGAAGTCTAGTTCTGAAAGTCAAATCTTGGATGAATTCTGGTCAATTACAAAAAGTAACCTTTTTAAATTGTAGACCGAAAAGAAAGTCTACATGTACAAAATCACAACTTTTATTCAACTATAGAAAGCAACCCGTAAAATGGTCAATTGCAAAAACCAACCCAAAGAGTAGACCTATTTGACAGTCTACGTCTGTAAACTGAAAAGAACGTCTACATCTTCAGAGACTGAATATTAAGTTTGCATAGAAAAATCTATAAAAATGTGAATTTGTGTATTATTCATTAAATTTTTTCTAGATTTTTTGTTTGACAGTGTGTGTTAGTTAATCCTAATGGGTTTGAGTGATTTTGAAAAGAATTTTTTTTATAATTATGAAGGTATAATTCATTTGATTTGACAATGTTGTTAGCTAATAATTGTAGACGTATTTGTAAGTCTTCGTTTATAGTTTTGCTAGTAAGGCTGAGCTTGTTTCAAAGCTGAAGTCGGTGACTGTGGAATATAAATTTACATTCTCAGCATATAAGACAACGAAAACTCTGTATGTGGCTAAGTGTCGTGTTCAAGGATGTGGTTGGAAACTTAGAGCGAGTGTGAAGCATGGGCCAAAGACATTTTAGATGACAAAATATTCGAAAAGGATGAAGAATCAGAAAGGTTGAAGAATGTTCATTATGCATGATGGCTGTACACATGGTAAACTTCTTGAAATGACACAAGAAAATTATGATCTGGACAACAAAATTGAGAAGATGGTGCTAACCTATTTCTTACCAAACATCATTTAAAACAAATGACTCCGAATAGGAAAATACTCCTCTTATGCCTGTCACGAATAATCGACAAGTACGAAACTTGATCGAGTTATCTAAGACACACTTTGTACGCCTTTGTGTATCAAGCCTGCGCCAAATACACTAAAATTTTTTGGATTGACTATATGTTAGATAATAAGTGTAGACGTTTTTGTAAATCTACAAATGTAGACTGCAGTTGAAGTCTACGTCGTAAAATCTATTAAAAGTGTATTTGTGTATTATTCATCATATTTTTTCATGATTTAATTATTTTACAGTGTATGTTAGTAAAATTTTAATGGTCTTGGATGAATTTCACAATTTAATGTGTTATAATTATACACTTGATACTTATTGCAAATTGTTTTGATTAGTGTTATTCTTGAAAAATTTTGGGAAAATTTTGTATAGATTTTCTTCTTCTCACATGTGTGTTAGTTATTATTTTAGCTTATGGTGGTTTTACTTGTTTGGTTGGTTAGATCTTGTGAAAAAATTGATATCTAACAAAAAATTAATAATATCATACAAGTGAAAACAACTAAAAATGAATACAATGTTTATAGATTATGCATTAAAAAATTATTTAAAAATTAATATTTTATTATGAAAGTTATTACAGAGCAATATATTAAAAAGTATTCTTGAGTATGTTTGATTTTTCATAATCTTGATGCTTCAAATAAAGTCTTGGAAAAAGTACCTGCAAAATAAGATAGAGTTATGAGAAAAACATAAGATAAAAAATAAAATCATATTTTAGTAGACTTTTTATTAAGTCTACGTAAAGTTATTGTTTAGTAGACTTTAGTTGAAGTCTACACTAATGGAAAATTTTCATATCTAAAAGTGTGCATTTAGAAAATTTGAAAATACTTTGTTCTGGAAAATATTTCAAAAATGGTTTTTTGTCATCCTTGTAACAAAGCAAAAAGATAATGTATGAATCTATAAATTTAGTTCATTATAAACACAAAATATCTTATAATGAATATATGGAAAGCTTACATTTTTGGGAAGATGATTTGAAAACATTGGAAGAGAATACCTGCAAAATAAAATAAAATTATGAAAAATAAGATAAAAACTAAAATCATATTTGAGTAAACTTCTAATGAAATATGCTTAAAAGTCAAGGGTAGTAGACTTCATTTGAAGTCTACCAGCCGTAAGTTTTAAGTAGATTTCAAATGAAGTCTACTCTATAAAAAAAAAATAGATCTGAAAAATAAATACATTAAAAATATGAAATAAGTTTAAATCTAAAAAACTTTTAAAAATATGATTTAATAGACAAAATAGTTATAAATTAAAGACATATTAATATGAATTTTAATATGTAACTTTATTTGAATATAAATACTAGAACACATATTTTAAATCTATAGATGTAAACCTTACATTTCTAGGAGGAGAAGAGAACAACTATGGAAGAAAATACCTGCAAAATAAGATAAAATTATTAAAAAACATTGAAAAAAAAATTAAAGTCATATTTTTGTAGACTTCCAATGAAGTCTGCTTAAACTTTGTGGTTTAGTAAACTTCATATGAAGTCTGCAAGCTTTAATAAACTTCTTTAGAAGTCTACACTGTCTAATAATTTTCAGATCTGAAAAAATTTATATATTTTGAAATGTGAAAATAATTTTAAATCTGAAAATACTTTACATAATAGAATTTATAAGGTAAACTAGTAGCAAATTAATGTAGAGAGCTTGATCTATAAATTTATTTGAATATAAACATGTAAATACATATTTAAAATCTATTAATCTAAAACTTACATTTTTAGAGGAGATGATGAAATCCATGAGTGATAATACCTACCAAAAAAAGATAATATTGTGAGAAATAAACATAAAAATACACATTTAAAATCTATAGATCTAAAACTTACATTTTTTAAAGGAGAAGATGAAAACCATGAATCATAATATCTAAAATGACAAGATAATATTGTGAGAAAGACTTGAGAAAATTTTAGAGAGAAAGAAGATAATGAGAGAGATTTAGAAACAATTGAGAGAATTTTAGAGAGAAGAGAGAAAGTTTTAGAGAGAAGGGAGAGAGTTTTAAAAACTTGTGCAGCCACTTTAGAGAGAGATTGTATAAATTTTGTTTATATAGGGAGACAAAAATGTAACTAGGTTAAAATTTACGATACTGTAGACTTCGTTTGAAGTCTACTAAAATTAAAATTTTGGAGTAGATCTTACCTTAACATAGTAGACCTTTTTGGAAGTCTACTATAATAATTTAATTATTGTTGTTTATTCTTTATTATTTTAATAATTTTAATATATGATTTATTAAATTTATTTTTTTATTTTTTAATAGTTATAGTATATGATTTCACTTTTTTATTCGTAAGGAACTTAACTTAGTTTAAATATAATGATTTTTTGTAAAACAAATTGAAAAATATAGACTGAAAAAGACGTCTTCAGATAAATAGACTTTATTGTAGGTCTACGAAACCCTAAACCACAAATCTCAAACCCTAAATGTTTTGCTTGATAATCAAAAAGTCTCATTTATACAAAATATAAACCACTAAACATTAATATGCAGATTTAAGTTAATAAAACAAAAAAAAAACAAAATCTAAAATCTAACCTTTGAAATCAACTACTAAAAGACATAACATGTTAGAACCTTTTGTTTGTAAACTATGAACATAGTCTAACACATGATAACCAAATTAGTATATATTCTTCAAAATTGTTCGATTATATGAAATTTTAATTTATTTACTTCATATTATCCATTATATTGATGATTAGTTAAAAATATCACAATAATTATTTTTTATACATTTTTAAAATTAAATTATTAGATCAAATTAGAGTGTAGACTACAAAACAAGTATATAAAGTAGACTTCGTAGGAAGTCTATATATATGTAGACTTCTTTTTACGTGTAGACTTTCAAAGGATAGAAACGTAAAATACATTTCTGTTTTTTGTTTGGTCATAAGGGTTAAATAGTACTTTCACTACACATTTAGGTTGGTTTTGCATTTGACTGAAAGTGGGGTATACTTTTACATTTGACTTGAATATTTGGGTTGGTTTTAGCAAATGTCCCTATGGATATGGAGTTAATTATATGCACGTGATCTCACGTGATGTAGCACACATGGTGCGATGCCTGCCACATTTTCATTTTCAATAAAAATGAAATTTTTTTTTTGTAACTTAAAAAAATGACAAAGTTGAAGGAGAGGAAAACCTAATTTTTGAAGTTCTATGTAAATGTGAATATATTATCATAAAAGCAAAACTTTCATTTTTTAGTCGAGTAGTATGATTTTTTTTTTTAACTAGAAAAGCTATGCATCAGCATGCATGGTCAAAATCATACCACTAGAAATCATATCATTGATATTAATGTATAGTTTCACATTATTTAAATTGATACATATATAGAGCAAAAAGTGCCCCGGTTTGATAATGATAATTATAGGCAATTCCCACGTTTTAATTCCATCTTTATATATTGCGAAATAGTACTTCCCTATTTTCAACATTATTTCAGTAATGCGATTGGCTACTGCAGTACGTAATATGTCTTATTGAGCGTGTCGTCATACCATGTGGATGTCGACATTTAGAAACATATATATATTCAGATGATAATGTCACTATATAGTGTTTTATAATTTTGATCAGGTCTTAAGTCCTAACTAAAAAAATGTTCTGCATTGATTTTAACTAGAGTCACGTGAAACACGCGATTCTTTGTTACAACTTAACACCACAACGGTTTACTCCTTACCAGTTTATTGATTGCTACACATTAGCTACCAAGTTTTCGTTTTCTGGAGGAAAATGATGATCAACTAGTGAAACTGTAATTTTTTTTTTTTTTGAAATGTCGCCTGTCTGTTACTACTTAACATGTGTAATAAACAGCTTCTTATTAAACTCATTACGAAAAAAAAGAAACAACATAAATGATTTGATATCAAATATACCTCCACTTTATGGAGTCCATACAATTTACGATACGAAATTTTATCGTATTTTCCCTATGTGATACCTACATTTAGAACAATCATTCTATCGCTTCACGCCTAACTAAGGACATAAATATTTCTTGAGTTATAGAGTTGTGGTCAGCACAGATTCAGGGAGAGGAAATAAGAAAAGGCGTTAAGGTATTAGAGAATTGATCAACCCAAACAAACTCATTACTTCAAATATTATACCGTTCTTTAATATCCTCTACCTTTGCACCCATTAATACCATATGCAATAGGTAAATACTCTGAACAACATTGTTAGACCATACCTGGTACGATAACATTTAATTTAGTTTGAAAATATTTTTGTAATGGCTGCCATTTCAAGTTCAGTTGAAATGTTATTTCTCTAGCTAGTCTTAGATCGACAAAGACAAACACTACTAGACCATAACTTTAATATATATATATATATATATATATATATATATTGTTGGTTAAAGTGATGTAATGGTTACGGATTGGTAGTGCGATCTGGATAGGATATGCCGTCCAAAGAACCATATAACAATAAGGACAAATCTCGACGGTGCGTCATGTTCTTGCTTAATTATATTTTATCATCATATAATTATAATTTTTACATCTTAATTAAGTATTGGTAAGATTACTTCGTCATTGAGTTGAACCACTCTTTTCCATTTTTGGGTTATATATTACCACCATTGAGTTGTCTGGACCAACAACGGAATATCCGAACTCGGCAGATGTATTATTGGTTTCACCTTAATTTGACATCATCGAGCCTGCAAACAAGAATATACTAAAATAGTGATATCCCACGTTTTAGATTCAATTTAATATGTATTTGGTAACCCGGTTCTTAAGGAATTTTCCTTTTTTATTTGTCTATTCTATTTCACTTAAATCAAATTAGTTGTTTTAATATCAAAAGGCAGAGAGAGAAACAGAGAGTTATCACAACTGACGACAGAAAAAAAGATAGGTGAGTTGTCACGTGAAGGATGAACAATGGGTTTAGACAGCAACCCAGATTCCATGAAACACGTGAAGGATGGAGTCAACAACTTAAGATTATGAATTGTAAACTTGAAAGAGTCATGTAAAATTCTTCTAAACATAATTTCCTTCTAACGAAAACTTAATTTCTTGCTTCTATTTTGTAAAACTTATAGAATTATATTTTACTCCATAGAATTCTAGTAACTATATAAAATTCCAAGTCCTTTCTCAAAAAAAAAAAAAAAAAATTCTATCCAGTTATATTAAATTCTAATAAGAGCATTTTTAATCCTAAGAGTCCATTAGATATTTTTTTTTTCTTTTTTATCTGATTTAAAAAACAAAAAAAATATATTAAAAACTAACCAATCGCGGATCACCACGTGTCAGTGAAACCCGCAAATATTACAAGAACTTTACGAAACTTCCTCTTGCAGAAAAAAGAGGAAGGGGTGGGTTTTAGTTTTTTGTGGGACCCACACCCCTTAAGAACCCCTTAAAAACCAGGGTTAAAGGTGCCTTAAGTAACATAGCTATATAAATTCTAATAACTACATATAATTTTTCAATAAACATAGATCATGCATTATGTTTTATATGTTATTCTTGTTATATCTAAAACTGTCTTACATTTATGTGCATCAATAAAATCACATCATTCATATGTGTAAAGAAGATAGACTTGTTATCAAAGTTGACATTTAGGGGAGTGGGGACTGAAAGCCCTTGATGTATTTTTTAGGATTAGAAAAATCACTTTTAGGATAAATATGTATTATTGAAAAGAAAAGTTTTGAGATTGATATAAATATGAATCTAAAATATTATAAAATTATTCATTCATATAATAATATATAAACTCTAAATAGGTATTTGCTTCAAAACATTTTGTTTGTTCTTTGCTTTCTTTTAGTCTGATTAGCATTTGTTCGTAACACTTATGTATGTATGAAGAGTCGCAATGTCCTTGACCCTGCTCAAGCAATCCACAAATAGCTCTAAATTGTTTAACACACTAATTTACGGTATTATTGCAAAAATGGAGATGATACGGTTAAATATTTTTGGATAATATATCTCTAATAATAGTTATAGTTAAATTGTTATTTTTCTAAAAAGAAAGTCAATAATGATAATAGCCACAGTAGCAATAATTATAAGAATAATAAGAAAATAACAGAAAAACAAACATCATAACTAAACATTATTTATTAGTAATTTTGAGCATAGTTCCTAATAGATTTGACAGTAGATTTATTATGTCCAGCATGTCAGTATCTTCTTTTAACTATAAAGTAGTGTACTTTCTGCTGTATACATCTATCGGGTTAGCTAGATTCACCTAAATCTTCACTAGATCATAATATATATTGGGACAAATGTATACACATCTACAGTTCAGTTCCACTTGGATGTAGTTTTCACTTTTCAGATGATAACAGTAAGCATATTAGATGAATCAAACGTAAATATAATTCTTACGGTGACAAACGATAAGAAACGAAAATAACAATACAATACTTAAAACACACAAATATCAAATTTGACCAATTGTATTTATGTTTCTGAACGACACAAACAAATAATTTCTGATAATTTATACTTATTAATAAGTTTAGGTTTTTCACTTTAAAATCAAAAGAAAACTCGCTTATACACCATAGACTACTAAACTATTACTTATTGTTTTGGAGTTACATATTTAAAACGTTTTTTATATAACAGATATATAAAGATATTTAATAACTATAACTGAAATAAAGAGAGGTTATCCACATTCCTAATCCATGATCTTTGCCCAATTTGTTAGTGGCATCCTCTTATCTTCTTGTCCTAACACGGAAGAAAAGACTTGGTCGTCCTATAGCACGCATTTCTTGACTACATTATCCAGTTGAGAAAGTATCTCGTACATATTAATTTTTTTTATAAATATAATACTATTATCTACAATGATTAGATGTTAATATTTATTCATTTAAATAAAATCATATAATTAACTACTATAATTTTAAATAAAATAAATAATAAAGATTCGTTATTGATATGTATATTCTTTATCATTTTTATTTTTTATTATTAAAATAAATTTAAAAATTCACTAAAATAACTATTTTTAATTTATTTACACAAAAAAACTCTTAAAAAGGAAAATGACGAAAAATGGTTTTATGAAATAAAAAATATACACTTATATACTAAAAGTTAATAATTTAAATTTAGGGTTTGGAGTTAAGTAGAAAAGTTTCAAATTTAAAAAATTAAAAATAAAAATTAAAAATTTCAAAATAAAAATGACTATTTGGTCATTTTCTTTTCTGAAAACTATTTTGATGATAAAAATTTAATAAAGACTATTTAAGAGAATTAATCATAAATTAATTAATCACATTTACTATATAATATTACCTCGGAACATATACCAATATTATTATTATATTTTGAAGGAGTGGATATGTATTAATTCTTCCATCGGCCTGATGATCTTGAATTAATCTTGAAGCTTAATGATTTTTAAGTGATTGTTCTATTTTATTTTATTTTATTTTATTCTTCGCCCTATTTCTTATTTTATTTTATATTTTATCAAATAAAATACACAGAGCATTCTGCAAAAAAAAATGAATGATAGCTACTTTAGTCTTTATCCATCAAAATTGACTGAACAAAAACATATTATTATCTTGCCGCGTGGGTTATACTTATAGCTTCATAAAGAAAAAAAAAAAAAGAAGAAGATCATTTCCCCTAAAAATTTATAGAAGAAAAATGTAAATATTACAGATAATAATAAAAAATTATGATAATATGTACTGTATGTTTCTTTTTTTTTCCAAAATGTGAATTTCATATTAATATGGGAAGAGTTTAGTAAATTTTACAAAAGTTTTAAGACCGCTGATACATCACAAAATATTAACACAAGCGTAAGTAATTTGTTATAACATTAAAAAAACATACAATACACAAGAGGAAACATATATAACATGAAAGATAGATGTCAAAAGAAAAATCAACATTGTCTCACACTGAATTAGACAAATGAAAGTGCTTTACATCTTTATAAATTCAGATAACAATACGTATGAGAGAAATGATTCTTCAACTTTCCAAATCACTTATCAATACAAACAACTTTCTCATGGCAAAAGTCACTTACGATTTTTTCGATATGTAAAATAAGTCTCCCAAAGAAATCAACGTTTTAGCATGAAATTTGAAACAAATCACAAGAACTTCGATAAAGCGGACCTTAAGCTCTTTACAACATCCATGAGTGTCATGTCGAAATCACTCTCCTTCTGCAAAAATACATTTACACTAAGCGGTGTTACTCTAAAACTAAGACCTTTTTTTTTGTCACGAACTCTAAAACTAAGACCAAGTTCTTCGTTTATATATGCGTGTGCCCGATTATATTAATGCATACCTTAGCTATAATGGTGATATCAAGTGTTGGTCCAAAGGGCAAAACACTTGAGTTGGTTATTGAGAAATTAAATTTCTCAATCTCGGCCATAATCTTCGCAACATGGCCCTTTTGCTTCTCGCAAAGGATCTTGATTAGAACATCTTTATCCGAGAACTTTACTTCGATCTCGGGAAGTTCTAAGCCCGAGGAGCCGTCTTCACAACACGAAGACGAAGATGATTGATTATTATCGTCCAAAATCAACTTAGACTTCTTCACAAGAACCACTGATTCTAATCTTCTTTCTCTTTTTTGTTCCTCAAACTCTCCCACTCTTTCTTGGAGATACTTTATATGCTTTAGTGCATCTCCCAACACAGAAGCCTTGTCCATCTAATACACATAATTTCAAAGAATTAACAATAATATTCTCTTGAATAATATAAGAGAGATTTGATGTGGCATGTACCTTTTTAAGGCCAGGAACTAGAGCAGAAAGAGCTACAAATCGTTGAGTAAGTTTCTCTCTACGTTTTCTTTCGGCGATTATGTGGTCTTGCGCGTTAGTTTGGTTTCTACACAAAGGTTGAGCCCTCTTTGTCCCTTTTCGATTAATCGGCTCATTCATCCGGTTTGGCGGCACTCCATCCTCAACTTTGGGGTTAATGAATGAGTCTAGATAGGTGGGAGCGTACTCATGATCCATACCATTTGGAGAGGCATTCTCGAAGGAGAGAATTCTTGAGGAAGGCTGATGATGAAGATAAGTTTTTGAGTTAGGAGGAAGAGGAAAAGAGGGTGGTGGTGGCAGTTTTGGTGATATGTAAGTTGTCTTGAGGATCTTTGATGGTTTTATTTCGATCAAATCATCGTAAGAAGGATCATTAGTGGGGGCCATAAGAGTTGAGAAAGAGTGTGGAAGATTGTGTTGAGCTTCATGGATCTCTCCCACTCTTGAGTTCATCTGGTATTGTTGAATGATGCTATTTTCTTCTAATTCCTATATCATCACAACAAAACATAATAATATGGTGATTTGATAGATGACCACATATGATTTTTGATATATATAGACGTTTGTGTCTGTATGTATACCTGCTCAGAAAACCATCTTGTGGAGAACATATTATCTTCTTATCAGTGAATCAAAATCTGGAATAGACAAAAAATTGTATTTAAGTTAAAAAAAAACGTAAGTAAACCAATAGATCTTGGTTTATTCATATACATGATCTGACATTTCTAAACCCAGGATCAAGAAACATTAATAAGTGGTGTGATTTATTTTTCTTGAATTCTAAAGAAAGGCGTTTAGTTGGTCTAGCCCTAGAAAATTGAAGAAGGTTATATCCAAAACAAAAAAAGTTGGAGAATGTTGAATTGAAACTCACCTTCTTCTTGTAAGTGGAGAGAGAGACAGAGGTATTGAGGGGTTTGTGTGTGAAGTTGTATATATGTATATATAGACACAAGTATGGAGTAATTTGCACGTGTGAAGGGCCTAAATTTACTATATAGAATTTATATATAAGAATATTCCGTTTTTTCCCATTTTTGGGGTTTCATAACTAATAAACCAGAGATATGCATGTGTGAGCTATATTACCTCTAATAACAACTGTATTAGTAGTTTTATACACATTTGGTTTGATTAGTAAACCCAGTACTGAATTTACGATACAGTATCCTTTACCATTATCCTTTTTATCTTTTTTTTTTTGAAACACACCATTATCCTTTTTATCTTTTGACACCATTATCCTTTACCATTATCCTTTTTATCTTTTGATACAATTTTAAGCAGTTACCACCCGGAACTCTATTGTTCAGTTTTGTATCATCAATCACCGGTTGTACATATGAAACCGTAGTAAAACAAATGTTATATTTTTGTTCCTAAAAGAACCAATAAGAAGGAATGCATTACCTGATCAAATATCAAACATTCTTATCATAAGAGATTAAGAGAAAATAAACAGATGAGGACTGAGAAACTCTACATTAATCCAAAGCAAATGGTGGGTCCAATACCATTGAATATATTCTAAACTTATAAACCAATCTTCAGTAATCTCTACTTTGTTGTGCAAAACTAAATGTGGCAGGCACCAACCAAAGATCTCCCTGGGATTTTATGGGAATTTTCTATGGTATTGGTTAGACATTGTTAAGTTATATAGTTTCAATTATTTTCTTTTCAAAAAAATAAATAAAAGAATACTATATATAGGGCAACAACAAAACAGTAATTTTAATTTCCAAGTATAATCATATATGATTGAGTATATGTGTAACCTTTTACTTTTGATGAAAATTAGTGTCTCTAGAAAATGAATCTACACACAACTTCTTAAGCACTAAGTTTTCAATCAGCTCTAGTATTCCATACACGGCTAGGTTAAACATGACAGTACACAAAGATTGAGTATCTCGCTAATCAGACGTTACATGGATCATAGATAGTCGATTATCTATCTTATTAAAACTCAAGTACAAAATTGGAGTGTTTGGAAACTTGAATAGGACTTTTAAAAATTTGGAGTGTTTGGAAACATGGATTGCAGTCTTTAAAAAAAAATATTTTTGTTTGAAAACAAGGATAGTAGTATTAAGAAAAAAAGTAATGGGCTTATGTTTTTTTAAAAAATTGAAAGTTATCTAGGCCACTTTTAAAATATACCAAAATGGGTCAATCTAATTCCCTAAAAAAATTTTTCTAAACTAACCATAAAACAAAATTTAAACTTTATATACATATTTCAAATCAAAATAATAATTCAAATTTGATTTATATCAAAAATTGATTCAAAAATATACATATATTCAAAAATGGATTTTTACTAAACTATTTTTCAATAACCATTATAAAAAAATATTGTCAATATATATAAGAAAAATATAATACAAAGCCCAATTTAAAATACCAACTCAAATTATGGTTTTCATATTTCATATTAAGTTTTAAGAATATAATATATGTAATTATTTATATGATGGTATGTATAAAATACTATTAATTATATGATTACTTATATGATGGTACATATAAAATACGATTAATTATATGATGATAAAATACGATATATAATAATGACTAGGGATGGGCTTTTGGATACCCATACGGGTTTAGTTCTGATCGGTTTGTATTTTGGGTTTTCGGGGTCAAAGATTTCAGCCTTATTAGAATGTTTCTAAATTTTGGTTTGAGTTCGATTTGGATCTTTGCGGGTTTGGTTTGGGTTTGGATAACTAATTTAAATTATTTTTAAAGTCTTAAATCATTATATATTTTAAATTTCTCAAAATGTATAAATAAAATAATATATTACGTATAAATTTGAATAACATATGTCATAATACTTAAGCTTAACATATCAATTGGCTTGCTTTAAAATTTTGGATATGAAATCAATAATTATTTTAAGTATTTTTGGTGATTTGAGTATACTTTAACTATTTCAGATATTTACTTTTGACTATCTATATATATTTTCAAGTATTTAAACCAATTTAAAAGTATCATTTTTGATGTTTTATATACGTTAAATCTAAAAATAATTAATATATATAAGTATATAAATCTATTTTTAGATAAATTCGGATACCCAAATACTTCGGTTCAGATCAGATTCGGTTCTCTAAATAACAAAATTTTGAATAATTAGAATATTTAATCAATTTATGTTTGGGTTTGGTACTATATCTTTGGATCGGTATCGGTTATGTTCCTCGGATTCATTTTTTCAAATCCTAATAATTACATGAAAAACAAATATCAACATATTTTTCAAAATATACACCCGCGCGCCTGCGCGGGTCAAAATCTAGTATATATTAAAGATACAAGCACTTGCTTTTTTCAAGCGACGCCCAACGAGCTTGAATTGAGTTTTGGTGCGCCACGAAACTTCATGCGTAGCAGCGGAAGATATCAGGATATTGATTCTCCATTAAGGTATTAATTAAGTTTAAAAAATAATTTAATTGAGCTTAGAAAATTTCACCTATTGATTATTGAGTGGGATCATAATAATAAAAGATGCCACTGAGTTTAAATAATGAAATGACATGTACAAAAGAATATATATATATATATGCTTATCATATAAAAGTAGCATATATATGTGCGTCAGTTAAACGTTATCGCCGCTCAAAAATTCCTAATACTTCCTTAAGGATTGTTTGATCAAAATCATCATTTGAGTTTAGCTTGATCTATATAGACCAATATAAATCATTGACATGTTATTGTTTGTATTGTATATAGTCGTTAACAGAGAGACAAGACACATGTGGACAGTTTCTTGAGCTCTTGTGTCTTGTGCAAACGTGCTAGTCTGAATATAGTTTAAAAAGGTTTCCATATATCATGACATCACTTAGGTAAAAAATGTTAAGATTCTTGTATTATTTAATATTAAATATTTATCGAAAATGTTAAACTTCATAGAAATGCTAAGCTAGGCAAACAAAATTAAAAGGCACGTGAGCTATTAATTATTGAACTAGAACTGCCAGTTCAGTTTCAGACTTACAGGCTAATCTCTCTCGCTCTTTGCCTCCCCCATTCATTTACTCAGGCCCATGATAGAAGCATTTTGGCTACTGCATAAAAAAAGGTTTACACTTACTATTTACAATTTTAAATCAGTTTTATTCCTTTTCAAAAGCTTCAAGTACATATACATTTTTTGGGTGCAAGTACATACACATGATTACGATATGTTTTTAAATTTCATTTCATATCTCCAGATCTATATACTAAATTACTTCTGATATATAATATATTTCTCTGGATCCGTATCATTGGCTAACGTGGGCGCCTAATTATTTTTGAAGTCAAACCCTAAATGGAAACGAAAGAAAACAAACAGATACAGACAAATGTGTATAGAATTAAAACAGATAAACATTATTATAAAAGCTTTAAGATACCTTTTAGTGAGACTACACCGTTTAACTATTTATTTTCTCAGCCATTATGTGTTGGTTGATGAATTTAGAGCAAGTTGGCCCTATAATTGATGGATTTGCTGTAGATTTGTTGTGGTTTGATAGCAATGTTTAATCATAATCCTTAGTTTTTTACCTAACAAACTTATTAACGAACCAAAAGAAATCTTCAGAACACAGTTTCAGAATGAAACCTACCCTAAAACATTGTTTTGGTCCATATGACAGAGAAAAAATCATATCATAAGAGCTGTGATATAGATGAACAAAACTTGAATATGCAAATACAATTACCAGCATGAAGCACCCAAGGCCGCTTAGGGCATAAGGCAAAGGAGCATGGCCCCGGCGCTCAAACATTTTTTTTAAATAATTAGGAATAAACACTCAAAATTTTTAAGTTATCTATAGATAAATACAAAAACTATTTTTTTTAATCCAATGGCTCATTAATACCTTAAGCCGGCCCTGGAAGCAGCGTGCTTTTATTCATGTGATCATGTCTTCTGTGCATAGAAATATTCAAACCCATTTTTGTCCTTTATTCTCTTTCATTGTACTGATGCCTTCACTTTGCCTGCTTCATTACAAAGACAACCCACTTGCAACAAGATCCTTAAATGGAGCTACACATGAGACATTGGATTCTGCTATATACTTGCATCTCATTGGCTTCCTTAAACTGTCACACATATCAACCAAACAAGAGTGATCTATAACCTGATTTTTTTTTTTTTTGCTAAGAATCTATAACCTGAAATTGCCGTGTAAACATTCTTCAACTTATCAGATTATTCTATATATACTACCCCCTTTCTTTCAACTTGCAGTGTAAATATTCTTTTTGAGCATGACCTCTGTTCAGCGCACATCACTATTCAAATGATCTCTGGTTTAATTTCTATAAGCTTTCTTTTAACTGGATCCTCAAAAGCGCCTTGGCAGCGTTAACAATAACCTCGAATCTTTATCTACCATAGATCATCAAAGCTTCAACGAGCAAAACCATATTTTGAATACATATACAACAACCAAACAAGCAATAGCCGCATGTAAACTGAGTAACAATAAAATTTGAATCAACCAAAGCACTGATCAATAAACTTATTGGAATTTGAGTCCAAACTCAATAAGATCGGGTGAAACAGCATTGCTTATATGTAAACTATTTTATGTCTCGTCACAAATGCGTAACTCTTTCTCAAACATTGGTTTTATGATTATCTGATAACCATCATTTGAGTTAGTTTGATCTTTTTTCTTTCAGAACCCTAGACATAAAAAAATTGGAATGTCACTGTTTGTAAATAGTACACGTTATCAAGAGAGAGACACAGGCCTGGAGACACATGTGGACACTTGCATGGGTCTCTTGTGTCTTGTGCAAACGTGCTATTCTGAATACAGTAAAAGAGGTGAGTTATATATAATAATTTAAAGAACAATCGAAAGCGTTGAAGAACCACGTAGAAATGCTAAGATAGGCAAAGAAATAACACGTGGGCTATTACATAATCAACTAATAGAGAACAAAAGCCAGTTAATTTACAGCTAATCTCCTCTCTTCTCCATTACTAAGCCCCATGATAGAAGCATCTTGGCTACTGCAATCAAGATCTCGTATTTACTACAATTTACATAAAATTTCAATATAATATCCCAGTACCATAACTTTTCAACGCTCCAACTATATATATACATTATTAGGGTATGATTTGGAAATTTTATTTCATTTCTCAAGAATTAATCCGTATCGTTGGTTAAACTACGAGAGCGTAATAAATTTTTAAAGTCAAACCCTAACATGGAAACGAGTTGTTAAAAAAAAAACATGGAAACGAAAAAGAACAAACAGATACAGACAAATGGGTAATAGAATCAAACAGAGAACCTTATCTGCATATGTCATGCAAGAAACCCTTCAGTGAGACTTGATTCTTTCATTATTATTATTATTTTCCACAGCCATTATATGTTGGTTATGAATTTAGAGTACATTGACAATACAATTGATGGATTTGCTATGGATATGATGGCACTGTTTCATCCTAATCCACAAATGTTAAACCTAACAAACTTGAAAATGACCTCCAATCAGCTGCTAGTGGATAACATAAAATTTGATCGCTATAATTAATAGAGAAAGAAAAAAATGGTATAGCATTCCAGAGCTGTGACACGGGAACAAAAATCTGACTTGTAGCTAATATACTGCAATATTGATCAATCAATTAAACCAAAAAGTGTTTCTTCTTCATTCTCTTTTTTTTGTTGTATTAATCTCATTGACCAACATTTATAACTGAGCATCCCACAAGATCCCAAATTTGAAAAATTCTACGTGTCATTTGATGAGCTCCTATGGCTTTGTTTCGGCTATAACAATCATATTAACAAGAAAATAAAAGTGATGATGTATAACTAATAATAACCCTGTAATAAACACTAAATGATCAATGGCTCAGCTTCTGTTTCTTCTCCTTTCTCAAGACTCTTTCTCGCCTTTCCTCTTCTTCTATCAACCGTAGTTGTTCCGCGTCTTCTTTCTTCGCAAGTTTCTCACTGTTATCAATCAAACAAACAAACATGAACTTTGGTTTCCCGGGAAAATATTCAAAAACATCTTAACCATTGCTGGTAATAGAAAGTTAAAGATATGTAAATATGTACCTTCGTTTCTCTTCCTTGATGATATCTTCTAAGGTAGCTTCCATGCCTCTATCATCATAATCATCTAAATCACGCCCGGCAAAACGATCAGTCTTGCACATCTCTCTAACCATTCTCAACGCCTCTTCATCTTCTTCTGACACTTTCTTCTTCTTTAGTTGATGAGCTTGCTTCAATGGTGGTTTGCTAATCATCCGGTGGTGTTTCAAAGAACTTTCGGTTTCGTTGGAATGAACCTTCCTCTGTTCTATCCTTTGTTCTTTAGGAACAGATGTCAATGGCTTTGATGAGGAATGTGGCTTCTTAGTTAGCTTCTTTCTATGGTCCACTGGTACAGATTTTCTTGTAGGTAGTTTGGAACCTTGTTTATGCGTTTTAGAGCTTATTACAGAACCAGGCTTTGTTTGTGCTTGACCTTTAGTAGATGAACCTGGTCTTGAATGGCTTCCTCTGGAAGTTGGTAGAGAGCTTGGAACCTTTATGGGAACAGGAAGCTCGGCATCATCAGAGAAAAGGAAAGAGTAGTCTCTTGATTCTTTAAGTTCCTTAGCTTTTCTTTTCAACTGTTACAATAATAAAAGGCAATTTATATTAGCAAAAAGTATATACCTCATCAAACATCAATGATTGCGTTTGGAAAGTTTACCTCCTTAGCCTCTGAACCACTCGTTTGACTAGAACTCTTCTTCTGCTGCACGCATTACACAAAAGCAATTTTATTAGCATGTTAACAAGACTTGCAAAAAAGTATGAAACAGAAACAGTTTCAATGTAAATGTGATGAGACTTACAGTTTGGATCGAGTCTAGCGCTTTAGTGGCAAGAAGCTCGTCTTTTAAGAGTAGTTTGCTTTCTTGTAATACTCTTGAAGCAATGCCAGGCTGAGAAGGACCAAAGAAGGAACCAAACCTATAAGACAAAAAAGAATCAGAGTTAAAGAAATATTCAATTCTTGCTTAATTATATAACACACAAAGTAGAGCATCGAGGAAATATAACTTACTCATACGGGAGTTTTCTTTTTCTTGGCATTGAGTCTGAGGTTGGAGGACGATCGTTTCCGTTTTGAGTCTTGTTCCTGATGGATTCCTTAATACGTTGACGAAATTCAAGAAACTCTGCTTCAGAACGTTGCTTAAGTTCTCTAAGATAGCTTGTTGACATAATGATTGACCTGCAAGTAAGTAGAAACCTAATTAAGAGAGATCCTTTGATTTTCAATACGTGTGTGTTTTCACATTAAACATCATCAAACAAGCAAAGCAAGTTTATAAAAAAAATTAATCTACGAGTAGAAGATCAAACAAAAGAGAATTAGGGTTTTCTACGTGTTTCTGTTTCCTCAACACATAAAGCTCGAATACGAGTTAACAAACTAATGTTAGTGTTTAACGTATGTACGAGAAGTGCGATACAATAAAGAAACGAACACTGGAAAGACTAACTTACTTTGAGAAACGACTTGCACACAAAGGATGTGACGGTCTCCGAGGAAGATCGAATAAGCTTCTTCTTTTGTTTTCTTTGGAGAGATGAGATTATATTAGTCGAGACTCGAGAGAGTGAGCGAGATAACAAGAAAATACAAAAAGGTATATGGTGAAGCTTTTATTTATAGGCCCAAGAATTTCCTTTTCACTAAAACTTACATCTGTTTTCAATTTCCTTTTCTTTTCTTTAGTGATAATAACGTTATAAATCACTTTTATATATTTTAATTATACAAGTTTACATAATATAATGTGATTAATAAATTATATATATACTTATACTATCTATTTTTGCATTTATTAAAATGGACCAGAACTTAATACTTTGTGCACGGTGAAACTAATTTCCTCTTAAATTTTTCTTGTTCATTGGAAAATAAAACAGAAGAATATCTCTCGTAAGAGACTAAGGAAAAAATAAATGACGACAATATATGAAAATCAAATAACATAAGGTCATATTTCATATCCACCATATTTGGAAGTTCTTTTGCTCGAAAGTAACCACTTCATATAAAATAACTCGGACAAAGAGATACAACACACAAGTCACATTTTATTCTTGATAATATCTTCTTCTTGTTTGTTTCGACAACATCATAGTAGTTCTCTCTTAAAAGATAGGACCAGCAGCGAGAATCTCCTCCGTGAGCTTACCATCCACACCAATCTTGTGGTTAGCGAACGTCTCAAAGTTCTTCTTGAACAAACCTCCCAGCTTCAACAGAGTCTCCTTATGTGCTTTCTTATCAGACCACTGCAAAAACAAATATCATTCATCATCAGCTACCAATTCTAACAAGTTAAAGAGAGTTTTTTGGCAGAAACTAACCGAGTTGATCGGATCCAAGATCTCTGAAGGTATCCCTTCGATCTCAGTTGGGATTTCAAACCCAAATATCTCCGTCTTCTTGTAGTTCGCCTTCAACAAGCTACCTGAATGGATTGCATCGATGATCTTCCTAGTATACGCCAGCTTGATCCTGTTTCCAACTCCATAGCTGCCACCGGACCAACCAGTGTTAACGAGCCATCCAGTAGCGCCTTGCGTCTTCATCTTCTCGGCCAACATAGCTGCGTACTTTGTAGGATGCAGCATTATGAAAGCTGCACCAAAGCATGCTGAGAATGTAGCTGTTGGCTCCTTGATACCGTCCTCTGTCCCAGCAACCAGAGCAGTGTAACCACTAATGAAGTGGTACATGGTTTGCGCCAGGTTCAGCTTGCTCACAGGTGGGAGAACACCAAAGGCATCACATGCCAGAAGAATCACATTCTTGGGGTGTGGACCAACGCAAGGTATTTTCGCGTTTGGAATGAACTCAATAGGGTAAGCAGCACGTGTGTTCTCTGCAAGACAAGGAGAATCAACGATGATCATTCGGTTGATTGTTAAAAAAAAAAGTTGAGAAAAAAAATAAGAAAAACATTATTTATTTTTTTACCGGTAACGGATTTATCAGAATAATCCACTTCTCTGGTGTGCTCATCAAACACAACATTTTCCAAAACTGCATACAAAGATAAACAAAAAAACTCTATTGTTATCTCCAATGTTCTAAAAATCGCTAGCCGCTTTATAGAGGACTACCGGCTAGGCATGCGTTAGCAAATTGTAGATTTGTTTTATATATTTTATACATTTATATGACATTTTTAGTTTTTAAGTTTAATTATAAAGTTATTGTGATGAATTATCAAAATTAAACAATCCAATAGATTTGTGTGTTCTTTACCTGTTCCAAACTTGATAGCGTTCCAGATATCAGGCTCCTTCTCCCTAGAAAGATCAACGCACTTAGCATAGCATCCACCCTCAATGTTCGAGACACCAGTCTCAGTCCAACAGTGCTCATCATCTCCTATCAGGTACCTGTTGTGATCAGTAGACAGCGTTGTCTTCCCAGTCCCTGAAACAAAAAAACAAAACAACCATCAATCTCAACCGCAGTCCCTTATCTTCTTCCCTTCACCACCACACTACCACTATACCTGAGAGTCCAAAGAAGAGAGCAACATCTCCCTCTTTGCCCATATTGCAACCAGAGTGAAGGGAGAGGATCCGACGCTTAGGCATAAGGTAATGCATCACGCTGAAGAGACCCTTCTTCATCTCACCAGCATACTGAGTTCCCAGTATAACCATCTCCCTCCTACTGAGATTCAGGTCTACGCTAGTGGAGGAAGTCATGTAGTGAGTGTAACGGTTACACGGAAACTGCCCAGCGTTGTATATAGTGAAGTCCGGAGTACCGAAGCTCTCAAGCTCCTCGGGAGTTGGTCGGATACACCTGCCCAACGGCGGAATCAAGAGGGGGACACATTGTTGTTTGTAAACAATAAAAGGAAAGGTGTTTTGACTTACATGTTGTGCATGAAGAGAGAGTGGTAAGCTCTAGCTGAGACGATTCTGACTTTGATTCTGTTCTCCGGGTCCCAGTTCAAGAACTGATCATTCACAAACACCTAACAACCCCAAACAGTAACAGCTAGTTCATTAACTAAGACCAAAACTCAAAAGCTTACAGAGGTTGTGTTTCAAGTTTATACCTTTTCCAAGGAGTTCAAGTAATCAACAGCTCTTTCTCTGTTCACCATGAAGGTATGTTCATCCATCTCGATATTAGGCGAACCCCTAATTCAAAATTTCGAAAAAGATCAAATCTTTGAACATTCCATCAAAAACTGAAACAGAGGAAAACAGAGGAAAACAGAGGATAATACTCACTTTCCCCACCAAAGCTCGCCCTCTGTCGTGGCATCTCTAACGACACGCTTATCCCTCGGAGCACGACCAGTTTTCGCACCGGAAAGAGTCGCCAGAGCTCCATTGGAAGTGATGAACGAGCCTTTCTCGTACTTGATAGCCTGCTCGTAGAGCTCTGCAGGGGAGAGGTTGTAGAGGACGTGGGTGAATTTCAAGGAGCTGTCACTGACTGCTCCTAAGTCCGGAGAGAAGATGGAGTGATGCTGGCCGTGTGCGTACGCCGGAGTAGTGGAACCGTCGGCCTTCTTCTCCGCCGGATCTCCTCTCACCACTTTGGGTCCAGACTCTCTCGTCAACGACGCCAATGATGCACTGTACACGTCAAAATTAAAGTTACGTGTCAATTTATTACACGTGTCATGTACTTAAATATTTCATCGGGTAACTGTCGCTGTGGCGCATTAAATTCTCTTTAAATAATCCTTACAACAAAATAAATAACATATTGAGTAAAAAACGTAAAACGAGTAACGCTTAGATATTTTTTTAATAAATTAAATATAAATATATCTGGCTATAGACAATTCTAAAAATAAGAAAACAAAACTCCTGATTTTGTTCTGTTTTTTATGAAAATGATGGACACGAAAACGCAATATCTTGTTTAATTCGATATAATTTTTTTTTTAAAAATAAAGAAAACAGCCAAGAAAATGGTTATAAAAATTTGTAACGTCATGTGTTAATAAATAATGGACCTGATAGACTGGAGTTGAATCTTCTGGCGCTCCTCCTCCGAGACGGCGGCGAAAGCGGCGGCGCCGCTCTGGTTAATAGGTGTGGTGGGAGCAGAACGCTTCTTCTGCAACGAGTGAAGCTCATCGATCGTCGTTGCCTTCACCGTCGGACCACTGTCATCGTGGCATATTTCGCTACCCCTCTTAGCTCCCGTCGTTATCTTCGGCATCGCTGGTCCTTTCGGGAAGCTGAAGCCTCCGTCACCGTTAGCATTTCCGTTACCTGCCGACATCTTTTTCCGTTACCTACAACAACAGACAAAAACATATTAACTCCTAAGTCTGAAGTCTGAACGTTACACTGTAGTTACAAATCACTGTCGACGTTAATTATTATTACCGGGGGAAGGAAGAGAGATCACGAACAAGAAGACTTGAGAAAGATCAAAGAGATTAATGATCAGAGGAGAAGATCATTTGAAGTGTATGGAAGAGACGATGAAATGATGCGAAGTGAAGAGAAGCCAAAGTGGGTTTTTAAAGGTTGGATTTTTTAAACCATGGTTAGAATTTAACCTTTGATCAATGGTTGAGAGAGTTAACTATAGTTAAGATCTATCCTAGGAGGAGCCCATTTTAATATTTTATTTTCTCTTCTTAACATCATAGCCGCTGGTCTGATAAAGATGACTATACCATTTATTATGGGCCCCCACGCGATAATGTAAGATAGTTTTGCTAAATTTTTTATGAAAAAAAAATATTTATAAATTTTTTTGTTTGAAAAAACTTGATAGCTCTCCTACGGTTGAAATCCACGTAGTTGGTATGAAATTCAACTTTAGTTTGGGAATCAACAATATTTGACTTTGTTAACTATTATTAAACCATATATAAAAGATATTTATCTAAAATAGTTTTGATGGGAAATAAATCCTTAAGAAACCAAGTTAACGTGTAATAAGCAAGCAGCTTGGCGTTGCTCCAAAAAAAAAGGCAAGCAGCTTGGTTTTATTCAACTTGTTTTTAAAAAGGAATAGGAAAAAAAAAATCTGTGAGTTGCAATGATTTTACTTGAAAGTTTGATTCATTATACAATAATTTTTGCGTCATTTTTTCAAGTTGTTTCCTGATATCGCAAGTGTGTTATAATTATCAAATGAACCCATCCGCTTTATGCTCATTACCGTGATATTTTGCCAATCTGATAAATTTGTGGAAAATGTATATATAACTTTAACTGACTTCAAACAACAAGTTGTTTGATTGTCTTGTTGCCTAATCGTTTCTCCTAGGTCACCTGCTGTTTCTCCCGATTACCCGGACGTTGTAACTTTCCGATGCCCAGTTATGGGAGATTATATAAAGGGAAGAAAATATTGTTTGATAAAAAAAAGAAGACAAATCACAGGGAACTTTGGGCTCAATACCAAAAATAAAAGAAAAGTAACTCCTTATTTTAGTTTAAGAAATTAACAAAAAAACCTTTATATTGAATTTTAATGTTGCTATTTACAGTAAAACGACCATACAATTGCATGTGAAATCATTTTCATGATGTTAAGCAGACTTTATGTCTTAATAGACATCAACAAATTGAAAGATAACTAATATTGTTCCAAATAGTTCATGTTTAAAAATTAGTATTTATATTTCGACTTGTCATATTTTATCTATACTGATAAAGTAGAATAGTATTGAAATTCGCTTGATCGTTTTAGCGGAATATCAAAAACGATTATGTTTTAGGAGATGGGCACGCATCTCAAAGCAAGTGGATTCGTAGGAAGACACGCAAGGCTGAAAACACGTATATGCATACGAACACTAATTTATATCCCTGTAATTCGATATGATCAGGAACATACAAGTACAAGGTTACGCTATGATTGTTAATTTACAATTACAAGTACCTTCATCACGTGTCGTCTTGGTATTGATTATTTATGTCAAATCACTTGATTGTGTCAATTATCAGTAATGATAGAGTCTAGCTTTCTGAGCCCGAAAAGTGAAGGAGAATAATGTTATCAGAGACGTAGCAATTTGCATGCAAGCATGGGCGCAGGGTAATGAGTACAAGATAATAAACAGACTGTAACCATTTCAAAAAGCTGGGGCCAAGAATCTACCCTTTGGATTTAAAAACAAACAAATAAAAGTCTTGTGATGGCTAAATTCGTATTAATTGTGAAATGAAAAAGGTGTATGTAATTGTCATAAAGTAGGCGCTACGTAGTATCACAATGTAACACGGGGTTCGCATTTTGATGACAGAGATGTTTGTATGACAAACTTATCTTTAGCTATAAAAATATGCATAAATATCCAGTAAGATACAAATGTTTATTGACTTTTAATTACCGCAATGACTATATGGGGTTAAGTTTGAACTTTGAAGAGTTTAGGGGAGATTAAAGTCTTTCGTTGGACTTGAGCTTTCCATGCATGAGTTTATTGTTGTTAAAGGAAAGAGAAGAAGTCTCTGGTTGGCACACATGTTATCGCGATGGAGAGAGATCACAATTCACAACTAACGCGAGAGAGAGTCCCATGAAAACTTCATGAGTTTTTTTTTTGGTTGTCGGTCTTCGCCGTGACCGATAGATGCTCACATCAATGATCTAAATTCAAAAAGAAAAGAAAAAGTTATTATTAATTTAAATATTAATTCAATGCTGAATATATTAGGAAAGCTATATGCTACATATTTTGTCAACTTTTGAAAGAGTATTGAGTTTGGTAACTATATTTAATATCCTTGTAATTAAGAAACATATTAAACTACATTAAAACTTAAAAAAACATTTTTCAAAACAAAAAACTTAAAAAACATTAAATCTGCTAACCAAAACAACCAATTTTCTTTTTACATTTTCTATTATGAATGATTACATAGCTAAATGACAGTTCTTATAAAGATCCATAGTGAAGGTATGTATATAAATGATTCATGTTTCTTGTATAATAAAATTAAAAATGTCTTATTTAAATTCTAGTTTTCTTCTTATATTCAAGTAACGAGGTAGGTTAAATGAGTTTAAACTCGTTTACATAATGGTAAAGACTATAGATTATAATCTATCTAACAAAAAATAAACATTTAATTGATATCATGTGAACCCTGTTTATTTTAAACCACACAATATCTAAGGACAGAGCTTCTTTTTTTTTTGTTAAAAAGGACAAAGCATTTTAAACAGCACTCACTATTGGGCATTGGTACCTTTTGAACCAATAGTAGAAACCTAAAAGCAAAGAGTTCAATACTAGTTGTTTTCCATCTTGGTCATGAATATCTTCTTGAAACTTGTTAATGGAATCCAACGCTTAAACATGTGGAATGGAGTAGGTTAGTAGTATTATTATGTAGTATATACTCTTTTTTTGTGCACTATTATTATTATGTATATACTCTAAATTTAACTTTTTGATTCTTCCATTGGTTATTTCTCATATTAAATTGTAAATTTGTAAATATTCCATTACAGATTCCAAGTTTGTCTCCTTGCGGGGGAGGCTTATTCTTTTTTTTCTTTTCTTGCGTATCTCAATATTTTCACACTGCACACAAAAAGAGTTTTCTACTGATGTCATAATTAAACGCATTATTTTCATGATTTTCTGTTTCCGTTTTCAGGGTTGCTCATTGTTAAAATCAATCACAAAAACATAGACTAGTAGTATGTAAAATAAGTTAAAAAAAAAAATATTTGGACCTCCTCTGACTAACATTTGGGCCTCTAAAATAAGTTAAAAGGAAAATATTTGGACCTCCTCTGACTAACATTTGGGCCTCCTCTTCCGCTTATTAAAATAACAAAAATGGGCCAGTCCAGAACAAAATCCATTACATGAATCCAACGGTTGAGATCCATTGGTCACCAATAACATTGCACGTTATCGTTTTCTAGAAGCCGTAAAGATAAAATAATAATAATCTGGTTTCCTCCTTCGTTCGACGGTTCGACGACTTTGATCCACACCATCTTCATCTCCTCACCCCTCGATCGATCTCAGGTATCGTAATCTCTCTGATCTTCCTCTCGATGACTTCCTTCTCCGCTTCGTTTCCTCGATTTCGCGAATCGTTAGATAGAAACTGACGTAGATCTTTTGATTCCTTTTAGATTCTTCGGTTAAGCTTAGATTCGATTTGAAGATCATTTAGATCCGAAACGTTTGTAGTATTGCGATGAAGAATCTTTGATTCTCAGGTACACATTGATTAATGGAGTTAAAGAGCATCAAGGACGCGTTCGATCGCGTCGCGAACAAGCACAAGCTCTCCCACACCAAAACGCACGAGATCGTTCATATGCTTTCTCAAGAACTCGACAAGGCGTTGAGCTTGATGCAGGATACTCAGCTCGATCACAAATCCATCCTCGTCGACGCCAAGAAACTCTTCACGGACAAGTCTCCAGCCGCTCAGCTCGAATCCGCTGAGAAAGAGCTCAACGTGGCTCTCACCAAGTACCCCAAAGTCCTCGAGAAGCAGCTCAACCCCGAGATAGCGAAGGCTTATAGAACCAATGCGGAGTTCGATACTCATGTGGTTAACCAGATCATCGCTAACTTCTTCTACCGTCAGGGGATGTTTGAGATCGGTGACTGTTTCGTCGCCGAGACTGGCGAATCTGAGTGTACTACGAGGCAGTCTTTCGTGGAGATGTATGAGATACTTGAGGCTATGGAGAGGAGAGATCTTGCACCGGCTCTTAACTGGGCAGGGGCTAACTCTGAAAGGCTGAAGCAAGCGAGGTCTGATCTGGAGATGAAGCTCCACAGCTTACAGTTTTTGAAGATATCTCAAGGCCAAAACTCGCAAGAGGCTCTCAGCTACGCGAGAAAGCATTTTGCTGTGTATGCAGATAGCTGTCTTTATGAAATCCAGAAGCTTGTTTGTTCTCTCTTATGGGACAAGAACCTCGAACAGTCGCCGTACTCGGAGTTTCTCTCTCCCGTTCTGTGGGACAATGCGGTGAGAGAGCTGACGAGGCAGTACTGCAACCTACTCGGCGAATCATCTGAGAGTCCGTTGAGTGTGACGGTAACGGCTGGTACGCTAGCTTTGCCTGTGCTGTTGAAATACATTAACGTTATGGCGAACAAGAAGCTCGATTGGCAGAGTGTGGAGCAGCTTCCTGTGGCCGTGGAGCTGCCAGAGGAGTTTCAGTTTCATTCGGTGTTTGTCTGTCCCGTCTCCAAGGAACAGTCGAGCGAGGATAATCCTCCGATGATGATGTCTTGTGGCCACGTGCTTTGCAAGCAGACTATCACCAGAATGTCGAAGAATGGCGCCAAGACTTCTTTCAAGTGTCCTTATTGCCCGACCGATATAGACTCGACTAGGTGCAAGCAGTTATACTTCTGACCGGAAGATTTGGCGTCGGAATGTATTGCTGTGTTCTGTTTCGTTGAAGGTTTTCATGTACAAAAATCATCAGGGAAGTTTTAGATAATTCGGACATCCCATCCATAAGAACGTGTTTGTGTTTGTTCCAACTTTCTAAATATAGAAATTCTTTACATTTCCATAATTAGCTTTTACTACTGTTTCAAGATCTTTACGCTCACTATTCAGTTTGTAATTTTTCTTCTTGGCTTCAGACCTTTCAATCTTTCATTTACCAAATCCGAAAAAAGATCAAGTTGATTTGGTATTAACGAGCTTTTCTGAAGAGAGTTGTTCAATGTATGCCACTAACGGATCAGCTGCAATAATTGAACTCTTTCAAATAATCCGTCTGATAATTGATTCAATGGGTCAGAACATTATCCAGTCCGGCTAACCGGTTAAGATGATAAAAACCAGAAACCAAACAAAGTAACCAAGAACTACATCCCAAATAATGAATTGAGTATCAGAGATTTCAAGAACAAACTCTCCAAAGACGTTTTAAAATACACAAAACTAATCAAATCTGTGAGGGATGAAATAATGCATGTCAACTTATTTGGAAACAAACCGTATGAACCGGTTTGCTACCTCACTTCTTTGAACCGCTCGCCTCTTCGAATTCAGCTTCAGGTGTCTGCTCAATCCCGCTTGAACCTTCACCTTCACCACCAGAGGTTCCAGACGAACCGGATCCCTTGGACATGTGCTCTCCAATCTTCGACACTGCCTTGTTTGCAGCTTCTAGCTTAGCCTTTATGTCCTCGATTTCTTCACCAGCCATTGCTGTCCTGAGGTCTGACACTGCAGTTTCAATCTCAGAGGCAATCTCAGCAGTAATCTTCTCTCTGTACTCACTCAAGCTCTTCTCAACGCTGTAGATCGTGGTATCAGCTGTGTTCCTGAGGTCGATAAGTTGCTTCTTCTCTTGATCCTTGTGTGAGTTAAGCTCAGCTTCTTTCACCATTCTGTTGATCTCATCGTCTGAGAGACCACCTGAAGATCTGATTGTGATCTGTTGCTCTTTATTCGTTGCTTTGTCTTTGGCTGAGACAGTCACGATACCATTTGCATCAATGTCAAACGTAACTTCGATCTGTGGCATTCCTCTAGGCGCAGGTGGGATCCCAACGAGATCAAATTCTCCTAGACTTTTGTTGTCAGCTGCCATCTCACGCTCTCCCTGAAGAACTTTGATTCCCACTTGCATTTGGTTGTCTGCAGCTGTGGAGAAAACCTAAGAAGCAAAACCACAATTAGCAATCAATACACTGTAAGATTCAGTCACCAACTACTATCTTCTCCAAGATCATTTACCTGAGACTTCTTGGTGGGGATGGTGGTGTTTCGGTTGATCAACCTAGTGAAGATACCTCCAAGTGTTTCGATACCTAGCGAGAGAGGAGTCACATCCAAAAGGAGCAACTCTTTGACATCACCACGGAGGATACCACCTTGAATAGCAGCTCCCATGGCAACAGCTTCATCGGGGTTAACACCTTTGCAAGGACTCTTTCCAAAGATCTCAGAGACTATATCTTGCACTTTGGGAACACGGGTCATTCCACCAACAAGAAGAACCTCATCGATTTCCTTAATCGAGACTCCAGCATCCTTCAAACAGTTTTGGCACGGGCTTCTTGTTCTCTCGATCAACTTGCTCACCAGAGCTTCAAACTTGGACCTGGTCAAGGTTATGTTCAAGTGCTTCGCTCCAGAAGCATCTGCGGTGATGAAAGGCAAGTTGATCTCGGTCTGAGACGTGGAAGAAAGCTCGATCTTAGCCTTCTCTGCAGCTTCTCTCAGCCTCTGGAGGGCGAGCTTGTCCTTGGTCAGATCAATGCTGTCTGATCTCTTGAACTCAGAAACCAAATACTCCAACAAAGTGTTGTCGAAGTCTTCTCCTCCCAAAAAGGTATCTCCATTTGTCGCTTTGACCTCAAAAACACCGCTTGAGATTTCAAGGATAGAAACATCAAAAGTTCCACCACCAAGATCGAACACAGCTATAACACCCTCCTTGTTGTTCATCCCATACGACAACGCAGCAGCCGTCGGCTCGTTGATGATTCTCTCCACATCAAGACCCGCGATTTTCCCAGCATCCTTCGTCGCTTGCCTCTGCGCATCGTTGAAGTAAGCAGGAACAGTAACAACAGCCTTGGTGATGCTCTTCCCGAGGTAAGACTCAGCGGTTTCCTTCATTTTGGTGAGGATGTTAGCACCAATCTGGCTGGGAGAAAACTTCTGCCCGTTGGCCTCAACCCAAGCGTCACCGTTCAGCGCCTTGACAATCTTGTAAGGAACCATTTTCATCTCCTTCTGCGTCTGGGGATCATCGAAACCTCTCCCGATCAAACGCTTGCTCCCGGAAATGGTGCCTGTTGGGTTGGTAACACCCTGGCGTTTAGCTGGTGTTCCAACGAGAAACTCACCCTTCTGGTTAATAGCAAACACTGATGGTGTGGTTCTTGTTCCTTCCGCGTTCTCAATAACCCTAGGAGTCTACAAAAACCATATCCAAAGTCAACACCTTTCCTTTTTTTTCAAAAACTTTAAAAATACAAAGTCAATACCTTTCCTTCCATCACTGCTACACAAGAATTGGTGGTTCCCAAATCAATACCGATCACATCATTCCCAATAGGCCTCGAGCTGGATTCACAAAACAAGGATGAGAACGAGAAGACAACACTACAAAGAGAGATAACTTTGAATTTACCAGAAAGGCCTGGCCAAGTGACCTAACTTCCCGATCAAATTCGACTTCCCATTTGAAGCAATCTGCAGATCCAATACCAACACTGTTAGCTTCTAGATTCGAAACGATTCAATCCATCTGATAATTTCAAACGCTAATCCATTTCCGATTACAGATCCGAGAAAGTGATCTCTCAAAGCGAAAAAGAAATTAAGATCGAGAGGGAAAAAAAAACACATACGGATCTAAACGCGGAGGCGGACGCCGTTTGGACTTCACGGCGGCGGAAAGCGCGTAGAATCGCGACGGAGGCCATTTCTTTAGCTTGGAGGAAGGGTTTAAGGTCGGAGATGTGAATGTATGGCTGCGCGTAGGGTTTAAGTGATATATAGGAATAAAAATTCGTGGGCTACAAGTCATGTTGACTTTTCTCCACGACTAGTATGGGCCAGGCCCATCAGAAATAATAATTTATTAAAGGAAGTCCTTGTATTTAGTCTTAATTTCAAATTTCGCTGTTTATTCTACTAAATTACACTCTCCCCCCTCCTTTCAGTCAAAAATTCATCAACGGAAGTAGTAGTGTCTTCTTCCTTCTTCGTGTTTCCATCAGCCACAAACGTCTTCTTGTCCAAATACTCCTCTTCGATGGTGTCTTTGAGGACGAACAGCCGCTGGATAACGATAGGTTGGCTCATCTGTTTAGCTTCTCTGATGTCAGTCTCTTCTTTGTTGAGATGGTAAGCGTCGAGCATTATCTTTATCCACTTGTGCAGCTCCTTTGGCGTCCTGTGTGTGTGTTTCATACTCTTTGTTTAGAATCAGATGATACAGCAAAGGTTTTGGATGTTCAATGTTTACTTACGTGTATAATGCTTTAGGGTCCTTGGCTTCATGGTCATCCCCAGGAGAGAATGCTGTTGCTAGAGCAGAGAATCTTTCTTCCGGGTCTGTTATGTTGAGCAAGTACTTTAACAGTTTGATCTCTTTAGGCGTGATGCTTCTAAGACTGCTCTTTGTAGCTTTGTATAATTGATACATTATGTCTTTCGCCTGTTCACAAAAGAGTAAAAGAAGCTTCATCTTTGGTATGAGAAGATTGTAAAGATCAAATATTTTTTTTGTTACCTCGTTTGTAACGGTTTGAGACTCTTTAGCAGCAGCATAAGCAGAGTTTATTAACAAAATCAATGAGGAATCTAGTTCCTTGGCCTTAGCGAGGCTTCTGATCTTTTCACAGGCAGTATCCACGGAGGAAGAGTTTAAGATATCATCAAACTTTGCTTGAGCATTATCTAAAGTCTCAACGTTCTCCAGTGTATTGTCATAAGCACTCACAGCGGATAAACATCTAGCTGAAAGCCTAGCAACAGCTGCATCAAAAAAAGTCATGAAACTGTAGGAACCAAATAGAAACATAGTTAGTGTCTTTAAGTATACCATCTCTGTCTTCTAAGCCATCAAGAGTTTCTGATAACAAAGCAACGTAGCGAAAAAACTCTCCGGTGAAGTCTCTACGTCTCTTGGCAGCGATGGCGTTTATGTCAGTTGGGTTCTCTTGAATCTCTTTCAAAAGATCATTGTGCTTCTCCATTTCCTCATCTATCTGCAAACCAACACTCTCATTAGCTCCTAAGTACTAAACAGCTACTTACAAACCAAGATTGATACTAACCTTTTTGACTTTACTCTCAAGAGAAACAAGCTTCTGCTTCAATAAGGAATCAGTTTCGGTATCAGCTCGTGTTCTGCAACGCTTATAGAAGTTGACACTGTACTTGTTCCACTCATCTCTTAACACCAGATACTTCTTCCACTCTTTAACTTTGGGTTTCTCGTTCAAGAAAATGTCAATGATCTTGTCGCAGAACTGAGCCATGGTGTAGCCTTGAGCGACCTCAACTTCCATCGGATCCTCAACAACTCCAACCTCAACAGTATTTTTCACTTCCGTACCTAAAACACCATTTTCGTTTTCATCAAAAAATCTTCTATAATATGACAAAACCCATTTGTCTAAATCCACAGATGTTTTAAATTGGAACCTAAAGGAAAGAACTTTTTGGTAACTAAGCAGAAAAGATGAGAACTTTATGAGCTTACTGGTAGTGGTGCTGACAGTGTCAGTAGCAAAGGTGAGACTTGAGGTTTTGCGTCTCCTTCTTCCTCCATTGATGAAAGCAGAGAAAGGGAGAAGAAGGGTTTGAGGTTTACTGGGAGGGTAAGACAGTAACTTATCCGCCGACGAGAAGAAGATTGATGTTTCCAGTAAATTCGCCATTTTTTCTCGGACTTGTTCGTCTTGGTGACAGAGGATAAGAAGAGAGACAAGGGTTGTCTTTGTGAAATAAAAAGATATTTTGTAATGTTTTACAAAATTTTGGGGCAGAACTGTAAATACTAACACAACTTGCATCATCTTGCAATTTTATAAAAGTGTGATATAGTAACACCTGAAGATACAAATAATTGAATTACAACATGTTAATCCATTGTAAAAATCATTTCATAAACCCATATACAAAAGTATCATATGTTTTAGATAATCTCTATTGTATATAATATTTTTTTTGGTATAGAGTTGTTTTAACTATGCATCTTCATTTTGAGTCTGACCATCTCCACCACCTTCAATGTTGCTAGTATTGAACTGCACACGAGGCTTGCCCATACTGAAATTAAGAAATCTTGCATCCATATTGAAAATTCAATATTTTTCACATACCATAAGATAGAGTACATGCATCATATTATCTATACATTACATGGAAGTTCAAAGCATCATCATAATAAAAGACTTGTTTGTAGGGATAAAGACATATTCAGTTCTTGTACTTCATGGTTTCTTTCTCAAACCCAATAGTTGGGAACTGCTTAGCGAACTCCTCCACGTCGTGGCGCAGCTTGGCAATCTCTGATTGAATGGCTGAAGATGATTCCATTGCTGACACAAAATCTTTCAGCTTGGTTCCTGTATTTTTTATAACACAACAAACGAGTTATCTAGCATTTGCTTATATGGAACAGAAAAACATAAAGAATCATTTGATCAGAGAAATGAATCAACCTTGAGCTTCGGATTTGACTTTGAGAGCCAACTTCACAGCTTTGTCAAAGTATTCAGCTACTTTGGCAAAGTCTTCCTCAACAAAACCTCTGGAAGTGAGAGCAGGTGTACCTAAAATGGCAGAGAAATTTCAGGGTGAGGTTTCAAAGGAAAAGCATAAGTAATGATTCTTACCCATTCTGATTCCACCAGGAACCATGGCAGAAACATCTCCAGGAACAGTGTTTTTGTTGGATGCAATGTGAACAGCTTCCAACACTTTCTCAACTCTAGATCCATCAATTCCCTGCAAACCAAAAAAAAAAACAGATAAATAAATTTTTTTTTTTTTTGGGCAAACATTGCATTCATTATAACTAGAGTTTACTCTCCTAAAGCGGAGTTCATTACAGAGCTCATAACAGAGCCAGCGAGAGCAGATTTTGCCACCAAATCTGCTTCGGAATTGAAATTACGAGAGATAAAACTAAAGGAGATGACCTCAAAGAGAGAAACATAGTGATAGATATCAAACATGATACCGAACAGTTCAGGAAGATGCTCTCCCGCCTTCAATAACTTGATGAGGGAAGAGGAATCAGAGAGAACCGCCAGGGATCGGACGTTTGAGAACACGGCATTAGAGACCGCGCGATGAACGGCAATGGCTTCCGCCATGATAGCCGATGATACATGACCACAAGCTCCGGAGAAGGCCGGAGGATGATTCAGAACTTCACCCGAGTAGACACCTCCTATACCACATTTTCCGGTGTTGGCATCCCACGCTGCGTCTACATTAACCACCAGAGTGCCTTGTGGGAAAATAGGTGGGGGGCTAGGCGATCGAAGCTGATTTGGGTGGAGAGAGATAGCTCGAGGTATCGACACCTCATTAGTAAATTGTGCCTGAGCCCATTCCTTAGCATCCTTAACACTCTTAAGCACTATCTCTTTGGCTGAGAAAACCCGGTTCTCATACAGGAGGGAGTTTCTTGCTTTCCATAAATTCCAAAGGACCCATGGCCATAGTGGGGTAGTTACTCCCACCGGTGGAAGTGGAATGTACCTGGTTCCTTGTTTAATTAACTCTGTCATCGAAGAGAGAAGCCTCGGAGGTCGTTGCAGTATTGGCATTAGGCTCCACACTTCCTCCGCCAGCGGACAGGTAAGAAAGACGTGGAGATCATCTTCCTGGCCATTGCACTTCTTGCATCTAAAGCTCGCAATACCCCTCTTTTCTAGATTTGCACTAACTGGTATCGCCTTTTTCACAAGCCTCCAAATAAAATCTTTCAGCTTCGGTGCAGTTTTGACATTCCAAATATGCTTGAGCCACTCAACCGGATCATCCTCGGTATTAGGCATTCTTGCTCCTGTCATACCAATGCCATAACCAGTTTTTGTGGAGTATTCCCCTGACTTCTCAGGTAGCCAGCACAGCTCGTCCGAGGAAGGTGTGGAGCTGGTCTTTATCTTCAAAATAGCCTCCTCATACTGGGGTACCAAGCTCCTGATTTTATGGACTTCCCATTTATTTGTAAGTGGACATAAGAGTTCGCTGACCTTAAGTGCTTGGCTTTCTTTCGTCGGGGGACCAATAGGCATTGTCGGTTTGCTGAACGATAGCCACGGGTCATTCCATAGACGTATTGTCTCTCCATCGCCCACAACCCAACTCAGTCCTTTTATTAACAGCTCCCTGCCTGCCAGAATACTCCGCCATCCGTGGGAGGCAGTCGATGATATAGTGCACTCTAGGAAGGTGGATTTCTTTGCATATTTACCCAACAAGACCTTTGCTAGTAAAGAAGTGGGGTTCTTGAGTAACCGCCATCCTATTTTGGCAAGAAGAGCGTCGTTAAAAGTTTCAATATCTCGGAACCCAAGTCCTCCTGCATATTTTGGAAGTGTCATAGTATCCCATGCTACCCAGCACATCTTCTTCTTATCCGGACTTGCGTCCCACCAAAAGCGTGTAAGCATAGACTGAATTTGGTTACATAGAGAAACCGGCAGTTTGAAGCACGACATGGCATAACAAGGCATTGCCGCTAGAACAGACTTGAGCATGATTTGCTTCCCGGCGCCTGAAAGATATCTCGATGTCCAGCTGTGAGCCTTCTGTCTTATCCTGTCCAGAATAGAGGCGAAGATGTCCCTTTTCCGTCGACCAAACTGTTCTGGCAGCCCCAAGTATTTACCTATACCACCTTCAGTGGAGATAGACAGTGATTCCTTAACCCGAGCTTTCACTGCAGCTGGGGTTTTAGCCGAGAATGTGATCGCTGATTTCCGTGGATTGATCATCTGTCCCGAGACTGCCTCATATGTCTTCAAAACCGTAAGTAGCCGTGACACACAAGAAGGTTTGGAGCGGCAGAAGAACATTGTGTCATCGGCGAAGAGTAGATGGTTTACCGGTGGGCTGTTGCGAGAGACCCGAACCCCTGGAAGTGATCCATCAGCTTGCCCCTTCTCGCATAGAGCGGATAAAACTTCCGTACACAGTATAAAAATGTGGGGAGAGAGGGGATCGCCTTGACGTAATCCGCGAGATGGTTTAACAGCTCCTTGTGGTGCACCATTAATCAAGAAGGAATATGATACTGATTCAATACAGCTCATAATCCAAGAGATCCATGTCGGATCAAACCCGAGCTGGATTAAGACTTCTCTCACGAATCTCCATTCAATCCTATCATAAGCCTTACTCATGTCAGTTTTCACCGCCATAGAGCAACGCTTTTTGGCCTCCGATGTTCTCAGGAAATGGAGAGTTTCATGGGTAATGAGTACGTTGTCCGAAATGGATCTTCCCGCTACAAATGCCGATTGCGTGTTGGAGATAAGGTGAGGCAGTAACGGTTTGAGGCGTCTGGTGAGTATTTTAGCAATGATCTTGTAGTGAGTGTTACACAAAGCAATCGGACGATAGTCTGCCACCGTTCTCGGACCCGTCACCTTTGGTATAAGTCGGATGTGCGTCTCATTCTGTCGCGGGTGAAGGTGGGATGAGGTGAAGAAGTCTCGAACGTCCGAGATCACATCCGCACCTACAATGTGCCAGTAGGACTGGTAGAAAGTTGCTGAGAAGCCATCGGGGCCTGGCGCCTTACCCCCATTAATAGATTTCACTGCTTCTCTAATTTCCGAATCGCTCGGTATAGATGTTAGCCTCTCATTCATTTCCGGAGTGACCTTTTTGGCGAGCAGACCCTGGATTTGTGAAAAGGATTCATTCCCATTCGTTGTGAATATTTGGGTGAAGTAGCCAGAGATAACCCGAGCTATTTGTTCTTCCTCATAAACTGCTCCTCCCTGCACATCCTCAATCACCGAAATGGAGTTGATGGTTCTTCTTGTCCTAGTCGCTGCATGGAAGAAGCCCGTATTCCTATCACCCTTTTTCAGCCACTGTATCCTACTCCTTTGCTGCCAGAATTGTTCCTCGGCCAGGTACGCTTGTCTTAGTTCAGAATTGAGCTTTTCAATCCGTTGAGTATCCGGGTTTGGACTTGATAGAGCAATCTCAAGCGCCTCTTGGTTCTGTTTGATGACCTTGTTACTCTGGATTTGTTTCTCCTTAGCCCAATGTATGATGTTTCTTCTGCAGTTATTCAACTTTCCAATAACAGAATCTAACGGTGATGAGTTCCAGGCTTTTTCGACCACCTCCGTCACTTCTTCTTGCTCTGTTAGTGCTCTGTTAAATCGGAATAGACCTCTTCTTTTGGTCTTATCGGCATTGAAGTAAGTTAGCAAAGGACGATGATCCGAGCCTTCAAACCGTAAATAACGGCATCTTCCCAGCGGGTAAGTTTCGGACCATGCGCAGTTGCTCATGGTTCTGTCTAACCTAGACCTTATGAAGTGCGTGTGTCTGTTACCTCGCCAGGACAGTTCTTCTCCCGAATGTTTAAGGTCCCAAAGACCGTTTTGAGCAACGAAAGACCGAAAGGCTGTGAAAGAACCCTCCGGTCGTGTCGGGCCTCCAACCTTTTCTGCATTGTTGAGTATGTCATTAAAATCGCCCGTGATCAGCCATGGATCGTCTCTTCCTTGTCCCACTGCGCTTAATTTGTTCCAGAATGCTGCTCTATTCTCCGCGGCAGGAGTACCATACACAAAGGATACAAAAGAAGAGGTGCCTTGATATATAATTCTCGTGTCAATAAGGTTGGGAGAGGACTCGAGAATTGTAATATCAGTATCATCATTCCATAAAAGGGAAAGGCCGCCGCTTAATCCTATTGGAGGGACCGAAAAGTAGTGTGCAAAGTGCAAAGGTTGTAGCTTCTTATTAATGAAATCATCATCGTTCTTCGTTTCCATGAGAAACATTACATTAGGAGCCATATGTTTATGGATCTCCTTAATACGCCGGATTGTCTGGACACTCCCAAGTCCTTGACAATTCCAGCTGAGAATGGCTAAGGAAGAGATTTTTGATGGGGCCGAAAATCCACCCCTCCTCTAGTACTGCCCGGTATGAACACCGTAGTTGGCTGACTGATCTTCTTGCGTTGCTTACTTGTTCCTGCCTTATCACAAGGTAAATCTTTTTCTTGTTCAACCACTAGCTTCCTTCTTGCAGATGTGGCGGAACGTACCCCTGAAGTTTTCCTTTGGGTAAGGCCAAGTAGAGGGCTTCTAACAACCCGCTTCCGAATAGGGTTAACCCGTCTTTTACTTGCCGGTTTGCTCTGAGCCGCAATCGGGATGTTGGCTCTTCTAGTTTTTGCTCCGGAAGCACTAGACCCTAGTCGATGTGTTGCTGGGATCCTTTCGGACTCAGTGGGAATTTCCCCTGGGGGATCCTGATCCATGGGGACTCCCTCATCTACTCTACCTTCGACCTCCTGAAGTCGTCCATTCTCAAAGCTAGGAGCCTGCCTAGTAGTCTGTTCCTTCGATTGATTTGATCCAGAGAGGCGTTCCAGTGCTGATCTGCGTTCCTTAGAACCTGATTTTGATCCAGCTTTGGTATTAGATGGCCCTCCGAGCCGTTCTTTGATGGTTCTCGTCGGAGTAGTTTCTGGTCTAGCTTCTGCTGGAGGTGCTTTCTCTAAATGGAGTGGAGGCAGTGTCCTTAGATCTGAAACTTCTGGTAGATTAGACTGCTGGTGAGCAGATGATCCCACGCTAGGCCTGTTTCTTTCCACAACTCGATATTGAAAGGACGGTGCCTTGCTTCTGACGTAACAGGAGTTCGATCGAGCAGTTCGAGATATGATGGATTGATGTCTACTATAATCCTCTCGGCGATCAAAGCCAGATCTAGCATTGACTCTGTATCTCTCATGATGTCCATAATTGTCCCCATCCTGTCTCGAGTTTACATGGAGATCCTCCGGCCTTCTGTAGCCTCTTCTATCGTCGTGTCTCCTCTTCTCCGCTTCAATTCTTTGCAACGCAATGCTCTGCGTAATCCCGAGTTTTCTTTCTTTTGGAGGTAGGGCATTTACGGGTCTATGAGGGCAATCAACTTCCTCATGAAATAGGGAGAAACATGTAAAGCAGTGCTTCTCGATCTTAATGTACTCAAATTCCACCTCCGTAACATCCGCAGTTGGCAGCTCTATATCCATAGTCATCACGAGGGGTGCAAGCCCATTCATTTCCACCCAGATTCTAGCATCTTTGACATCCTTGATAGTACTTCTTCCGAGTTCACTTCCAATAATGCGGATAGTTCCTTCATGCCAAAAATGCAGAGGGATACCGTGGATTCTAACATTAAAGGAGATCTTGGATGGGAAATTCTCAGAGACTACCGGTTCCCATCGTTGGAGCAGCAACATCCAACGTTTGTAGTGGTATGGTCCTTTATCAAGGACCTGGAGGAGATCATACTCAGAGTCAAATTTGAATTGAAATTTATCTAGACCCAGCGGTCTTCCAATTATTCTCCCTTCAAGGTTCCAGACCTGAGTCATGAAGTCGATGACAGCTCTAATAGGTTTCTGAACTTGGAGATTCGTTAACCTGCCAATAATAGTAAGACGATTGGCCTCTATGAGATCCTCGTGGTCATTTGCCGGTATACGCACCGGAGGACGTTTAGATGGGAGCTCCGAAGGGGCCTGCCCTTTTCCTTTCTCAGATCTACTGAATCTTCTCTCCATTCTTCAGCAGGTGGAGTAATAAGCCGTACAATTACTAAAACACCGAACGGTCGTGAATCTTGGGTCCTAGGTTGTTATAAACGACCAAAACCAGTAGACCAACCGTTTGTAATCAATGCTCTGGTGATAAATGCTTCTCAAAAAGTTAGGTAGAAGCTTTTAACAGGATTTAGACTGCAACTTTATAAATAGGAGGATGAGAACGAGGTTATATCAACCCAAGCTTTGAACCTTCATCAAGTGTCTGCCATTACTAAGATCTACTTTTCACCAGGAGAGGAGGTCGATCCAAGCAGTAGATAGCCAGAGGAAGGAGGAACCGGCACAGGAGCGAGGTCCTGGCTGACCCACCGACGTCGTCGGGGGCTGAACCCGGTGAAGTTCCGTTCAGAAACCCTTGCTGGTCGGGGAGGCTGGCTATGGACCAGTGGATAATTCCAAAAGGGGTTAGACTTTTTGAATTTCTCAGGGAATAACAGAGGGTAAAAGGTTGCAGAGGGAAAGAAACGTGGGATAATAGGGGGAGTCAACTAGGGACTAAAGGATAAAGACTTTTCTCTACTTTAGTGCCTGGGAGAGAAAATCAAGAGACATTGTGTACTATTGTCAAACAGATAAATAATTAAATAAAAAGGATTTTTGAAGTAAGAAGATAATATAACAAATAAAGATCAAGTGACCTTGGGCTTCAGGTTCACTAGAACCAGATGGTTGTCAGTTCCACCAGAAACAAGTTCATAACCTTTCTCCATCAGAGTCTGCATCAAAAAATAAGTAGACATTCTATAGATAAAGTCAACAGTAAATAATGTACATATATGGTTCTTTTTTTCTTATTCACCTGAGCAAACTTTGCAGAGTTACTGAGGACTTGCTCTTGGTATGCTTTGTACTCTGAAGTAGTTGCCTGCAATTTAAAAAAAAAAAATCATTAAAGAAACTGCAAGTCCAATAAGAAATTTTAGTTCCATTCAATGTACCTGCTTTAAAGCAACAGCTAGTCCTGTAATAGTGTGGTTATGTGGACCGCCTTGAAGACCAGGGAAGACAGCTTGATTGATCTTGTCTTCAAAATCATACAAAACCTTTCAAAGAAACAACCAAATGAATGAGATATTATAAAGAGTATAGATAAATCTCACAAAACATTTTAGTATTTTGTTTATTTACCTCTTTGCCTTGTTTGTTAATTTCCTTAACACCCTTTCTGTAGAAAATCATGGCTCCGCGAGGTCCACGTAGGGACTTGTGAGTTGTGGTGGTTACAACATCTGCATACTCGAACGGTGAAGGGATTACACCAGCTGCTACCAAACCGCTTATGTGTGCCATATCTGCTAGCATCACAGCTTTTTGCTTGTTGCACACCTGCCAACAGAGTTAATTGGACTCAGAACTCAACTCTTGATTTACAATAGAATATGATATTGAATAATACTACCTTGCGGATGCGGGCATAGTCATACAATCGAGCATAAGCACTTGCACCAGCAACAATCAGTTTTGGCCTGAAAAGAGTAGCACTCTTCTCCATCTGCAGATCAAAGATTAATAAGCTGTATGATTAAACAATATGAAGTAGTGTTGTTACTTAATTGAATAATAATGAACCTGGTCGTAGTCGATAAAGCCAGTGCTCTCGTCCAAGCGGTAGGGCATAGTTTCAAAAAAGATAGACACAGCAGATATCTTCTTGGTATCAGTCTGCATGAGATACAAAGAGAAAACAAACAAACTCTTATAAATCAGAACACATAATCAGTTTCATTAACAGGATAATAATTAATGAAGGTACCTGGTAACCATGAGAAAGATGACCACCATGAGGAAGATCAAGTGCCATGATTCTCTCATGAGGCTTCAACAATGCAGTGTACACATGGAAGTTGGCAGGTGATCCAGACAAAGGTTGCACATTCACTGTATAATCAACATGACTCAGAATAAGCCATCAAAGGATCATACACAAGTCAAATACAAGAAATGAGTTGGTCTAATTACCTCCCCACTTCTCAGGGTCTAACCGGAAAGCTTCAAGAGCACGCTTCTGGCACAAGGTTTCCGCCATGTCTATGAACCTTCAAAAAGAAGTCAAGATTGGTCAAACAACCATGTCTACGATCTGAAACTGAATTTGTGACTCTAATTGCAAAACAAAAAAAAAAAAAAAAAAAGTCTGAACATACTCATTTCCTCCATAGTATCTAGCACCAGGGTACCCTTCACTGTACTTGTTAGTCATCACAGAGCCAACAGCTTGCATCACCGAGACAGATGTGAAATTCTCAGACGGAATGAGTTCAAGTCCCTTTGATAACATTAATCATTACAAAGATCAGTCCAAGTTACAGAAGGAACAAGATATTAAGAGAGACTAAATTAATAACCTTCCATTGTCTAGCTTTCTCATGCTCAATGATGTCAGCAATCTCAGGATCAACTTCCTCCAAAGATGCGTTAAGCTGTTTTGGCCACTGCAAGGAACAAAAGAGGCAGAACTTCATTAACCTAAATCATTGCTTGAACCGCAAGGAAACTAATCAGCAGCTGGAGATTAATTAAGAGAAAAAGGGTTTAAGGAGAACAAGGAAGAAGCAAAAGCTTACAGTGACACGAGACCTCTCCTTGTCATCAACAGCTTCACTTGGTAAAGAAGACTGTAAGAAACAACAACCACAAATCAGAAACACAAGATTCTGTCCTGATAGGATTCATGGGGGTGTTACCATGTAGCATGAAGATGATCTGATAAGAGGACGAATAGGTTTGTCAACTGAAGAAGAAAGCCTCCGAAGAGCCATAGCCATCGCCATTCTCACCAACCTCTCTGCCTCTCTCTCTCTGGAACCCTAGAAACAGATTTGAATTATGAAAAAGAATCAAGTGGGCTTATCCTCTGAAGAGAGCATTGTGGCCTCTGCTTTTGGCTGAGCTTTTGGTGGTTGCAAAAGTTTTTTGAATTTTTTCCCTCTTTTTTTTTTATATTTTCTTTTTATTTTGTTTTGTGGTTTCTTGTCATTATCTCATGTCACAGTCTCTCTCCACCAACGTTTCCACTCTATATGGTTATAAAAAAAAGACAACATATTAATATATACTCAGGATGAGTATAACAAACACCGGTTTACTTGTATTTCTTCTGTATTATATATGCTTCAATTATATAATTCAAATGCACAAGAGAATGAGAAAAATATATATATGATTGATGAGAAGAAACATGCTTGGTTTCTTGAGGTTTCTTCTTTGTTTCCAATTATTCAAACCAAAACTTTGGTTTGTTCTTCAACATCATGGTATCTTCGAACTTCAATCTGTGAATTTTTTTTACATCATTAATTAGTATATAAATATGCCTAAAGTGTTAATGTTGTTCATCAAGTTATAAATTCTACCACATGCTGTTATTCGCTTCCTCTTGGTGGGGTCTCATAATCGGAATGCTCCGGTTGGCTTAGCTGCAGCCGAATCTGAGTGTGTGATTCATCATCCGCGACAACTAGTTCACGGTGTGTAAACCCGTTTGTGTTTGTTGTATAAGCCTGCAAGACCCATTAATGAAGGTTGAAGCTATCACTTTGAAGCTATAATATAGTTATTTCCAAGTAAATGGACTTTGTTTATATCTTTATAACCTTCTTGTAGAGCTCCACATTTTCTTGATGAATCCTTTGTACTTTTCTTGACAATTCAACATTTTCCTGATGTATGAGGTACCTCTGCACCCACAAACCAAAATATTACAAAATAAGAATTAACATATGTTATTTTTTGGAGAACTTATATACTGATATGTAAAGAAATATGGTGACCTTTTGGCTTAGTTCTTGGATTTCATGAGTCAACATTTGTTCCTGTAAAATCCGGGAAAGCAATAAATTCTACTGAAATCCTTTGTGCTATATTATCGATCTTTGAGCAATAGACTAAAAAGTAGAAAACCAAGGTATTAATATAGCATATACCTTTTTCATACGAACTCCACGCAAACTTATCTCAAGTTGATTCTCAAGATTGTTTAGCTCGTTGACGCTCAAACCATTTAGTTGTTCCCCCATAATTTGTCTGCTTCATAGCAAACATGTAATCACAATGTATACGTAAGAGTTCTTCTTTTCTTTGTTCATGTATTTTCCGTGGATATTGTGATTAGAGACTAGTTATTATAATATGATATATGTTATACTTTAGTGGTATAGTTCAAAGGAATACCGATGGGTTTCTTGCAAAGCATGCAATTCTTGCCTTAGAACTGCAGCTTCTCTCTGCCAAAACTACAAGTAACACAATAACTCATCAAAAACATATATATGACGTTAAATTTCATTTAAAATGAAAACGAATTGTCTTTAGATACAAACTATATAAGCTTATCCAACTCTTGACGTTAAATTTCATTTAAAATGAAAATTCTCTTACAAAGTGACGCCTTGATCGTAGCAAAAGAAGCAGACATAACTGATTAATCTTCGAACTTTGTAAATTGACTAAATTCTCGTTTCAATACACACGATTCTAAAAACCTTTATCAATTTAATCACGTATTCTCATGTTTGTTTATATATGTACCTTTACTTCCGATGCGGGGTTTAATAGTTGTTGTTGTTCAATCTTGCTCTTGTTGTATCTATCAATAACTGAATTCATGCTGTTCAAAAGATTGGATGTTAGTAACTTGATCGTGGTGTATATCATATCAAATTATCACAGTAAAAAATATATCAGAAATTTTCCATGAGAAGTTGACGGAGAAATCTTCCAACTCCTCCATTGAAAAACCTTTCATACATAAAACTCATAGCCTTAATTTTTGTATTGCTATATATAGTTATCCTTAGTATGTTCTATACAGACAAAAGAGTTCTCAGGTTTTGTAATAGGCTATACAGACAACATAAACATACGCGCACGCACAACCTTTATATAAATTACATATGTAAACTAAATAGTATGTGTTTTTTTTTTCCAAAAAAAAAACTGCTTAGATGTGTATAGCAATACCTTTGAAAATATATAATTCTGAAGAAACCAAGGCCCGGTCATAAATATAATGGAATCACTGTGGCAGAGTACTTTTTAAACTAGATCCAAGAAACAATAATGTGTCAGGGCATATCATGTAGTCAGTTGGTTTCACGAACGGTGAACTCAACTATGCTAAGTTTCATATATTTAATGGTTCATGAAATCTTTGATACTTGAGAAAAAAAACGATAAAAATCTCGTATATAGGTGATCTTCGCTAGATAATCAAGGAAATTATCAAAATTTTATTTCACATTTATAGAACTCTTTTACTTGGCTGAACAAATAAATCTGCAATCATAAAAATCTGATTTTATCAAATTTTCAAAAAATCCAAAAACTCAAATAACTAGACTAAAAAAATAGTTGTTAATATATACTATTACAATTGTAAGTATATCCATGAATATAGACGCTCAAATTAATTTTATTTTTCTCTACGTTTATTCTCTTGATAAGAGTTTCTGATGAATAATTCAGATGATATCATGGTCCTGCATATAGTGTTAATATGCAACATAATTGATCTTTCATAATAAATAGTACTAAAATATCTAGAAGATGTTTATGTTTACAAATAGATAATTCTGTTAACGGATAAGAATAAGGCGTCTCCTAGTTTATTGATTTTGAGTAATTAAGCTCCTCTCCACACCAATCATTCAATCTTGTGATCTCAGTTGTTAAACGCTTTTTCCATAATATACTGATGCTTGAGCATTTGCTTGTTTTCTCATTTTCAAAACATTTCTATATTTGGAATAGGCAAACAATGAGCCTTAGCTACAAGTCATTGTCCACGCATGTATACACACAGTCACTAGCATATTAAGCCAAGTTTTTTTCGAACTAAACTTAAGTTTTCATATTCAAAGCTATCATTCTTCTTCAAAGCTCCTCATTTTCAATTTTATTTGTTAAAAATAAATTAAATTTTGTCGGCGATTCATACACATATCTTATTGTACATATAGTAAAATGTAACATGTTCTACCGACCGCAAGATGCAAAAAAGGTCCACCACAAATGAGTAAATCACACAACTAAATCTCAAATATACCCAACCCGTAGCATAAAATTATATAAGTCCGTATATATACGCACACATACACGCTTCCATATATATATCCACACAATCAAGAAGATGTACAGATTTGAGATTGAATAACTGTAAAAGAGGAACCTGGAGCTGGAAAAGTCATAGAGCTTTCCGGTACTAGAGAAGATGATGAGACCGACCTCCGCGTCGCAGAGAATAGCTAGCTCTTTGGCTTTCTTGATAAGACCCTTTCTTCGTTTGGAGAAAGTGACTTGTCTACTCGTAGAATCATCGATCCTTTGGATCACAATCTTTCCTCTTCCCATCAATTTTATTCTCTAATTGATTCTCCTCTGGTTCTTCTCTTTTCTAGGGTTTTGTTTTTTGTAGATCTTACCAAGACCAAAAGAGAAACGTAGACGGAGAGGGCGAATAAGGGGAAAGAGAAAGGTAGAAATAGAAAGAGAGTAAGGTTGAGCCAAGAGTCAACAATCTATTCGAGGAATAAACTAAGGATATATATATGCACACACACCTCTTAATTCGAGACATTTTTGGTAGATTAAATATATGGTAAGTACCAAGTTTCTAGTACAAAATAGTATTTGTGTATAATTTTAATAAAGGTAGAGAAAGGAAAAAGAAAAGCAACTAACGAAATAGAATGAAGTTCTTGTAAAGTTCCTAGGTTAAGAGTATATATAGATATAGTTCATATGTGTGTATATATATAACTTTAATCACTGATTCTTTTCATAGTTTAATTATGGGGGATAGTGGAAACTTAATGGAATTGTTTGGATAAAAAGGAGTGAAATAATATTAGACGTATAGTGTGATTTAGGTAAATTTCCATTATCAATAATATTTCCTTTTTTAACATGTCCGTACATGTTTATAGTTTATTTTTAGTCTTTTTCAGATGTCATGTGGAAATACTGAATGGGCGCATCACAGGACTGCGTCCCTCTGACAAAAAACACTTACTTAATATTTTGCTTTTCTTATTTAGTTATTTTTATTAGTGATAAAACAATCTTTTAAGATATTAAAGACCTTATTATGATCATAGGAAAAAGTAATATTTTTAATGGATATGTACGAAAGATATTTACCCAAAAAAGTAAGAAGGTAGATCGAACAAAATACATAGTACAAATAGCCCATATGCCTTTCTGTAAAAATACTAATTGAATAAATTATTTTATCAATGAAAATAGTATAAGAGAATTTATTAAATACACGTGTCAGACAGGAACTTGGAGTTGCGGCAATTCACTTTATTAATTGTTCTGTCGTTAGTTTCCAAATATGGTAAGATATTTAGTAAATATCACATAACTAACATTTGTTAATTCCGACGCCTTAATGCTTAATTTCTACTATCACATAAAGCATTTTCCCGTCTAAAATAGTAGTACTACTTTACTAGTTATGAAAAGTGACTTTCATCGATCTCTAACCCAACATTTTAGTGTTTGGTTATATTTACTTTTAATATACCGTCGTAGTTGTAACTGTAGAACTATAAAGTGGGTACATAATTAAAAATTTCACAGAAGAGTTTATGAACTCAAAAAATATACAAAGAATATAAGAATTGTAAGAAACTCCGACGACCGTTTTCAAATTGTTTATTTGATTCGGTATGATGTAGGCATACATTTAGCATCGTTACTCGTAAGTCATGTCCAACTAATCGATTGGATGCATCTTATTTAATACTCCTTTGGTTTACCTTTGGAAAAAAAACTTGATATACTTTAGTAAAAGGCGAAAGAATAGTTCGCTTTGTGTAATATATTACACCCAAAAAAAAAACTTTAATATATAAACATCAACCGAGAATCGACAGCATATTGGTTAAAAACGAAATAGTATACGAGGTTTTGTCGAATCGAGTCTAAACCACAATGAACTTGGTTTGATTTTAGAAAATCTTCTTTAAGACCGAGCTAGACCAAATCCAAGCCCTAATCAAATTCATCAAGTTCATACCCATGAAATTAGAAGATTTAAGTGGGACCCAAATAGCAACATGGTAATAAAGATCAATAAGGACCACGTGGGCTCGACTGCTTCGAACCAATCACATCTCGAATCTCAAACTCAACTGCGAATTTTGCTCTTTTTCTATTAAGAACGAATCTTAAAATGCTTCCAAGTGACCAAATCCCCAATTATCGTCATCTTAAGATAAAAAGATTTAGTTTCACTTCATGCCAGGTGTCAATCATCAGGGAATCATTTCGGTTTTACCAATATTAATCATTATTATCTTTAATTTGATTAAGTTTCAAGCTTTGGTTTTCTAGATATTTGAAGTTCAGAAAGAAACTTTCGACAAATTCATTCTTTGTTTAAGATATTTGAAGTTCAGAAAGAAACTTTCGACAAATTCAAGCTTTGGTTTTCTAGATATTTGTAGTTTGGGTTTTTGTTTCTTTACTGTATAAGAACCATTATTAAAGATAAAATGTTTGCACATAACTAAACAGAAAATAGAAAACATGTATATAAGCTATAATCAGGACGGCTCTGAAATTTTGGGGCATGTGGTTGTTTCTATATAAATTTTTTTTTTTACAAAATTAAGAGCATAAATTCTTCTTAGGGATCTATTTGTATATAATTTATTTCAAAAAATTTAGAAGACTATTGCAAATGTTTCACCTAGCATGGTCTAGGGCCGACCTTGCAATCAATAAGCTAATTGCAAAACACCAAAAAATAGGTTTCACAGATGACCTAAACATTGATTAAAATAGTTTGCTTACGAAAGTTTTTAGTGTTTATCACCACACCCATACTGACAACCTGTTCTTCAAATATCAGATGTTCATTAATCATGCACATGTATATGTATATTCTATAATGAAATACCTATTATGTTTATTTAATATATAGTTTTCTCAGGTGATTCTAATTGTAACTCTACAGTTTACACAGCTTAGCTATTTGTCACAGCACTTGAGCGTGTATCAAATCAAATTTTATTGTTTTTAGCATAATTAATGCTCAGTTAGATGGAATTTTTAAATCTGCGATTATGTTTTTTTCTTTTTTTGAAAGAGGTCAGGTCATTCTAGTCATGCGTGTATGTTATACATGATAACTTATATATCAATCAAAAAGTGATGGTTTTTAGACCCAAAAAAGTGATGGTTTTGGCGTGTTAATAAAGCTTGGAGATTTGTAATCCACTATATACCTTTGTATGGTTACCGTAAATTTCCATATTTTCATGATAACCTTTTCCAAAACGGCATGTTTAGAGAAATGTTAAATACCTGTTAGTTATAAACAATATATTTTCTGGTTAATGCTATCTAATTCACGCGAGAGGATACTAACTCAGAGTGATAGTGTGAATGATAATAAACCTTATTTAGATTATTGATCAGACCAAGAAAAGAAGATAAGAGGTGTTGTCCCTTTTGATGTTTAAAAATGAAATCCCACATGATCTTTCGCGGTCTATAAAGTTTTTAATTTTATCCTCTTTTATAGATTTCCGAAGATAATTATTATAGTTAGCAATTGCAAAGGTCGAGCTGAAAGAAATGGCATTGGAACTTGAAGACTGGTGGTAATTGTACCAAATGTTCCAAAGGTGTTGGCCATTATTTCATTTTTACATTCTCTGATTGTAATTTGTACTTTGTTACAACAGATGCGATGCCCGTTTAATTTTAAGTCGGATACATTTTATAACCAACGCAAATCTATTGGTATTGTTTTATTTTTTGACAGCCAAATCAATTGGTATTGAAAGTTGAACCGCAGCGGTTGCGGTTGCGGTTGCGAAAGTTTGCGGATGCGGATGGTTGCGGTTTCTAGCGGTTTTAAGAGATTTGTACGACTAGTTCTGCGGTTAGAAATTGGTGCGTTTGCGGGATACTTATGACTGGTTAACTACCAAATGCAGCAGCGGTTAAATAATAAATTAATAATATTTACATTTTATACAATTATAAAAATATCAAAAATAATAATATTATAATAAATATAAAAGTTATATTTAGAATGTTATACTTTAAATTTTTTAAAAATTATAGAAAATATTTTTATTTTAAAGTTTTATAATATTAAATAAAATATAATAGATATATTTTAGCATTTTTATAATTCTAATTTAATTTTTTATTGAATATTTTTATGTTTGTATTTATATTGTTTTGGAAAAAAAAAGAAATTTTTTTTATCCTCCCGCAACCGCAAACGCCAGCTGGAACCAGCTTTTGAATTTATGAAGTTCTGAGCGATTTGGAACGGTTTGGAGCGGTTTGAGCGATTGTTGCAAAACGCCAACAACCGCTACCAACCGCAAAAGCTGCGTTTGCGGATGGTAGCGGGAAAACCAGTCATACCCTTCAAAAAAAAAATCGAAACTTAAGAATACACCATAATTAAATATTGTGAGTCAAGATCAACGGTAACACTAGTTGAAAATGTCATCATAACTCACTAGCATATTAAAATTTTATAGTTTAAATAATGATTCCTTACATAGTTCTTAAAGCACTCCACGAAATGTGAGAGCATGATTTAAAGCGATATAGTGTGTTCCATAATTGAGTTTAGCTCAAAAAGGAATTGACAATTAATTTTTACTCAGTGCATTTGTCATTTACAAATAATTAATTCAATCGGTCATAAGATATACTTTTTAGTTTTTACAACATATGCCCCTCTAACAGAAATATACAAACTTAAATATTTGATCGATCTGGATTTCCTTCAGAGCAATCCTACCTATACAATATTTATATGCTGGAAAAAGAGTTAACACTAACGTTAGGTGAAGTGTGGATGATACTTAAAATAAAATTCTGGAAGATGTCATAATATATGCATATATATATATTTCTTGTTTATGAAGAGATGTCATAAAAGAATCACTCACGGTGATACATAAAAGCTATAAAATATCAGAAATCTAATATATATATATATATATATCCACTTCAAATTTTGAATATCGAAACATCTTGTATTTAAATTAAGATATTAAATAATCAATTGTCAAAAACTACATAGAAATCCAGATATTAATTTTTAAAAGTAAATATCTTAACATTATATTAATTTCTCTTTTAACATATGTAGCATGTATTATATACATAACATATAACATATATCATGTCATAATAAATTAATATTAATATATATAATTAAATTTATAAATTATTTATATATATAATGTAATTAATGTAAGATGTAGGCCTGGGCGTTTGGGTACCCGTTGGCGTTTGGGTCGGGTTTTTCAGATTTTGGTTCTTTTTTATAACATTTCCTAGGTCCCATTCTAGTAAATTTGCAAGTACAGGCCGGGTTCAGATATAACACATCGGGTTCGGATCGGTTTTGTATCACATCATAGAACCCATAAAGTAACCATATATCATTCGGATTCGGGTTATATCGGATCGGTTCGGATATACCCGAAATAAAATCTAAAATCTAAAAGCAAAATATAAGAAATATATACTTATTTATATATAATTAAGTATTTAAAGTAGTTATTTAAATTTTAAATACTTATTGTTAGATACCATATCAAAATAAATATGAAATTGAATATTTGAAGTATATATTCATGTTTCATATAATTACATTGTATATTAGTTTGGACATTCGGACCGGTTTTTTTGGATATCTTTTTGGATTTTTTTGTTTTTTTCAGTTTTTTTGGTTACCCGTTCGGGTTCGGTTAATAACACTTCGGGTTCGGATATTTTTTGTACCACCTTACGAGATCCATTCATGTATTTTTTACATTTCAGACTGGGCCGAGTACGTATCAGGTTTTTTGGTTCGGATTCAGTTCAGATTTCAGATTATGGATTTTATGCCCAGACCTTGTAAGATGTGTTTAGTTCTAGTTTGATATAGATGTCCCAGTTCAGTCGATCCAAATAATCGATAATATTACATTGATATAGTATATTACATTTATCAATATAAATTATGTATATATTGATTACATTAATATATAATATAATCAACATACGTTATAAATATTATATTAATATAATATTATTAACCAAGTGGTCCTAACTTAGTGGTAAATGTATTTCAGCTGGGATTTTTGCCATGGATTCGATCATTTTTCGCCATTTATAAACATTTTAAGTGGCAAAAAAATTCAGATTTTTATGAGTCTCTTAATAATTAACCTTTGGGTAGATAGTATTTGAGATCGCACCAAATTTGTAAAAAAAAATATTATTGATTATACTATATCAATATGTAATCAACGTAAGAACTTCCCTTATTAGTCTTATGGCCCAAAACCCCTAAAGCCCATAAGCGGATAAGCCTAAACTTATTTATCCATTCCATAGTGTTTTCTGTCTACCAAAGTCTTCAATCAATAATGTAACCTAGATAACTTCGTACTGTTTACTTCGGATGGAAACATTAAAAAGTATTTACACGTAAATGCTGACAATATATCTCAGTTTTAACGAAGTTTGATTTTATGACATACTACTAGTTGGAGCACACAACAGAAAAGTCCAATAATACACACTTGCGAGCCCACTTCCCAGTGACAGTGAGTATCATATTCACTTGAATCTTATGATACAAACATATTTTCATACAATAGTATACAGAAATCTTGGAAATGAGACGTGTAAGCAACGTATTGGGGATTGTGTCATGGCTTGTCGACTTTGTGTCAAACCAGAACTACACACATCGACTGGATTTGGTTTCAGTCAACGAAGCTAAACCCAATCCTATTTTCATGACCAGTTTAATAGGTCTTGATATTGCGATCGGTAGTGATAACTTTCAAAATCGAACAACTATGTGTATCTGTCAAGTAACACTTTATATGAAAACACTAACCATCATGATAGTATATTTAAATATAGTATTTTATATTATTAAATATGTGGTTAGGAGTACATATATGAAAAGTAAAAAAAATGAATGACTCATGTCGAATTTTATTAAAATTTAGTACATGCTATGGTTTGTGTCATACCAAAAGTCAACACAATAGTTCTCAAATCAAACGACAACGTTTAGATCCTATTCATTCCTATATATAATAAAGATAGGTTGGTTATTTGGTCCAGTAATTGGTCGAAATTAGAGAGAAACAAGAGTGAGAGATGGAGAGATTAGGAGAGAAATATCAGAGCGTAGAGGCGTTTGGTTGGGCCGCGAGAGACTCCTCAGGCCATCTTTCTCCCTTTGTCTTTTCTAGAAGGTAAGCTGAATGAGTACTGATGAAGATGTTACATGATATTTGATAACTGATAAATCAGTACTGTAACCATGATGATGAAGATGTTACTGATGATATATGCGCAGAGAAACAGGAGAAGAAGAAGTGAGAGTGAAGGTGTTATACTGTGGAGTATGTCATAGCGATCTCCATTGTCTCAAGAACGAATGGCATTCCTCTATTTACCCTTTAGTTCCTGGGTACGCAACTCCTTGTCTTTCTTCTTCTCAAAACATATTTCTTTATAGTTTAAAAAAAAACATATTTCTTTATAGATTCTTTACATATGTACGTAAGAAACAAATTATCACTGCGTTAAAATCAAGCGTCTATATAGTCCAGTAGTGCTTTTTCTTTTCTTTTTCATTTTAAGATTGATTTCCAATAGATCACAAATTTGAGTTTTGAACATTAAGCAATTAATAATCTGATTCAAAACACTTGTCAAGAAAGCCAAAGTTTGGTTTGTAGTAGTTTCAATAGTTTATGATTATACCAAGAGCCTCTTGTTTGGTTCATAATGTTGAAAATATATAGATAAAATTTACTTTTGTTGGTTTCTCTTTATGAATTGCTTAGTTTAACCTGGATTACATTTTACTAATCAAAAGCGTACGATTGTATACATTGGGTATTGGTGATATGATATTTTGCCATGTGTTTCAGAAAATACTAAAATAGTTGATTTGGTTGGTAAAATTACTTATTAGAGCAAAATAATCATTGAGTGGAACCAAATGTGGCGATTTTCTGTTTGCCCACTGTTTATAGTGGAGCACTTACCTAGCTCTTTTCGTTTGGCTAAATTAAAAATTATTAGTTAGATAAATCAATTATCACTCTCACCTAAGTTTTGCCAAAATGACTAAAGGAGCACTCACCTCCATTATTACCACCATTACTTAAAGTTGACTATTAGTACTAGCCTTTCTTCTTTTGTTAAAGTTGACTTATTTGCTTATACTCTTTTTTTATCAAAAAAGAAGAAGCTTAGAGCATATACAACGGAGCCTTTTAAAGCTGCCTCTTTAAAAAAAAAATAGTTTAAAATCATGCGGATCTCACCATAATTTAAAATCACGTTTCTTCTATCTCTTCTGTAAAAGGTAAGTTTGGGAAGGTTTTGCCACTTTTCACGGGTTCTACTGATACGTGGCGATCCGCAATTGGTTCATTTTTAATTTTTTTTTTAAAAAAAAATCAAAAAAAAAAACCCCTAAGAACCATTTACCGTTGCACATGCTCTTTATACACTTTTTTTCTTTTGTTCTGATAAACGATAAGCATATAGTAATTAGTGACTATTATAAATGAATATGATTGTCGATACAGAACTTCAACTTAAATGATCAAAATGAAATTCTATCTCTTTTTTTTCCTTATTGTCTACTTTTCAACACTTTAGTTTGAAAGTTTGTATATATATAATTCAAATAAGATGATAGAATTAGCCTAAGTTACAAAAAAAAAGATGATAGAATTAAACAAATGACTCAGCCAGAAATTCGTCAGATCATGGTAAAACTGATCTGACTAAACTTTTAAAAGAATGACTACAGTTTTTTTTACAAAGATCATACTGTTTGTTATCTTTTGAGTATTATTTTAATTCTCCTAACAAAAAAACATTGTCCTTTCAATAACATGCAATGTTTAATATCACTGTAAGATATACACAAAACGTGTGATTATATATTGTAGCCACGAGATCGTCGGAGAAGTGGCTGAGATAGGGAGGAAAGTGAGTAAATTCAGTATTGGAGATAAAATCGGTGTGGGATGCATAGTAGATTCATGCCGCGCGTGCGAGAGCTGCCGTGAAGATCAAGAAAACTACTGCACTAAATCAGTCGCAACCTATAACGGAGTTCACTACGATGGAACTGTTAACTACGGTGGATACTCCGATCACATCGTTGTCGACGAATGTTACGCTGTCAAAATTCCGCACACGTTGCCTCTAGCTTCGGCCGCACCTTTGCTTTGTGCAGGTTTATATCAGTTCAAAATAATTACGTTTCATTTTGTTGATCACTAATTCATATATTATTTGTCCGCATTATATACATCTTGGAGACTTCTTTAGCGAAAAATAATATGCACTTGTAGACCAAGTTCGAGTTGAGATGAACCGTTAAAGCCCATAGCGAACAGTGAGGCCTATGAATTCGATATACTTATTTCAGATACCGAAATACATATGATATTTTCATTTTTTTATTCAAAATATACACATTTTATTTTAAAAATGTTTCTAAATTTGTGCAATCTTTGTAAGGTGATACGTAAATGTTGTTGATCTGTTATATATAGGCATCTCGATGTATAGTCCTATGAAGTACTTCGGACTGGCCGGACAGGGGAAACATATCGGAATCGTGGGGCTAGGCGGTCTCGGTCACATTGGGGTGAGGTTTGCTAAAGCATTTGGGAGTAAAGTCACAGTGGTTAGTTCGACCGCTGGGAAATCTAAGGATGCTCTTGAAAATTTTGGAGCTGATGGGTTTTTAGTTAGTACTAATGAAGACCAAATGCAGGTGAAACATAAACTATATCAGTTTAATGTAATACTTATATCGAGCTTTAATTAGTGAATTTGTATTATGTCAGGCTGCAATGGGAACTATGGATGGTATAATCGATACTGTTTCTGCATCACATCCGATTTTACCATTAGTTGGACTACTCAAACCCAACGGTAAACTTGTTCTACTCGGTGCAACGGAGAAGCCATTTGACCTACATGCATTTTCCTTAATCCTGGGTATGCATATGACCCTAATTAGTAGAGAACTATATTCGTATGTTTATTCAGCCTCTAGAACATTAAATAAAATAACGCCGTGATTTAACAGGACGAAAATCGATTGCGGGAAGTGCTATTGGAGGAATCAAAGAGACGCAAGAGATGATTAATTTTGCAGCTGAGCATGGAATAAAAGCAGAGATTGAGACCATATCCATGGAGTATGTGAACACCGCCATGGATAGACTTGCAAAGGGAGATGTTAGATATCGTTTTGTCATTGACATTGCGAACACGTTGGCTGTTACTCGATCTTAAACTCGATGTTCTATGTTTACTCACATGTTATTAGTCTGGACTTTTAATAAAATAGTCTCAAAAATGGGAGCATTTGTTTTCCAAATAATCTGAATTTGATCAAATGAATGTAGTTCAAGTGATTGTCACTAGGACGAAAATGAACGGCTTGATTTTCAAAAGCTAGGATGTTTAAAATAAATTTGATATATTTTAAATATACTATTTGATTTTTAACTTTTGATGTGAACTTCCAGCTGTATATGAACAACATGTCAAAGATACGATCATGATTCCCATATATTCCACAATCCCATAGTTTTAGGAAATTATTGCTTATACCTAATTCTCGTGTATGTAAAGCAGAGTATCTTGTACAGAACATTAGTTTCCTAAAAACAAAGGGACTGTGGAATATATTGGGATCATGATCGTATCTCTAACACAACATCACATAGTTATTGAACTAGTGGGTTTCATGTCACATAATTATTTAACGAGTGGGTTTCATATCTATTATCTATCTACCCTGTTTTTTTTTTTTTTTTTACTTTTCTATTTTGACTTCCTGTTGAGACAATACCATATAGTTATTGAAGTAATGGGTTTAGTGTCTATCTTCTATCCTGTTTTTCCACTTTTATTTGACTTCTTGTTAATCAAATTTGTACTTCTTGTTAAATTGGATTAATAAATTCTATTCATACTATTATTTATAAAAGTATGAAATCAAGAGAAAAAAGAAAAGAAAATCTTTAGTTCAAAAAAACAAATCTTTATAACATGACTTTTTCTTGAGTTTTGTCTTAATAAACTAAATTTAAAATTTAAGAAACATATTGTTTCACTACTACTTCTTTATTTATTATTTATTTTATATCATGTGAAAACCTTTTTTTTTAAGTTCTATTAATTTTTTTTCTTAATTATGTGTATTAAACGAATAAGATATTTACAAATATTCATAAATAAGTGCAAATATTTATAAATTTTGTATATTTGGTTTTCTGGATACCAGTATTTTTAGAAACATAAAAATAGATATCTATAACATAAAAATAAATCAAAAATATTAAAAATTTGATAATATTTACTCCTGCCCACTCTTACTCGGAATGGTCCACCACTTGACTTGTCAGAGTGAACTGGTCCTGCAAGAAAATGAATTATAGTGTATGTGGTTTAACATTTTCCACGTGTGTATTAAATTTTGCTATGAATATAACAGTTCAAAGTTTTTTTTTGGGCTAATTGTTCACAGTTTATAGCGGGAAATATACTGACCTTAAATTTTCCATGAAGCACCTTGTGACATTAGTAATTTAGTTAAATGAGTTAGGATTTATTTGTTTAAAATACATTTTTATCTTTGCGTTACGACAAAATCCAAAAATTTATAAATCCATGACTTTTTTACCGCCAAAATTATAAGTTTATGACTAGCAATTGAGTTTTATTAATTCATGTTCAGTTGGAAAATTTCAACTATGTTTTCGAATCTACTCGAATGTAAAAAGCATATAAAAGAACTTTTTATTATGTATTTTTTCACTATGAGGTTAGAAATATAACTCCCGGTAAGCATGTTTTGTTCCACATGCATGATAACAATAATAAACTTTAAAATAATTATTATTGGTCCTCACTCACATTGGTTCAACAAGGCTCTCCTATATTAAACCTGTGTCTGTCCTCATTATCTGGACACTTCTCAATAATTATTGTCACCTAAAAACTGAGTTCTATTCTCTTGTTGTTTATCCATCATGGGAAAGGTTCCTGAGACGGAAGCGTTCGGATTGGCCGCGAAAGACGAATCCGGAGTTCTCTCCCCTTTCCGTTTCTCAAGAAGGTTCCAGTTTCTTCTTAATAAATTAATTTCTATACAAACTAGTATGATCCTAATTAATTTCTTAATAAAAATTAAGTTTTGGTGGAACTAATGTATATAGGGAGACGGGAGAGAAGGATGTGAGGTTAAAAGTGTTGTTCTGTGGAATTTGCCACACTGATGTATGTATGGCCAAAAACGAGTGGGGATTTACTACTTACCCTCTCGTCCCCGGGTAAGAAGACACCACTTTCATATTCAAAAGTAATCATCGATTAATATCAGATTTTATTTAAGTATAAACTAGTAAATCTAACAAACCTAATGCTCTTTTTTTGTATGAGATCATGAGTATTTGTGTATATTGCACCGGATGAGACATGTAATGATGACAATGTTTCAGGCATGAGATTGTTGGCGTGGTAACTGAAGTCGGAGCTAAAGTGACTAAATTCAAAGCCGGAGACAAAGTCGGAGTTGGTTATACGCTCAGCTCGTGCCGGTCATGTGACACCTGCACCGATGACCAAGAGAACCACTGTCCAAAAATGATCATGACGTCCGGAGGAAAGTACTACGATGACACCATGACTTATGGTGGTTACTCTGACCACCTGGTTTGTGAAGAGGATTACATCATCCGTATACCCGAAAATCTCCCGTTAGACGCTGCCGCACCGCTACTCTGCGCTGGGGTCACGGTTTATTCACCGTTGAAGTATCACGGACTCGACAAGCCCGGTATCCACATTGGTGTGGTGGGACAAGGCGGTTTAGGTCATGTAGCAGTGAAATTTGCCAAGGCTATGGGTACTAAGGTTACGGTTATTAGTTCGTCAGAGAGTAAGAGAGACGAGGCGATTAATCGGCTTGGTGCGGATCTGTTCTTAGTGAGCCGTGACCCGGAAGAGATGAAGGATGCAATGGGGACTATGGATGGTATTATTGATACAGTATCTGCCACTCATCCGCTTCTTCCGCTTCTTGGTTTGCTAAAATATAAGGGAAAATTAATTATGGTTGGTGCACCCGATAAACCACTTGACCTTCCAGCTTTACCGCTCATCTTAGGTAAGAGCCTATATGTTATATTTAATCATGATCTCACATGATTACTTTTTCAGACAGGCACACATGCACATATATGTTTTCATGACGAACTACTGAATTATATAGCCAGTCTATAATTGATTTATGTGTATATATATAGGGAAGAAGATGGTGGTGGGAAGTATGACAGGAGGGATAAAAGAGTCTCAAGAGATGGTTGATTTTGCCGGTAAACACAACATAACGGCAGATATTGAGCTTATCTCTGCGGATGATGTCAACATGGCTATGGAACGGCTAGAAAAGGGGGATGTTAGATACCGTTTTGTGATTGATGTTGCCAACACAATGAAGCCTACTCCTTAGTTACAAAGCTTAAAAACTTAATTAATTTCCTGAAAACGTCTTTTTCTTGTTTATTTTGTAGTAATAAGTTCCGAGTTGTTTGTTGAAGAAGGCTTAGTCTGTATCACTACTACTGTGTTTTTCAACTGAATCAACTTGAATATTATTATGTGCTAGCTATATTAAAAAGATTTTTTGGGGGAGTTAAATTCTAATTGTAAGTTTTGGCTGGAAAATTATTAATTTGGGGTACTATTCTAGTGTGCATGTATCTTGTTTTTGTGGTAACATAGTGCATGTATCTTAACATTGTAAACACGTTTTAGTTAGGAGTATGCTGTGTGGACGAAACTATTTGGGAGCAAAGCAAATACGATTGGAAGACATTGCTCAACGATAGACCACACAAGGCCGTATCTGAAATTTCAGGGGCTTTAAACATTATTTTAAAATATATTTATTAATTTTTTATCGTAATTTGAGAATTTAATCCTATATAAAAAAATTCAAAAAAAATCAGGGCCCAACGTTTCATCCACTGTGTCTAGATCCAGCCCTTAAACCGCGAGAACCAGCACACAGTACAGAACTACGGATACAATCAATCATATAGCTTTGAAGTGATTAATGAGTTTTGTTTTTAAAATTTATTCGATTTAATTTATACAAATAAAATGGGAAATAGGCCGTCCTCAACGCTCCCAGTTGCTCTGGCGTACAGACTTGTCGGTGTTAGAAGACGAGAACCACGTGAGAGTGGGAAAAGAATAATTAACGTAGTATGGATTTTTAATTACGCTCTGAGTATGAAAATTAGATAGACTCGAAGTCTCGAAGAACCACATATTAATGGTTATCGGGAATAAGCACAATTTTGAACACCTTCAGTAGAAAGGTCTTTATCCGTATAATAAATATAATAACTTAGTTTCAAGGAAACTAAAACTAAACAAGACTTTTTTTACAAGTACTATCGTGAATAGATTATCACTAACTTCTCGTCTGAAAGCTGTCACTGAGAATTTAAATTGTATAGTATTTTCTTTCTTTTTCGTTCAAAACATGCATGTTTAATTTTTTACCAAAAAAAAACATACATGTTTAATACTTTTAGCTACTTACATACTCCCTCCATTTTTTAATATAAGTCGTTTTACAGCTATGCATGTAGATTAAGAAAACCATTAATTTCTTATATTTTTTAAACAAAAACATCATTAATTATTTACCTAACCACAATTCAACCAATAGAAAAATAGAAGATATATTACTATTGGTCATACAACATTAATTATTAATAAATTTTACATAGAAAACCGAAAACGACATATAATTTGGAACAAAAAAGTTTCTCTAAAACGACTTATAATAAAAAACGGAGGGAGTATTCTTTAGATTTTATACGACAGGTAACATAAAAAGAAATCATACGTTTTATTAGTTGAAGAAACGACATGTTTGTGTCGCTTAGTGCTGGACATTCGGGTTTTCGGTTCAGGTTGGTTCGGTTTATTCAGTTTTCGGATTGTTCGGGTTGGGATGTTTAGGAACCGTTTAGGAATCCGACATTTTTCGGATCGGTTCGGATAATGACGGGTTCAGATCGGGTTTCTATTTTTTTTATAAAATCCGAAATGGAACCGTATTACAAATAATTCGGGTTTGGTTCGAGTTTAAAGCCCAAAAAACCGAAAAATCTCAGAAAACCCGATCTAAACCCGGAAAATACTGAAAACATATCCGGGTTATTCGGGTAGTTCAGATTTTTTTAGATATTTTTTATATATATTAAAATTAAAAATAATAATTTTTTTAATATATTCAAAATATCCGGATACCCGTTCGGTTCTCGGTTCGGTCTCGGTTCGATTTTTTGGATTTGGAAATATAGGAACCGTTCGGTTTTTGTAATTTTCTGTCTGGTTTCGGTCTCGGTTTTTTCGGATCGGTTCCGGTTCGGTTTTCGGGTTTCGGATAGTATGCCCATGACTAGTGTCGCTATTAGCCAAAACTTGGCGATTGATATGGTTGTAATAATATATATATATATTTTTTATAAACCTTATCGGTTGATCCTCGGAAGTAATACACTTAGTGTTACAGAGTAGACTGGTTACCACATTGTTTGATCCAAGTTTGAAATACTTTCTGACTAATGTTAGAGGGTGAACCGATCATTTGTTAGGATCTATCGTGTAAACCATTTATGCCAAAGCCCAAACTCAGACTAGTCAAATGATGATAATTTAATTTTCAGAAAAAATCAAATCCAAAACTGACGTGGATACACACCAAACCCAAAAAAAATTACCACTAGACTACCACCGGCTATCCATATACTTTCTTGTACTAGTTTCTTTGAGACTTGTGTCTAGTCGATAAAGTGGGGAATGACATTGAAAATATATTTAACTGTGAATATATGGTAATGGCAAGCATGATAGAAGAGATTAAGGAGACTCAAGAGATGATAGGTATGGCGGGGAAACACAATAACACGAGGGATATCGAGCTCATCTCTGCAGTTATGTCAACACCACCATGGAACGGCTTGAGAAGGCCGACGTTAGGTACCGAATACCGATTCGTGATTGATGTTGCCAAAACATTGAAGCCTTCATCCTTAATAAGAATTCTTAAGAATTGAAGTTCCCCAATGCTTGTTTTTTTTTTCTTCTTGTAATGAGTTGTCAACCTGAAAATAAATTAATTATTACACATACAAGACAACTAATAACAAAATAAGTGAAAAGTCAAAGAGGATAATAAATGAAGTGTACGACTTGTGTATCGTTTGCTTCCAACAAGAGAGGAGACAGTGAAGTTCGAGTTTGTTCCCAATGCGAAGCACTCCACTCCTTGATATGGCTTCTCTTTCTTTACCTCGTACCTTTTACCTCACTTCTCTCTCTCTCTCTCTTCCCTAGATCGACCTTATCTTGTCTTTCATAGTATACTACTATTTTCACAAGCATAAGTGATACATACAAATGATTCAACCTCCTTCAAGGTAAACTTTCCTCGACGGAGTGAGTTATCCCACATTGAACAATGTGTATATGTAACCATATATATTCAGGTTATGTGTAAATTCCTAGAATGATGTTATATGGTGAATTTATCAATGGAAGATCAGCCTCAATATCTCTTTGACAAATAGATCCACATAACAAATCTAATCGTGATAGATAAGTTAACCAATGAGGTGGATAGAAGTAACTTCACAACTATCATTATATACATGCTTTGTTGAAAGAAAAAGGACAAATGTGATCGTGTGGTACAAACAAGTGAACGGTGACACATATGAATTGAGAGGTCCTTGCTGTTAAACCGCATCAACCGCTATCACCGCTTATGTCTACGATTTAAAACTATGAATTTTTAATTAATAATAACGAATGTTATTCGTATTTGAATAGTATACCATTCAGAAGAGACCATCACTTATGTAATTTACTTATTTACGTGAATTTGGTTATACACTTGTAAGTTGTAACCATTTTTGTATAGACTATACACTTGGTTTCTACATGGTTGTAATGGAAACTTAAAAAAAAAAAAAAATTTTAAATATACATACGATGTAAGAGGCATGCATGTCACAACACTTGTATATACATCTATGTGTGTTCATGTATATATATAGACATATGAAGACTCATGAAAATCACAAGAGCCAGTCTCTCACTCTTGCCCACATATTGAACCATCTCTCCTTAAGAATTCATGATGACTTCATCCCATCAGAGCCACACCACCAGCTTCAACCCCCGGAGGATCAAGGCTAAGGCGAAGCCACCACATCAGATCAGTCGCATGGGACCGTCACCGGCGGCGCAGCCGGTACTTAAATGTCCGAGGTGTGATTCCGTCAACACCAAATTCTGTTACTACAACAACTACAGCTTATCTCAGCCACGCCACTACTGCAAAAACTGTCGCCGTTACTGGACACGTGGCGGATCCCTCCGTAACGTACCCATCGGTGGCTCAACCAGAAACAAGAACAAGCCTTCAAGCCTCCAAGTCATCTCTTCTCCTCCTCCGATTGTAGCGTCATTGTCGTCTCACGAGCTCGTTGATGGGTTTCGTATGAACAGAGCGATGATAGACCCTCCTGCAACGGCGTTTCCAGGTGGATTCTCTGGCTACATGTTTTCGTTGGATCCTAACTACAATCTTGCATCTTCTTCTATCGAGTCTTTGAGTTCTTTAAACCAAGACTTACACCAGAAGCTTCAGCAACAGAGACTCTTCACTTCCATGTTTCAACAAGATTCTCCACCGGTTATGTTTCATAACGTTGAGCTACTTCCTCCTTCGACGGCGACAACGGAGTGGGCCTTCGATAGATCAGCCATTAGGGGAGCAACAAGTGGCAGTAATGAAAACAATGGTGAACGTGAGGGTAATTTAGGAAGTTGGTACTATAATCCTAATAATTCTATGCCCTAGTTCATTCTATTAATTCTCAATGTCATTACCATTATTAGTCTCTAAATGTTGTAGCTAGCTTGCAGAAGCTAGATGAAACAAATTCATCAGTATTAAGTTTCCCCTCTTGTAGTAAATTTTAACATAATAATTTGGTTGAAAACTGATAGTATTCATCTCTGCATGTAACCGCTTAAACATGACAGCATATAAATATATTATTTATAAAAATTTATATGATATTTACATATAATAAGATGAAGAAGCAAGAGGAACGTGAAGTAGAAGAGGACAAGTTCAGCTTTAGGCAGAGACAAGCGAGAAACTCATGAACTCTCTTATGTATATATGTAAGACATTCTCATGGATCATACATCCATCATCATTGAGCATTTGATCATGGGAAACCTTTACCTTCAGCAATTTCATTATCTTAGCAATATCATCATTCCATCTTCTATTATCAACAAAAATGTTAAACATTAATTTCAACCAAAAAAAAATTAATATTAAACATTAACACATAAACGTCACTATCTTCAAACTCCATCTCTAAAATTAAAACTATCTAATACGTTCTCCTTTTTTTAATGGATGAAGCTTTAGAGGTAGACACATATATTAAAAAAAACATTTAGTTTTACATTTTCTTTAAAAAAAATACATCATTAACCATTAATCTAACCATATATAATCTGACCAGTAGTAAAATATATTATATTATATCATTGGTCACATAACAAATGAATAATAAATTGAAAACGTTATCTAATTGAACATAAAAAATTCTCTAAAATGTTAAGTATTTAGGATGGAGTATATCTTTAGGAAGCTTTATTAAGTACACCCGGTTAAACCGGCATCAGTTTAACAAGGCCGAGAATGAAGGCCATTATTGGGCCTGGACCTTTAATGTAATGGGCTTATTACAGATATCCCCTGTCGAACGTCATCTTCTCCGCGACTTCACCGGAGAAGACAACAACAATGCACTGCGGATGTGCTTTCGCTACACCAGCTCTCTCTCCACGTCTTCCACTCGAAATCAAAACCTCACTTTCGAAGCTCCGAGCTTCGTCACCCCGAACCCATATTCAGATAAACCATTCCGATGATCTCACAGAGAAATCTCCGGCGACGAGGGTTTCGTTACCCTCTCACGTGAGCTCCATCACCAGCACATCAAACCCTTTTGTCAAACACTGCTTGAAGCTCCGCCAAAGCGCCTCTTACCGCCACGCCCACGGCTCTGTTCTCGTCGTCGGAGCTATCCCAATCAGGTGAGTAAAGTAATCTCCTTTTATGCTTCATTTGATTTAAAGGAGATAACTTTAAGACATTTCTTACAGGGAAGTGTGTATGTTCCAAACGAACAAGCAAGGAGTCGCCACTGAGATTGAGTGTCTACTTCTCCACGAGGAAGCTCAGGTTCCACAAGGGTTAGAGGGTTTAAGTATACGCATCGTTCGAGTTAGCTCTTTAGTGATGAAGAAACTCTCTGGAGTGCAGTCTACTGAGTCTGTTGAAGCCATTGCCTTGATGAGAATCCCTAGCAGCTTCATCGATCTTGAAGATGATAAAGACATTATAACGGATTGTAAGAAGTGGTTCCCTTCTGCTCACCGAGTTCTTGTTCTTGACAGCATACAGGATCCAGGGAACCTTGGAACATTGATTAGATCAGCTATGGCTTTTAATTGGGTATAAATAATTAATTCAAATACCAGATTGTTATTTATATGAATCTCTAATGAGAATCATAGTTTATGTCTTGTTAATGTTTTGAGTAGGATGGAGCATTTCTGCTTCCGGGTTGTTGTGATCCGTTCAACGACAAAGCTCTGCGAGCAAGCCGTGGTGCTTCCTTTCAACTCCCTATAGTTTCTGGAAACTGGAACCACCTTAAGCTTCTACAACGTGAGTTTCAGATGAAGCTATTGGCTGGCCATCCAGCTACTCAGAAACCAGTTTCCAGACTTTCCTTAGAGTTTGCTCAGTCTTTAGCAGAGAAGCCTTTATGCTTGATCTTAGGGAGTGAAGGGCACGGTTTGTCTGAACAATCACGACAAGTGTGTGAGCTTGTGAGCATTCCCATGGAAGGGGAGTTTGAGTCTCTTAATGTATCTGTTGCTGGTGGTATTTTCTTGTTTATGCTTCAATAAAATATAAACTTGAACACATAAAATCTCATGATGCTATAATAAATAACAATTTCATAATTTAGAAAAAATAGAATATCATAATCAGTAAATCTCCACAAAAAAAAAATCATGATCTATACAATCTCCTAAAAATTCTGTAAAAAAATAAAAATAAATTTCTTGTATAAACCATAGCAATTTCATTATTTAGAAAGAAAAAAAATGAATATCAAAATCAGTAATTTTATAATAAAAAACCTGAGCTATACAAACTATAATCTCCTAACAATTCTGTAAAAATAAATAAATAAAACCAAATATGAACTTGTGTGAAGCTAAGCTCTAGAAATCGCTTCAAGACGAATGTAGTCATACATAAGACCTTCAAACGGTCCAGTCGCTTTAGCTTGACGTAGATAAATCGTGTTGGTCCCGGTTCTTAGTAACCTTCCAGGAACATTGACGCTGTAAAGCCTATAGACTCCGTGGATTCCATGTCTTGCTATAGCATTATCTTTTCCGATGTTACCCGTTGAGAATAATGGCCTCGAGTACTCGTTGTTGAACCGTACTTGTAAGTTAGCTCGTGCAGCCGAGGCTAAAGCTAGTTGCAATGTGTAGCTACCTTGCCGGTTCACATATGGAAGTTGAAACACGATCTGCCATGTCGTTGGTACATAGGTTGACTTATCTATGTTCCTGCAGAAAAAGAATCGAATTAAAATGTTAAAAGACTTGATCAGAAAACATTTTTTGATTAAATATAATATATTTACCTTGTGACATGAGCGTAGAACCAATTTTGACTATAGTTACTAACTCCAATTGTGTAGACAAGGTCATGATTTGGATATAACTCTGTGTATCGTTGCCATAACCCATACTGCCTAAACCTGTGGAACAAACAGAAAAAACCGGAATCATTAGTACCAAAACCGGTTTTGGAACAGAGCGAACCGGGATCATGAGGATTGAAGGCTTACTTGTCAGTGTGGTTTAGGTATAAGGGGTTCATTGTATCCTTGTATGGTTCCGGTACAAAGTATTCTCGAGCGGTTCGATCCGGTACACCAATCTCCCACAACGTTGGACCGTTCCTAGGAGGCTTAAACACAACTCTATCGAGACTAATCTCTGAACCGGCCGCTACGTTAACACGGTTTTGGTATTGGAAGTCTCCGATAAAACCGGGTACCCATCCGTACAGATTGTAAGTTCCCGGTCTAACGTTATCAATCGTGAAATAGCCGGTTTCGTTCGTCTGTGTCCAAAATTGATATCCCTGGGAAAGAAAGAAAAAAATAACGATCAATATATGTAATTTAACAAGTGAAACCAAATTTAAGAAAGAGACATCAAAGAGTGATGATGGCATACCTTAGTATTTGTCTGCCATGAACCAGCTTCTCCCGGCGGTGCTAAACCGATGTATGCAGATTGCGCCGGAGTCAAGAATCTGAAAACGTTTACCAACATAAAAATATTAGTAAAAGGTCAAAGTAAACAACTGTTCAAAACTATGTACCTGTCGTTGACTAAGAGCCGACCGGTAACAGTTCCTCTTTCTTGACGAGAAGGAAAGTCAGAAGATGCTACAAAATCATACGGCCAGGCTTCAACTTCTTCTTCGGTCTGAAGATTAATACAACGAAATTAACGTCCCTTTCTTTTACATGTTACGTAAATAAAATTTTAAAATATATAAAAACAATATCTTATAACAAAATTAGTTACCTGTCGTTTAGCATCTTCCCATAATGAATGTCGAGGATTGTTGCCGGTAGAATCAGAGTTTAAGTAAATGAAAACAGGTCCGAAGACCTTTTTCCACGCTTCGCCAGTTTTGTACGTTGTCTCCATGTCCCGACCAACATAATGCCCGGTTGTAAAGCTCTGCGTTGAGGAATATAAAAAAAAAACGCCTTTTTCTCTCCCTTATCTCCTTCCTAGCGAAAACCCTAGTGCAGCCGCCTCGTTCCTTTAGCTCCGACGGCGGTGGTTCCGTAGGCCGTCGTCGGGAGCTTCCTTTCCTTTTTTCCTCTTTGCTCCACCGGCTCGTCTCCTCCTCTTTGCGGTCTTTGTCGAAGCCCTTGTTCTGTTCTCGCCGCCTCAAGTCTCGTCTCCATTCGCGGTGGATCCGTGAGGCTTGGTTCCTGTGGTGACAGATCTGGTGTGACGGCGACGCTTTCGAGCTAGGGCAAGCCGATGGAGTCGGTTTTCGTGGGTGGTTGGCATCCTGAGTCTCTTCGTTGGAAATCCCTGTAGATCTGTAGGTACCGAGGCGGTGGAGAAGAAAGTGCTTGAACCGGCGTCGATCTTTTCTCCCGTCTGTTCGGATCTCCGGTGTATCGCCAACATTTTTCTCGGACCTAGGGTTCCAACCAAAAGTTCGATGGCGCGTGGAGTCTTGGTGAGGTTCCTTTCCCAGCGGTTCTTCATTGTTTTACCTCCGCCCGTGAGGTCTCTGCTTGGCCTGGATTGTGTCTCGGTTTCTTGGTTCGTCCGGTTCCGCCTGACACTGGAAGATCCTGTGACTGGTTCTCAGTCGTGGGTGCGTGTGGAGAGCTTCCTTTCTCGGTGTTGTCGCCCGGGCTTGGAGGCTCTGTGGCAGCGCGTGTCGAGCCACGAGACTGCATCCGCGTCTCTTATGGTGTCTCTGTCTTCCGGTTTCAGGCCCATGACTGTGGCAACGCGTTCTTCGCTCTCTTCTCCCATAATAATTGTCATCTGGTGGAGGTTGATTCTGTGTTTGCAGGCCGGTCTTTTGTGTCTTCAAGGGCTAGTTGAGCACTCGAGCACTGGCTACTTTGAATGTCGCTTCTTCCGGAGGAGGTGTGCCCGACATGTCCTATTACTCTACGTGTGTGGTGGGTTAAATGGGTGTATACGGTCCCGGAGTTGGAGGGTTGGTGACAGCAATCTCCAACACTCTGTTCCGAACGACGGCACCGCCTGTTTTGTGGACTCCTCTTCGTGCTGTCGGTGAGGCGATTTCGAACGGGCTAGCTGTTTCGTGGATGCATTTCTCGGTGATGGTCTTGATGATTGGGTCTCTCGGAAGCTGTAGGTTATCCCGTTGCTTCAAGGTTTGAGCCGCCTTTCTCTTTGGGAGCTCGCGGCAACCGGGGTCTCGCTCCTCTCATTCCTTCTCTTGGGGCATTAACGTTTTGCTATCTCCAGTTCGCTTGAAGGACTTTAGTCTGTATTCTTAGAATAGGCTTGTTCAAGATGCTCTGTTTAGTTTATTTTCTGCATTCTGTTTCTTGTTTCCTCTGTCCTTCTGTAAAAAATGAAAAGCTTGGTAATATAATTTTAACATTTTACCAAAAAAAAAAAAAAAAAAAAAAAAAAAAAGCTCTGCGTTATTAGATTAATTAATTATTTTTAACAAACTACAATCGTGTTTTCCTAATTAGTTTTGAAATCTAAGAGTAAGTAATTTTGTATCAATCCTTACGCTGATGGCCGTGGGACCAACGTGAGACGTGAGCTCCTGCTTGCTAGGCCCACCCGAGCGGTATTCGCCGCTCGGGGAGATGAGCCAGAAACCGACATGGGACTTGGTCGAGATCCAACCATGCACCTTGTTGTCCTTGACCTCACATGAGTACTGGTATTTATCATCCACCTATAATACCATTCGATTTAACATTCAAATATTAGAGATTTTGTATAGAATAATAATTAGGATTAGCAATCCGAATGTGCTTAACCATATACAAACTTTATATATATAGATTTCTATCCCGTATCCATCCAATACTACATTTAAACTAAATTCTGTATTTGATAATTACCTGGTTTTTGAACCTTAGGTCAGCAGGATTAGTCAATTGTACAGCCTCTTTGTAAGCAAGAGCCTTGGCATGGCCACGGTGGATGTCACGGTCATTGTCGGTTGGCATTTGTCTTTGCCGATCATCTGCCACCACCATGTAACGGAATCTACAAATATATATATTTACACCAAATATAAATAAAATTATGTATATCAAACAAATAACATGAACATCGTTGATTTTTCTTATGGTGAAAACGTATTAAATACCTATCAGTGTTGAGTTTGAATACTATTCGAACTTGACCCATCTCGACTTCTGGCCATTCGGAAAGTCTCTCGAAGACTCCGTATGCGTAGATTCCTGACGTATTTGTTCGTATAATATACCTTTTATCTATATTTAGTGGAATATGTTTAGAACCACCATTCCATTTTCTTGAGAATGAAATCTCCACTTGTTCTTCGTTTTGAGTTATAACTCTAAAGTTGGTTCCTTCAATTCTGATAAACAATGAAAAACAGAGTTAATAAATTATGAAGATTAAATAATCTTTTTGAAAACAAAACAAATTGTCAAACCGAGCAAAAGTAATTACATGCTCTGTCAGTGAACATGTGTTACAGTGTTAGTTTTATTAAATACTTGTTCAACTAACAATTTCAGACAAAGTTTTAAAGTAAGTATTTAATTACCCATCCAAGCCCCGAATGTTTTCTCCTTGCCATGTTATGTCCCAGTACCTAACATTACACCAGAATTAATTAAGCAGGGTTATTTTTATGTACTTAAATCAATATAAGTTTATGGAATACTAAATACTTACCCTCGAGTTCGGACATGTGGATTAAGAACATTATCGATTCCTTTGTATTTGATGCTAGTTATAAGTCCTTGAGGACTAGAGAAACTGACTCTGATAATCCCATTGTCCACTATCACCTGAAAAAGGTTATATAATTTCTTTAACATATATATATCTGCATGACCCTATAATCATTGATCAAAAGACATGTTGTATATACCTCTCTAGCTCCATGTCTGTTTCTTATCTGCTGCACTGTTGGAGCTCTTGCACTTATTCCATCTAAGTTCCTGTAAAAGTTTAGTAATCACAATTAAATAACGTCAAAACGCTCGATCGGTGCACTTGCATACAATTAACGGAGGTAATTATGACAGACGATAGAGATTAGAATTTTTTTCTAATGTTAGACACAAAACAGATAATTGCATAAGCTTCAAAGATTTTTTGGTTAATCCAATTTTTTATGTCAAAATCTAGAATATCTGTGAACTCATACGAAAATCATAATTGCTGGCATAAAACAAAACTAAATATCCATGAGATTTGAGAAACATGTGAACTTTTTTCACTTGCATAGATGTTGATATATGCGATGAATGTGTATGTTTGACCGTAACGTAACATATCATGAAGATAAATATAAACTGACCTTGTTGGCTGAGAAAAAGCGATTGGAAGAAGCAACAGAAGGAAACAGATCATCGACGAAGAAGCTATCTTCTGCAAAATCATCTTTTCTTTTCCAAATCTCAAAATCAAGTATAATGTTAGAATAAGATATCTGCGGAGACATACGTATATATATATGCGTGTGGTTTAATTTTTTGTTAAGCAAAGTCCTAGACTAAAAGGGAATAGGTATACCAAAACCTAACTAGGAGTTACTTTGACTGCTGACATTGGAGTTCTAATAGGACTCGGTTTCATAGAAGAATATTTGAGTTTTTTTATCCTCTTTCTTTTTTATTTATGTTGGGCTTCTGATTTCCCAACAATTTCCTTTCTCATAATAGATATTTTAAGATTTACAATAATTTTTTTAATCGGTTTCTGATATCTTTGGAGTTTTATTGTGAAAATTTGTATAATCACAGTGAACAAGTTGTAACGTTGGATTTGATTGCATGGTGTAAATTTTGTGGTGACAAAGCTATCTGAAAATGTATTTTATATTTAGCACGCACTTTTGTTTAGTGAACAATTGTTACTTTCATGATAATATTTATACGTACACATGAAAATGCTATTAATAAAAAATACATTATTTGACTAAATTTTTATAAGCATTCTCATGTGTATTATAAAAATTTAGTCAAATAATGTATTTTATATTAATAGCATTCTCATGTGTACGTATAAATAATTAAATATTATCATAAAAGTAACAATTATTCTCTAAACAAAAGTCTTAATTTATTAAGTATTTAATAATAATTTATAATATAAGTTTAAACCTGATTTCCTTTTCTCTTCTGTCAAAATATCATTTAGTGAATTAAATTTGGACCTTACGTCAACCATCATTAACAAGGAATTTTCTTTGTGAATTAGAATTTAAAATTTTCTGGTTTGGTTCAGATGGTCGGTTGAGATGCAGTCTAACGTTAATGGTTCTAAATACATAGATCCGTTGAAATAGATCCGTTGAAATTTGATGACTCTCTCAATTAATGGTTCTCATTTCTCAAGGGGTTTGGTTTGCTTTGAAGCTCAGTTTGAAATCTTTTAATAATCGACTTGCTTTAGTCTTCATTTCCAACCTCCTCTTCTTGTTCAGAGGCTTTAAGTCTTGATTCTCATCTCTGCATCCTTCCCCTGTATCTTTTCAAAGATGAATGAAAACTCAATCTCCTCCGCCATAAGCAGCAGCAGGTCAATAAGAATCTCGTTTCTCTCGCTTTCTCATAACTAATCGTAATTGTTTCTAACTAACTTAATTTTCTTCTCTCAGTTTCAGTTCTTATCGATTGGAAGTTGAAAAAGCTCGTATGAAGATATCGAATTCACATCTTCCTCAGTAAACTAAATGGTAACACTTTTGAACCCGAATCTGTTATATTTAAAAAAATATTCCTCTTACTTATTTTAAAAAAACATAACCTAAAACGTTTTCACAAAAATCTGAACTAGTGATTGTTTTTTCAAAATGCTTCCATAACCTAAAACTTTTTTATAAAAAGGGGAGAGATTCTATATATGGTTTGATCGATTATGGAGGAAACATACGTAAAATTCGTGACAACGAATAGAGTATGATATCCTGTCGTTAAGATTGTTAGAGATACTATGCTTCATTTGCTTTGACACTTATGGTTACTATGCTCTTCCTAATCAAGTAAACTTTTGTATAAAAAAATTCCCCTTTCTTATTTTAAAAAACATTAACATAATTATTTTTTTTAACTTTTAAATAAAAAATAGATTCTCGCCATTCGGGACACCTTAAGTGGTAAAAAAACACGGATCCCGTAGTGATTAGTCATTATGTTTTTCCTAATCAGCCTAGCTATTATAAAAGAAAACTCATCTTTCTTATTTTAGAAAACATGACGTCTTTATTTGCTTGTGTGATTGTTTTGCTTGCATTTTTGAGTGTTTGATTTTGTTATCATGCCCTTTTTTATGTGAGCTTAGAACAACTTGCCGACAAAAAAAAGAGAGAGAAGAAGCTTAGAACAACTAAGTAAACACTTAAAAGTACAAGTATTAACAAATCACAGCAAACATATACATCTAAACCACAAAGACATATATCCCCCACAAGATTGCTTTCTCTAATGTAAAATATTAATGTTAAATATCTGTGTAAATGAATAAAAATGATAATAAAAACATAAATAAGAATATAATATATTTTGAGTTATTTAACCAAATAAACCCATGTTAATAAGCATCATTTTTTCCACATGTGAGCTCCATCGAGACAAAGGGGACAGCTTTTAGTACAGATCCAGTCCGGTCCGAATGACGATCGTCAAACCGTCGCAGCTCTCTTCCTCCTCCTCCTCCTCCTCGCCGCTGTGTTCCCTCAAAGGATCACTCCTCACCCTCGCCGTCCTCACTTTCCTCTCCCTCTTCTACCTCTCCCTCGACTCCCTCCGCACCTCGCCGCCGTCTCCCATCGTCGTAGGCGCCAATCACCTCCCACACACCTTCGCCAAGGAAGAGGACGAGAATTACTCCGACGTGTACCACTCCCCGGAGTCGTTCCGATCCAATTACGCGGAGATGGAGAAGAGGTTCAAGGTCTACATCTACCCCGACGGAGATCCCAACACGTTTTACCAGACGCCGAGGAAAGTCACCGGCAAATACGCCAGCGAGGGTTACTTCTTCAAAAACATCAGAGAGAGTCGGTTCCGCACTTTAGATCCGGAGGAAGCCGATCTCTTCTTCGTCCCCGTCTCTCCTCACAAGATGCGTGGCAAAGTAAGAATCTTTACTTTTTTATAAAGTTTGAATTCTTTATTTGATGCTTTATTTTTTATTTTGCCAGGGAACATCGTATGAGAATATGACTGTGATTGTTCAGACATACGTTGATGGGTTGATAGCGAAGTATCCTTATTGGAACAGAACGTTGGGAGCTGATCACTTCTTTGTCACGTGCCACGACGTTGGCGTTAGAGCCTTCGAGGGATCTCCGGTTATGATCAAGAACACGATTAGAGTTGTGTGCTCGCCGAGCTACAATGTTGGTTTCATTCCTCATAAAGATGTTGCCTTGCCTCAAGTGCTTCAGCCGTTTGCACTCCCTGCCGGTGGAAACGATGTTGAGAACCGGTAACAAAAAAAATAAACTAATAATGTTAATAGTTTGCATAGGCAAATGTTACTAATAATGTTAAATAGTTTGCATAGTCAATGGTTACTAATAATGTTAAAATGGTGTTACAGGACGACGCTTGGGTTTTGGGCTGGTCATAGGAACTCAAAGATACGTGTGATACTCGCACGTGTGTGGGAGAACGACACTGAGCTCGATATTTCGAATAATAGGATCAACAGGGCTACGGGGCATTTAGTGTATCAGAAGAGATTCTACAGGACTAAGTTCTGTATTTGCCCTGGTGGTTCTCAGGTTAACAGTGCTCGTATTACTGACTCAATCCATTACGGTTGTGTTCCTGGTAAGTGTTTCTTTTGCTCCACTCAAAAAGAGACTAAAAAGTTAATGAATCTTTGTTGTTTTTTGGGGCAGTTATATTGTCAGACTACTATGATCTGCCTTTTAATGACATTTTGGATTGGAGGAAGTTTGCGGTTGTGCTTAGAGAGCGAGATGTGTATGACCTTAAGGAGATTCTCAAGAAGATAACACAGTCAGAGTTTGTTTCGTTGCATAACAACTTAGTCAAGGTAAGAGATAAAAAATGTTTCAGCCTTTTATTCAGTGTTGTATAACAAGAAGCTGATGATTGGTCTTTGTTGATTTGCAGGTTCAGAAGCATTTCCAATGGAACTCACCACCGGTTAAATTCGATGCGTTTCACATGATCATGTATGAACTGTGGCTACGCCACCATGTCATCAAGTACTGATCAAATACTATTTTCTTTTATTTCTTTTTCCTACCACGTAGATACGGTCCCAAGCTAGTATGTATACCTCTTGTAAGTTTTTTAAATATCATAGCTTATGACAGTAAACATTACAATAACCTTTGAGGAAAATTCATTATTCTTGTGTATTGTGTTTTTTTTTTTCATTAGAACCTTTTCTTCCATATATTAAGTAAGAACATGTGGGTCTGTCTCTCTATAAGCTAATGAACAAAAAACAATGAAAGTGGATCTTCAAACATCTACTAGCAACATCTGCAACCGAAAAACTGAGCAACTCTTCTTGGCAAGGAGTAATCAGCTTGCATTGCAGGGTCCAACTCCATGTCCTCAGCTCGTGACCACACATAGACTCCCTTCTCTTCCTTACTACCCGGTACAGTGTTGTCCAACACGAAAGCCAGTAGAAACGTTACAACCATATTCATCGACATCACAGCATTCATCGCAAAATCCAACTGCATGATGCCCGTTTGGAACGGTCCACTTGAAGCGGCTCCAAAGGATAGGTAATAGCTCGGTAGTATCAGACTAGATAGTGGTTGATACTGCTGGAAATAAGCAGGGATGGATAATCCAAGAAACAGTGAGACCCCAACTATGGTTATGTTCCTAAAACTCGCTGTTTGTGTGTACCGGAGATTCGATAGACCTAGAGCCACTGTAAGTGCCCATATAAAGCATAACACTGAAGCAGCCAAAGCCTGTGGTATTGAAGCAAGAATTGCACCTAATTTTCCCACAAATGAGAAAAATATCAAGAACAAAGCTCCTATTGGCAAAGCTCTTCGGTTAGCCACCTTGGTGATATTAATTGTATGAATATTTTCGGTTAACGTGGTTGAACCGGTACCAGAACCCCATATTCCAGCTAATAAACTGCAAAAGCCTTCTAATGCAACACCTCTACTCACAACACCACGTGTAGGTCGCTTAGCATTCACTAACATAGACGTGGCATGGTACGTTCCAACCTAACAACACAAGTGTACACATTTTAGCAGCAGTGGTGGCAGACACATGTTGGCAAAAAGAGGAAATGATTATACTTACCGAGTCCACCGATGCAACCAAAGACGTGAAGATCATAATGATACAAGTTCTCATGTGAAAATACGGAAACCCCCATTGAAATGGATAAGGGATTCTGAGCCAAGGAGAAGTCGTCCAAGCGTTGGAAGCATCTGTTCTGCAATGCTTCATGGTGTACGCGTGTTTCTTGCATTCGTTTATTAATATGTTAGAGCTTGGTATGTCGGCGTTGCAGCCTTTATAGTCATATGCACCACCAACTGTTAGAAAGAATGCGTATGTCCAGACGATCAGAGCACTAAGCGGCACCTGGCAACATGATAAGCAACAAAAAAAAAAACTCTTTAGCTCTAGAATAAGATAAAAGTTATACAAATAGATGAATATACATACCGCATAAATTCGGAATATGCGATGACCAAAGATTGATACTCCACGAAGATACTGAAAGAAAGTTTTCTTATCAGAGAGACAGAAACATGACTCATGTTGTTAGGCCTGCGGGTTATTACCCGAATGGAACTTGCCAAACCGAAAGTTCTCGGTGAGTTCGGTTGAGTTCGGTTTAGTTTGGAAATTAAAAAAATAATCAGTTTTCAGTTCGGCTTGGTAATCAGTTATTTCGATTTTCTGAAAAAAAATTCAAACAGTAGTAACGGTAATCGAAATTTCAAACTGAACTAATCAAAAATCCAAATCAAACTAACTAAAATTAACCGAATATTTTTGAATTTTATTCAATTTAAACAAAAATTTTAACTGAACTAACAGCAAAACCAAAGAATTCGGTAAAAAATTTTGAATCGAACTAACAGAAAACTGACAACGAATTTTTTCGGATCACTTCAGTGAGATTTTGAATAACCAAATTCTGAACTAACCGATCGGAATTAACCGAAGAAACCGAACCCGCATGCCTACATGTTGTTATTCAAGTTGTGAGGCAGATCCTTACCAATGTGCAAATGAGAAGGAGAACTATTACAGGAACGCTGATCTCAACACAAGTGCCGGCTTGTGGAAATCCATAGCTGAAGAATGCTAATCCTACCGCAGCTACTGTTGGTGCTACTACAACAGGATTAATAAATCTGGAAAAGGAAACATAATAATAATTAAAAGAACAATAATAATTCTAAGATTTTTCTGGATTGTAGAATCAACCTAAGAAGGAGAGACATGAGACCAGTGGATCCCAAAATGCACTGGAACAATGAACCAACGATTATAGCTCCTTGTAGTTCTCTCATTATCTCCCGAAATTTCTGCTCAAACACACACAAAAGTTTATCACAAAATCTCCAAGAAAAACAAATTATTTAATTTTTGCAAAGCTTACATGCTCAGTGAGGTTCCTAAACTCCTCTGAGTTGATGACAACCAAAGCTGGAGCTAAGTAAACAAAGGAGCTTCCTTGAACTAAAGGCAGCCGAGTACCGAAATAACAATGAAGTATGGTCGTGATGCCAGTAAGAAGCAGCATTGTTGAAATCACCGCGGCTGTATCTTTCTAGACATCATAACAACAAGTCAAGAACCAAACAAAGAATAAGAAGGGAGAAGAAGAACTTACATCAGAGCCATCCATGGCTGGGACAATGACAAGAGGTATAAAGACAAGTGAACCGGCAAGTGATAGATAGTGTTGCAAACCGTAGTATACAAGTGGACCTGCATTAAAAAAAAAAAAAGAATTAACAAAAAGAATCTTCCCGAACATGAATTCGGACAATATGTGTAAGAAACTAACCGTAGCTAGAAGGATTGTCTCTGAGACCGTACTTCATTACAATGGGCTTAGGCCATCCTCCACCTTCTCCTTCTCCACCTCCTGGATAGTAACACCCATTCTCCAAATCTCTACTGATCTTCCCTCCTTCATTCTCCAACGGTGTCTCAGTGTTTGATCCTCTCTCTTCCTCTATAGACCCCGGTTTAGACCCGGGATCAGATCCGATATCGGATCGTCTGCTTCGGCCAAGAATCGGGTCGAGATCGGTTTGACGTGACGACGCTCGATCTATTTGATGATGATCTCTGCCTTTTGGCAAATCAAAAGCAGCGCTCTCAGTCTCACCGAGCTTGGTGCTGGTTTCGCCGGAGTAGTCGGAGACAAAACCGGTTTTCTTGGCCCAAGATCTTAACTCTACCGGGTTCAGCTCCTTTCTCGGTAAGAAGGGTTCTACTCTCTTCAAGAAAGCACCGAACTTCCCCTCGCCACTGCCGCTTCCTTTGCTCTTACTCGGATCCAAACCCGACCCGGACTCCATTGTTTCTAGATATTCTCAAGTAGTAAGAGAGAGAGAGTAGAGTAGCTTACTTATGAAGTGTGAACTGAGCTTTTTAACTTCAGTTCTAGCTTCTTCTTCCTTTTTGCTTATTTTTGGTTTTAAAAAGGTGAGAAACAGAGAGTTACGTAAGTTATCATTCTCACTCATGTCGGCATCAACCTATCAGCGGTTTGTCTTTACGTGTAGTAAATTACTAGACTACCCCTTAATGTGTAAATGCTTTCACATTTACCAAAATGATGCAGAGGGATAATATAAAGTTTTCTTTAAGACTAAGTATTCAACATTAGCCTGCTTAATGATAATCTATTAGTTGACGGTGGTTGCTTTTTAGGCACTGTGGTTCCCAGATGTATACACAAAGGACATAAAAATTATCATTATTTTTTTGTGAAATTGTACTTTTTCTTTATTACTTATATACTTTTGATGATGTTTTGAAATCACACATTCAAAAGCTAGATCCAAAGATTGTTAATAAGAATCCATCCAGGACAATAGGACATACAGAATCTGGAGAAACTATTACTGCTTCACCAAATTACAATATAAATATATTTTTTTTATTCCTTTTTTACATCAATAAATACATTTTTTTTACAGTGGCATTACCTTAGATACAAAAATATCAGTGGTAGTTAACCAATTACATACAATCTGATATTACTTCAAACTCAGTCTTGAGGAAGAAGAGAGTTAACATGATACAAGACAACATTGGAGTATATGTACATCACTCTGTTTACATTGAAGACTTTTTACATGAATTTTTCCAAATTCAGGATGAATAATCCCCTTCCACACCATCAAATCTTGATATCAAACTTTAACATTACTGCTTCTTCTTCCTCCAATCCAATCTCATATTCCTTTCTTTCCAGCTTAATCCTTTCCTAGGATCAATGTTTAATTGTTCTCCACCCTCTTTCATTTCAATGTAACCAACTTTCATCAACTTAATATGAACCTTAAAGCTGCCTCTTCTTCAATAGCTTTTCCAATCCCACACATTAATTTTTAAACTCTTTTTCTTCTTTTTCAGGGATCAGTATAAACAAATACCCTTCATCTTAATCTGAACAATCTAACTACTTGTGCTTCTTCTTTTTTCTCTCTTTTTCTTTTTTTTCAAGATCAATCCGTTATCCAAGATCAATATAAACAAAACACATCATCTTAATCTAAACCGTAAAACTACTTGTGCTTCCTTTTTTCTCGCTTTTTCTCCTTTTTTTCTGGTTTTCAGGATTTATGTAGTAACCAAAATGGTTCTTCAGAGCGTTGTTAGTTAACTAAAACTACTAACTAACTACAAAAGGACTAGACCTGGTCAAAGGTTCCGCAGAGATGAAAACCATTGATCCATGTAGTTCTTCCCATCTGCACATTTGATTTGGAACAAAAAACAAAACTGATTCAGAAAGTTTGCACATTAAATTAGGACAAAAATGCTGAAACATCAATAGCAAAGAGCTACACATATAAACAACAAGCATGAGCCTTTAAATCAACCCCAAGAGAGATAACAGTTCATACCAGGAGACAAACCACTGGGAAGATTCTTGACAGCAGTCAAGAGCTGTTTATTACCAGACCCTTCAGAGACAGCTCTGTAACAAGGAACCAGAACTAAGAAGCCACCATCATCTCCTTCCTCATCGCTTTGAAAACCAGGTCCAAGCGGCTCAGTCCATCCAACAGACCACTCATCAACAGCAGCAGCAGCAGAAGAAGCAACAGCTACAGACTCTGAGCCAGACGAACCAAAGCTCTCAAGCTCCAGCTCCTTCCGCTTGATAACCTTTCCTTTCCCTCGAGCTTCGGTCTCTTTCTCCTTCTTACCACCTAACAACCACCATGGCCAAGTCGGTATCTTTTTCTTGATCATTTTTCAAGAACCCAGTTTTCTTGAAATTCCACCTCAGAGACTGGTTCAAAATTGACAGCCAAGTAATTGAAAAAATGGTCTAAAATCTACGACGAATTAGAAAAAAGGTCAAAACTTTCGAGCTCGACTTCCCAGGAAAGAGATGAGCTTTGCTTTAAAAATTTTAATCGATCAGACAACAAAAGTTTTTAAGACCAAACTATCCTCCTTATCCCTCCCCCTTCCGACCAGATTTGTCTCTTCTACTCAAGAGCTAGTCTGCTTCTGCAATTTATAAAATTTGATTTCTCCAATCTTTTGGTTTTAGTTAAGATCCAACGGCCACAAGTTTCATGATCCAATCATTAAACTACGATTTGATGCAAAAAAAAGACTATATTATTTACTTTAATTAAACAAGAAATAAGGGTAAGAGTTCCTATCTACCGTTGATTCATGGACAAGTGTATCCTTACAACCGTCCAAAATTGATGATGTGTCGTATTTTATCCAATGTAGAGATGTCAAACGGGTTGATCCGTCCCATCCCGTCCCGTACCGCAGCGGGCTCATCTCTTTGCGGGTCACGGCGGGCCAGGCCCGCGCGGGTTGCGGACTCCAAAAGGTCGTCCCAAGCCCGTACCGCCAAATGCACACTCCTTTGCGGGCTGTCCCGCGGGACATACGTTAATGTAGTGTATCCGATCATGCTTGGCACTTCAGGCCGCTCCAGAACACTTTCTAACGCTCCAGAACACTTCCTGATGCTGCAGGATGCTGCCCTACACAACCAAGCTCACATAATTAATAAAAATGAAGCATTTACTCCTCAAACTCTTCAAAATCACTATATATATTGTTCTTTGAGTCCATTACATTTCATATAAGTTCTTGAAGTTAATTTTGTCTATTGAAATTATAAATGCATGTCTAACTTAGCATCAACCTAATAATCACGCTAAGACAATTAGTAAAAGTTCACACTTCAACTTACCAACAATAAACGAGAAGATCAAACAACAATGGACTGGTTACTGTCCGTGAAAAGCGAAGTCTCAACCAATGTGGAATAGTCAATACACTGGTCATCATCTCCAAGACCAACTTGTACAAGACGCTGTGCACCTGAAACAAACCAAGTCATCATGTTAGAAAACAATAATACAAACACATCAAAACGAATGATCAAAACAAAGAAATAAAACAAACCTTGTTCAACAAGAATGTCATCTACAACTTTGGCAACCTGCAACACATATTGTCTGTTTCCTAATCCAAAAACACCATACTTCAAGTACTTGAGCCATTATCCTCTGTCTAAGAAGAAGAAAGCCATATCCTCTTTCTTCAACTTCTCCTCGTACTCATCATCATCAGCATCATAATCGTCCTGTTAAAACAAATCAGAACCAGATCGAAATAACAACAAAGAAATGTTTAAGCTTTATTAAAGGGTATTATACCAAATCAACGATTTTGAATCTGATCTCTCGTATCTTGCTTTAGCTTCTTCTCCTAAAGCCTAAAAATTTATCAAAAAAAGTTAGCTTTCATCATCTTCACTCTGTTTTGAATCAAAGCTCTGTTTTGAATCAAAGCAACTCACTTTAGCAAACCCTTCAGCAGTTCCCGTCTGTGTACCGAAAAAGATTGTAACTTTCTTCCTCCCATCATCAACCTCGTCATCACCAATGCATGTAAAGAAGCTTTGCTGATGCAGCTCGAGCACGATGTGGTCACCGGAAGGCGGAAGCACTGTCGCCTGTCAGACATCGAACAGGAACGGCCATCGTTGGAGCTCCGTTTCTTCTCACGGTCGTCGTCGAAGCTCCAATGCCTTTCACTCTCTCTTTCTTTTCGTTTTCAGGTGAAGAAAGTAACGGAATCGACGAAGCTTCCAGATGCGGTTCTATGGGCCGTCCCGCGGTTAATGAGGGCCGTACCGCTTTGGACCCGGAACCGAACAAGCCCTGTCCCGTAAGGCCCGCTTTTTTGCGGGTCATGAATGCCTAGGCCCAAACCCGCCCCGCGACAGGTTTAAACGGGCCAGGCCCGCGGGACAAGCCTTCTGTTGACATCCCTAATCCAATGTGTTGCGTGTGTTTGAGGCCCAAGTTATGGACACGTGTCAAACTCATCTGCCTATGGTTTTGTTTTTTTTTTTAACTCGTGGGTTATTAATTACGAGGAAACTCTTATGATTTTTTTTTTTGAATGAAAAAACTCTTATGATTTAAGAGATAAGATTCATACTTTCGGTGAATCTTCTAGAAATATTGCTGGCAAATCCGGATTAAGTTTACACGTAATTATTTCCCTTTCTCTAATCAAAATTTTCGTTGACCACCACATCTTTTCAACAGCTTGTGGTAGCCTCGTTGGTGTTGTTGTGTTGTCAAGAAATGAAAGACACCAACTCATGAACGAGCACACACCGTATATGACTATGAGAGAAATGATATAAATTATTTATTCATAATTTGCTATCACACATCAAAACCATTTCATTAGCCAAACTATACATTTTCTTAAATGTTGCATTGAGATTTTTTTTTTTAGTTAATATTACCATTTCAAAGTACGTCTTGTTTTCGATGCACACTACTAACAATCCTAAAATAAAAAAATACCATTGGTTTTTAATTAGCTGATTTTCTGTTTGTAAGTTATGGATAGAGATGACTTTGTGATGGGGAATAATAGCAAGAGAAAGACAAGCCGAAACAACTCTCACTGATGAATGATGATAAGTTAGAATATCTCTGTCTTAGCTAAAATAAGACGAAAAGAAAAGGTCGAGAGTTTCATATTTTAAATTTTCAGGGCTGAAGAGTAAGCTTAGTTAACATCAAAATCTTCTAATGTCAAACCTCATCACTTCTCTTTTGTGTATGTATAATTTTTGTATTGGTTCCTTGTTTACATATGTGCTAATTATCCTATATTAGTACTTACAGGAGGCATATATAGTAAAAAAATCCGATTGTTATAGTTGAATAATTCGATTCTGTATAAAACGTTACATAGTCGAACTAAAAACGGAGGGTAAATAATAATAGATTCTGTTTGTGTAAGACATATTCTCTCACACATACCTTGACGTATGTATGTAGGAATAAAAATACATGTGCACGTAAACGTAACTATCCTGCAAGTTTATTAACGATAACGTGGAAGTTGCAGTTAACATCGTCATCTTGCACAGGAAATTTTTTGCGCGATCCTACCCTTGTTTTTTCTTTGTCAACGATCCTACCCATTTAAAACCAAAAAGACAGAAAAAAAAATTACAGTGGGCCGACATGTCTATAAGCCCATGATACATATAGTAGGCTTACTGAAGCTGCATAGGCTGTATGAACAAAGAAGGGAAAGAGAAGAGCAAGGAGTATTGGAGGTCAACATAAGCATAAGGATGGAAGGAAATGCCAATACTGAGATCACAAAGAGGATGAAGGAAGTAGACAACGACAAGACAAATTAAAGGAAAGAAGTTTGGAGCTGGTGAAGATAAAACAAGCTAGGAAGGAGAAGATGAAGAATCGAACCAGGGTTCATGAACTGAGACGGAAATGGTACAAGAGGTTTAACTATGTTTCAAATTGAGTTGATGCTAAGCTATCATTAAAACAAAATATTAAATGCTAGAATCCAACTAGTTTCTTTCCATTATCAATAAACATGATTTGGAGAATACTTAGAAAAGGAATGATATTGGGTGTATTAAGACATATGCTAGCTGATCAAGCATGGGAATCAAAAAATTTAGTTTACAACAAAAAAGTTGATGGCTGTAACTGGTAAATCAAGAAAGGAATACATGGAATAAAAAGGGATGGAATAAGATGAATGGAATGCAGTAGAAAAATGGAATGGATTCATTCCATTTGTTCCTTATCAAAATTGTTTTGGAATGTTTTACTTTGTATTTTGATTAGATTTTTTTGGAATTGATGGAATGAGCATTCCATTCCATTCATGTTAAATGGTAAATTTTTTTATGGAATTAATGGAATTGATCATTCCAAAGCATTCCATTCCAAAAATGGTCAATCCAGTTGCAGCCGATACTATGATCAATAATGCACGAAGGTATATATATATCACGCAGACTGTAAGGCGCCGGCTTGCAATGCATGCATTTTGCAAAGATGTAACAGCGCTACCCTAGTTTAAAAACCCAATGAACCACAACTCATGGTCATCAACAGAGATTACCTGGATGTACTTTTCTGCAGGTTTGACTGTACTTGTCGAAGGTCTAACCGATTTAAGTTGATGTAACGGGACACTACTAAGTGGTTAAATAAGATACAATGCACTAATTAAGCATATAGTATGCACATGAAATGTGGTAATAGAATTCAAATGTGAATATAAGGAAGAATAGTATATACCTTAACAATAGAATTCATAAGTTTAATTTTGTTGGTTTTAGAATTTCGGTTTAGTTTTTAGTTTGGCTTTGGTTTAGGATGAAGGACTTCATCATACACATTGCTCATAATAATATAGATGTCATCATCATACACAGATAATAAGTTGCTTGTCTGCCTCGTCTAGCCTTAGTGGGAACCAAGTAATTGCGCGTGGAATTGACTCTTAACATAAACAAAAGATATTCCAAGCATATAGGTTGTCACGAAATATGTCATTTTGTTAATTCGATGTAAACTAGTCTAAAATAAATTGCTACAAAACTAACGAGTTATTACTTGTTACATTGCAAGATGAATAAAATTTCTTCCATGTTTCAAGCCGCCAAACGTCACGATACATGGTATATATAAGCTTAAGAAAAGCCAAGGTCACTATAGATCAAGCTGCATTGACACGGTAAACCAGAAAGTGAAGTTATTTACAACCTGTCAACAATAGCTAATTACCCATTTTAAATATAACACATGGTTATCTACAACTCTTAATATATATATTATATGCTTCCGGTTAGTGCTCCTCCATATAGATGGTTCCTCCAGAAAACTTCCCAAATCAAGAGACTTGGTAAACACTCACTGCTTTTGAAATTCCAAATCAATAAACAAATACTTATAAGAGGTGTGTATCTATGTACGTGCTTGCATGATTAAACTGTCCAGATACTAAATAATAATTTTAAAATCATTGTGTTTTGCAGGATTAAATATAATCTTGTTAACTATATATATACAAACCCTTTTCTTCATTTCTCCACCACCAACGAAGACAAAGAGCTTTTCTCAGTTTCTCTATCTCTACAGACAACGAAAGAAGTTTGAAACAGAGATCGATGGCAGCTCTTAAGACAATGCAAGCTCTGATCTTCCTTGGTCTATTGGCCACGTCCTGTATGGCTCAAGCTCCGGCTCCAGCACCCATCATGGTTCTCCCACCGGTAGAGTCTCCCTCTTCTCCTCCTGCTATGACACCAACCGCTGAGCCACCTTCTCCGGTACCGGTTGCTTCACCACCGGTTATGGTTCCCGAGCCAACTCCAGCTCCGGCGACTCCTCCCACCGTCTCACCAACGACTAAGTCTCCCAAAACTTCCCCTGTCGCTTCTCCCCCGAAACCAGAAGCTATGGCTCCAGGCCCATCAGGCCCAACGCCATCGCCAGCTCCGGCTCCTGAAGGACCAATCGCTGATTCAGCATTGACTAACAAAGCTTTCCTTGTGAGCACTATCATTGCCGGAGCCTTGTACGCTGTCGTTTTGGCTTAAGAGAGCCCTGAGTATATTACACCCTTCTCTATTTATCATTTGGTTGTTCTTGTCATAATTTGTTTGAAGATTTTTTCTCTGTTGCTCTAATACAGTTTGTGTTTCTTCCTCTTTGTTGGTGTTAATGTTTTATTTTTCTTCTTCTTTATAACACTAATGGACCATGGGATTAACCTCAGGATGAGTTTCTGATTTTAATTCTGAAAAATCTTAACTATGAATTATGCGTTTTGATTTTTTGGCACATTCTTCACAACCATATATGTTCATTAGGTCCCCATATAGAAACATAGTAATGTATATAATCCATTATTTTTTAAAAAATTAATGAAAAGACAAGCTTAGGTGTATTCTAATTTCAAAACTCGAATCCTTCTTATTACATCAACTTCCCACAAACAAATGTAATCATCATCTACGCCTTCACTTTTATAGTGGCTGCATTAGAATATTTTCTGAAAATAGTGATCAAAATATAACTTTCTTTTTCTCTATTGGAAATGTATCATTATTCTGTTTGATATATTTAATTTCTCTATCTTCCTGTCACTGAAATTTTGTTTTACAAAAATCACAGGACATCTGATCTGACCCAAAAAAAAAAATTCACAAGACGTTCAAAGTCGTTTGACTAGAAACTGGATAATTAAACCGATCAACACTCGAAAATCTACCGGAAGAAAACCGAACAGCATCACCATAACCAATAACTAACCGATCAGTAAACCGAGCCGATTCATAACCTTTTCCTCTCCTCCCAATTTGCTCATTACTATCCTCTAAACCACCAATCATGCCCTTGACCTCACGAACCAAGCTCCAGAACCCATCGATCCAAGCTCTCTTCCAAATCCCACGGAATACAACAGACAATCTTTCTTTACAACTCTCGAGCCTCTTCAAAGCACAGACAAGCTCGATCCTATCTCCAAAGCTCAAAATGCTGGACCGGTCTTTAAACTCGTTGAGTCTCGTGTAAAGCTCGTTGACCGAAGACACGTAGTCCTCTCCTACCAAACGAATGATCTTGTCGGCTAGAGATTTGCCTCCACAGAAGGGTACATCCGGAATCTTACATGCTTCTTGTAGTAACCCGACCAGCGCGTAGATTTCACGAAGCAGATCAGTGTTGGTAAGAGACGAAACCATTTCTTCGTACTCGTCTTTGTGGATCGCGCTCGATGTTGATGAAACAAAGAAGCCCATGATTCTCGAAGTTGATAACAGATGCTCAAGATACAAAGCGTACCTAAGATCAAAATTCAAACATATAAAAATCAGAACTTTTAAATTTTTTATTACATAAAAATTTAAAAACTTTAACATAAAAATCAAAACTTTATTAACTTACCATCTGACCCAAGAAGAAAGCTCCCACATCAGAGGAGACTTCTCATCTCTAAACCCAGAAAGCTTCAGATAGTTCCGACCACCGGAAGCTGGAAAAACAGAGAGCTGGTCTTGGAGTATGAAGCGACCGTGTTTGACGATGTGATGAATAATGATTAATGATTTGAGAGCGACGCAGGCGTCTTTGGTTGTGTGGAGACGGTTCATCACGGCTTCGACGGCGGAAGCTGCGGTGGCTCGGGAGCCAGTTCCGGCGGAGAGGAGAACTTCGAGGTGGCGATTCGCCGGGGGAGTTGAAGGGTCGTGAGTGGTGGCGCGGAGGACGGAGAGATGGAAAGAGAGGGATTTGCTTGTTGGGTTTGAGGAGAGGAGAGCAGCTTTGCCTTGAGAAGCTTTGTCTTTGATCATTCCTATTAGAGCTGTGATTCTTCCCATCGAACAAAGCTTTTAGCCTTTGAATGATCTATGATGATCGAGAAAGATATACTATGACTTCTTGTGTCTTTGCTGATTAGTAAAGAGATAATATAAATATAATATTTATTTTGGGTCAAGAATGGAAACTGTTTTTATTTGATTAGATGTACCAACGACATGGGTCAAAATAAGCAAATATATTTTAGAGAATCACTCAACTATTCTTTTTTTTTGTTCGAGTTCTTACCAGACTTCTTTCCATGTTCAAACAATTTTAAAATGGAATTTTATCTTCTCCTTATTTACCCATTCTTTAAAAGGGTAAAGTACGTTTGTACAAAATCAAACTATTCAAAGTAAGGCAAAAAAAGATATTTTCAAAGTGCTTATTATGGTCAATGTGTTAAAGTCCACGTCGAAATGCAGAATGTAATCAGTTTTGTTATCATGAAGGTTACATGTATAAAATACGAACACTGCATTTTTTACTTTAAAGAGGAAAAAGTGCAAAAAGAGAAAGTGATCTCGAAGAAGCTTCAAAAGGGTAAAAGATTATACTAATACTTTTGACTTTTTGATGAATTTAGAAAAGTTTTTTTCTTTAAAAAAATGGAAACTAGGCAAATTATTGTCTTTGGTGCCTTGGGCTAATAATATAAGTTCGGTTCTATTAGTAATTTATTTTTGTCACCACTTGTTTAATGAAATAGTCTAATCCACTAGATTTGCACTTTGCCTATATCAATCCACATGTTCAATGCTTATACACGAATTGTTTGTCTCTACGATAGGGGTTCGAATTAATGAATGCTTTAATGTCAAGATGTATATCGTACAATTGCCTTTTCCTTGATTTCAGACAAGAATATACTACAAACAAACACACAAAACCAACATAAGTTGATAAGCGGTGTGTATAGACTTAGCCAAAACGAAAAGAAGTTTCGTATTAATGGCCTCACCAACAATCCTAGGAGGCACATAAATTTGATTCACGCCTTCATGGAGCTATTACTACTGAAGTTTACCGTGATACATTGTTGGATCGGATATACACACAGTTGATAAGGATAGAAAGAGAATTGGCTCTTGTATAATCTAAAAGAGTTTTAAAATATTTTTCATTTTTCATTCAGATATTTTATGGAAGTGCAATAAACAGATCAGGCCTATAGTAACTAGTATAGTTTTTGAGGTCCATTATATTAGACTGGGTCATAAATGTACAGGCTTGAGTCTTGACATCTAATTATTTATAAGTTCTATCTAACATGTTCCATTTTCTCCCATCTGGACAACGTGGGTCGACAAGAATTCGATCCTAATCGAGTCTAAATCTAGTTAAGCTTCCTTGAAATTGAATAATTGTTGGATCTGTAGTCCTAATCTGTAGCATGCCAAACCTGCTACATAACTGGGCTTCAATTAAAAGGATAATCCTCGAAGCCCATAAATAAGCACGTCGTTCTTAAGTTAACTAAAAGTTAAATGACATTACATTGCTTGGTACAAAAGTACGTACAGACAAGTAAAAAAGGTTTCCCTCTCTCACGTTGAACATGATTGTCCGGAAAAGGAGAAGTAAATCTTATGTAAGATTGAACTTTAACCTTCTTTATGACTTGAGAGACTTACTGAATGAGACACTTTTTTCTCTTTTTTTACTTCATTAGACACATCTCACTTGAGGGACACTTCTTCCTCTCCCTTCTTATGTGTTTTGACTCATATACCCTTTTGCTTTGGTTAGTGATGAGTTAGTTTTATTATATAAAATTACTGTCAGCTATGTGGGGACCAAAATAGGAGCAACGTGTTTCCTTAAAAGAGAGAGTTATATACTTTGACTCTTTTTATATGTAGCAAAAGAGTATTTTATACTAAAAGTAACTTTCTAAATTTCCCAACATATTATATGTGTCATTATTTTATATCATACTGTATAAATAAATATATAAAAACATAAAATAAATTATTACAATTTTTCTTTATATTTTGATATCCATATGTATATATATGTATTTTAATATTTATCAAAATTAAATTTAAATTACATACTGTCTATTTTGATACTTGTGGACACACTTTTGTGGATACATTGTTGATGGACACATTTAAAATAGTCATGGACATGTATTTGTGGATAGCTTTTTGGTATTTTGTAGATACATTTTTGATAGATAAATTCAAAATATCCACTGAATGGCAGAGACATTTAGTGTACAAAATTTTATGGACAAGATTTTATGGACAAAAATCTCAATCTTACAAATTTTATGTATAAAATTTTGTGGACAAGATTTTTGTGGACAAAGTTTGTAGACAAATCATACAAAGTTCAAAGAACCAGTCCCTGATTCGACGCCTTTAAAAGAGACCTTAACAAATTGATAGAAGCTTGTAAGACTTAATGACTGCTTCAAGCTGAGCCTGAAGATGTTTCAGCATGTAAAGTCCAAACATATTTAAAGCATATCCTAAATCCAATTAACCAAACAAAGATAGCATGTTCAATAAACAGATGAAGCCAATTTTATTAATCATGAGGAAGAGTTTATAATCAACAAGCAAGAGCTTACATCATCCGTAAAATCTCTAATAGACACATCAGAAAACATAATCACAAAACATAATAGGCATGAGAGCTTGTCATCGTCTTTTCCACAACGGAGGTGGGACCTGCTCGTCGTCGCGTCCTCTCCATACCGGATCTCGAATCTGTTGGCCGTCCTGTCGTCCTCTCCACAACGGAAGTCGGACCTGGTTGCCGTCGCGTTGTCCTGTCCATACCGGAGCTCTCGGATCTGCTCGTCAGCTCTCATGTCCACAAAATCTCAGAGATTCGATTCAATTGAAAAAGTACAACACAAACAATTAAAAAAAGAAAAAATATAGAAAAGGTTAGGGGTTTCAAGGAGAAAGGTATTGAAATCGGGCGACGGAGAATGAAGGAGAAAGGTGATGAGATATGAAGAGATAAATACGAGATTATACAGTCACAACCGCTGTGAGCCTTCTGGATTCATGGTGTTTTACAGAGAAATTGAAGACGAAGAAGAAAAGATTTAGCAGAATTATGGTTAGTAAACGAAGGGGCTGGGAAATTGGGAAAATTAGATCTGAATTTCAAAAAGTAAAGCCAGAGAGAGAATAAATGATGGTTTCCGAAAACTCAAAAATAAAGAAACTGATTTGTTGAACTATTTTTAAAAATATGGAAAGTGACAGCTTAGTTAGTGAGGAGAGAGTTTAGTTAGTTTGAGGGCATGTAAGACATTACACAATAAAGAAGTATGCCTCCAGCAACAAGTGTCCTTTTGTGTAAATTGAAAGACAAAAAGTGTTTTAGAGAGTAAAAAATTCTTATGACTTCACCATTCATTTTAGTAACACATGGTATAGTTTTGAAAGAGCATTCAACAAAAACAAAAAATATTCTAGAGAAGTTTCATAATGATTATTTCAATCGTAATCACAAAATTGTAAAGTGGATTAAAATGTTTTACACCTGTATCAGTTCACTTGTCTTTTTGACGGTGGCATTGTTTGAGCCCATAGTTTTGGACAGATTCAAAGAACCAAAGCCATGTTGTCAGTCTTTGTTCCCTTACCCACAGCCTTTTTCCACACTTTTGCGTTGCCAATAATAACATACATCCAACATAATTAATACCAATGTTTTAATATACTGAACTCAAATCGAATAATATAGGACTAAATATACTAATCCTTATAATTTAAAATACTATCTATTCAGTTTAAACTTTCTTCAGGAATGAGAAAAAATTAGTATAAATTTCATTTTGTCATCAAATCTTCTGACGTACCTTCTGACGATTTTCAGAGGATTGTTCGGCATATTAAATCTATTAAATGAATCTTACGTATCTAGTTTTCGCTGTTTAGCTATTTTATCTGAATTGATAAGTTTAGAAATTTGAAAGACCCTAAGCTGCATTATGAAATTATAAAACCCATAGCGTGGTGACGTATCACAGATTCCCTTTGAGCCAAGCCGAGTCGAGTCATGTAACCCTGCTGCCGTTTCATTACAAACTTAACCCTAGTTACATTTTAACCCAAGCTTGGTTTATTTAAAGAAAAGAAAGTGTGAAACCAACTTGTTCATACTGAAAAACGAAGAACACTTGGTCTCTCTCTCCCTCCTCCTTTGCTTCTAAATAGCCCAACTTGGGAGCTTCTCTTCGATTTCTAAATTCTGTTCCTCTTAAGTCTTTTCTTTTGTTTGTGGGTCTAAGTGAAGAAGCTGAACATTGTTGTAATGAGAATTTAGAAACATAAAATAAAAAAAATTCTAGAAGACATTAAACCCTTTTTGGTGTCATGATGAAAAGACTAAGCAGCTCAGATTCAATGTGTGGTCTAGTCTCCAATTCTCCAGGTGCTTACCATTTTTGTGTTTTTTTCTCCTTTTTTAATAAATTCAGAAATTATCATTTCTTATTCGAATTTCATTTTAATAGCAAAATTATCATAATCTCTACTGTTTAGATCTTTGCTTTAAACTGACAAACTCATTAGTTACTTGCCTTGCCACAGATGAGCAGAGTCCACGAGGGTACGGAAGTAATTTCCAGTCTATGCTCGATGGCTACGAAGAAGACGGCACAATAGTCGAGGAATATTCCGGCAACCACCACCACATGGGCCTCTCGGAGAAGAAGAGGAGGCTGCGTGTTGACCAAGTCAAAGCCCTCGAGAAGAATTTCGAGCTTGAGAACAAACTCGAGCCCGAGAGGAAAACAAAACTAGCACAAGAGCTTGGTCTTCAGCCTCGCCAAGTAGCGGTTTGGTTCCAAAACCGCCGTGCACGGTGGAAGACAAAACAGCTCGAAAAAGACTACGGCCTTCTCAAGAGCCAGTACGACTCTCTCCGCCACAACTTCGATTCACTCCGCCGCGACAACGATTCTCTTCTCCAAGAGGTGACAATTCAAATTCAGACATTAATTAATAAAATAATAAAAATCGAAACTTTTTTTAAACGGTTTTTTTTTTTTTGCAGATTAGTAAAATGAAAGGTAAGATCAACGGAGAAGAAGAAGATAACTACAACGTCAAGGCCTCGACGGAGAGTGATGTCTCCGCCGTGAAGGAAGAAGAAGATCCGATGCCTTCGTCTCCTCCTCAGTTTCTCGAACATTCAACCGGTTTTAACTACCGGCGAAGCTTCACCGATCTCCGTGATCTTCTACCGAACCCCGTCGTCGAAGCTGGATCTTCCGACAGCTGCGATTCGAGCGCTGTTCTAAACGAAGAAACCAGCTCGGAGAATGGGAGATTGACACCGCCGCCGCCGGCGACGGTCGCCGGCGGAAGTTTCTTGCAGTTCGTGAAAACAGAGGATCACGACGAGTTTTTTAGCGGCGAAGAAGCTTGTGGCGGCTTCTTCTCCGACGAGCAACCGCCGTCTCTGAATTGGTACTCCGCGTCTGATCACTGGACATGAATAGTCGTTGATCGGAGGAGGAAGAACGATCCATGTACTGTAGCTCTGTTATCACTCTTCGGAGGATAAAAAATGGAATAATGAAAAAATAAGGGGACTGAAGTGTTAATTAACAATATCGGGAGGGGTTTTCACGAATAGAGAAAAATTCAGATAAAAGTTACTCCTCTAGTCCCAATTGTATTCCAAAGTTTACCCTTATAGTTTTCATTTGTCTAATTTAACCTTTAAATAAGAATTAGATGGTAGTAGATGACGAGATTAAGCATATAACTCATGATAATCAAAGTTTACTAATGGAGTTTGAGACTTGAAAAAGGTTAAATACAAATATGTAGTTTTTGATTAATCAAACATAAATTAAATTTCAAAAATTATGTATTATCGAAATATAAAAGGGTGTCAATTAGGCTCTTAAAAGAATATATGGAGTGAAAGTGAAACTGAGACAAATATGGGAAGAAAATGGAAAATGATGAAAGAAAAGACGTGTGATTTATTTTCTCCATAGCCGCAGCTTTTCTCCCCACGACCACGACATCTCTCTTTCACTTTCCTTTCTTTCTTTAAACGTAACATCTTTTTATTTTCTTTTTTGCGAAAACTAAATTCAACCCACGAAAACGACCTTGAACTAGTGGATACTGATCACGACAAAAACAAATTCAATATATTTCATATTTTTACTCCTTTGTATATGAATCAAGGTTAAATCTGATGTGACAATCAACAGTAAACTTAAATCTACATCGATGACTTCTTGTGATCTCTTCAACAAAAGACGAATACATGTTTCATTGATTTAACATGGAATCATTGATTTTCCAAATATTATCTTTAAGATTCTACGACAGTATAAATGATCTGTTTTCTGAAGAAAATAGGGTCTGATAAATAACTTTGGCGAGATTATCAGAATAGTTCTCCAAATCCAGAAAGTGGCTTTTAGAAATGGTGAAGAACCTGATGATTTTCGTAAAAGGTTTTTGTGTCTGCTATACATTTTGATTATAGTGAAAGACTAAAGTTATTTACTTATTTCCATAGAAATGAAAAAAAAAAACTAAAGGTGAAGATTAAAAAAATAGTTAAAACATAGGATTGGCTTGTGGAATGCTATCATCATCATCAATCAAGGTGCTTTTGTTTTTATGATTGTGCGTACGTGTTTTTAAGTGGAAGCATGGGACATTGTTTTTAGTGAATGATGAAAACATTCTGACACGGTCAGTAGAAGCTTTTACCATTGTCACGGATCATATCTGAAATTGAGGCATTCAAATCACAACATGACGCCAAAAAACACTATTATTACAATCTTTTTTGTAATCTTTTTTAGCCTGCTAGGGTTACTGAAACGTTTTTCTTTACAGCTGATTCGATAAATCACGGTTTTTTTTTATTTAAAAAGGCTTTATAGTGCATATATATTCAATTTCACCATGTAAAACCCACATACATACCAATATGCCATCGGAAATAGTGTAACTAATTTTAGAAACAATGGTAGGGTGTTATATTTGCACTGAACATACATTTTTTTCCGATTACCAATAAAAACATATACATTTTTCCTAATATGCTACATATTTATATATAAATTAGTATGATAAATTATCAAAATAAAGTTGGACAGAAAAATAGTATATACTTTTCACTTTGTTTGCTATACTGCCAAATGGCACAGAAAAGGAATGGGGGCCTACACTGTAGCTTATTTTCTCCCTTTCTTTATACGAAGCTGTGAGGGAAATGGGTCCTTCACCCATGTGATATGGGGCCATGAATGTTTCACAGAACATGTCTTTTTCCGTCATCGCCATTTGTCACTATAGAGCAAAATAAACAATTATTTTATTTATTATCTATAGTTTTAGTTTTATATATGAGATATATCAGAAAACATCGCAGGGATAGCTGGAGGAGGATAGACACGTCTACAGTGCTCTCTTCTAAACCCTCCGATCCATGAAGATCTCAAATGTTTCATCTATTTACGGCCGTCTATATCACTACTTTATTCACCAAAGATAGAGCATTGGTTTGGTATGGAAAGAGGTTAACAGATCAGTGCCCGAACAAAGTATTTTGAATATTTTAGTTTGGTAACCTACATCAGTTTAGAAATGTTAATTTAGACTTGCAGGATAGGTAAAATGTTATACTTTAATTAGACAGGTTTTGCAGACATCTTTGTGTGAAAAACTATACAAAATACACTTTCTGATGCTTAAATTAGACATAATCCATTGAAAACAATTTGTCCTAAAGTATGAGGGAATTGCATGAAAAACCTTGTTCAAGGATCTGTCTTCCTATATGCCATAATGTGTGTTTGTCTTTGTGACTGTGTGAATAGAGCTATAGAAAGTGAGATTTGGATCCAACGTTACCTACACCTTTGACTTTGGGATGGATTCTAAGGAGAACTTGGTTACATTTGTCTTTCTTCGGATGGACTTTCTCCCATCTTACCTCTTTCTCTTCGATACAGAATCAAATTCTTATTCATTAAATTATAGAAAACGAAACAATTTTATCTAAACCTTGTTCAAGGATCTATCTTCCTATATGCCATAATGCGTGCTTGTCTTTTTTATAAAATGTTCTGTTTTTCCTATATGTTCATATCGACCGGCGTTGTCAAAACTCAGTCCACATAAACAAATATGTCCACAATGCTTCGCTCTTTTTTAGATATTTTTGCTTAATAATTAAAATCTAGTTGTGTTAATTATATTGTTTTTTATTCAGGCGGCGAACATTTTTGTTATGTGCTTCACTTTCTCCTAGCAAAGATCACAGTTGTTTCAAGAATCTTTGCAAATCGTTTAATTATATTTACACGCAATAATCTAAACCATCCAAACTTATTACTATTGTATAACTGTAGTCTTATGTGGGTGGTGGAATATATTTACATTATTCGATGGTAAATATTTGATGTCATAGATATATGTAGTAACTCTATCCATGGAACATAATTTAATGCACAGAATTCAATGTACATTAGGAAATGAATATACCCAAAGATTAAAAAAAAAACAAATATATAATCGTTGACGAACGAGTTATAATTTTGATAGCTATTGAACACTAACAAACTTGACTGTTTCAAAGACAGGTTGACATTTGGTAAAGCAAGTTGTAATTGCTGCGTTCAAAATATGTGTGAACTTTAGATTGAGTCTGATTTCATAACAAAGGAATGAGTTGTTTTTTCTTTGGGCATAGGTTAAGCATAAACATCATGAATATGTTTTGCTAACTGATTAATTGAACTAAACAAGAAAAACATAGCTTTCTCAATTAAAAAAAAGGTCGCAACAAAATAATGGATATTACGTAGTTGCTACACATACTTTAATGTCCCTTTAACCCTATACGTATTTTCTATTCTGTTGCGTATGAAGACAATCGATCGAGTTCTATCTTTTAATTAAGAATACTTAAATCTGTTGTTATGTAAACGAATATAATCGCCTTTTTCTTATCTCGATATGTTATGTTTTTCAACACTCTTGTGTTTCTCAGGACCCACTAGTGGAAATTCAAATATGCTTTGATGGTGAAAGGCTTTTCAATTTGTATATAAATAATTAAATATACATAAACACGCAAATGGGGTTTAATAAAATAATTTGTGAACATATAATTATAAGATGTGATGATTTTCAAAGGTCCCTCTCAGCTATCAACGTTATTTCTGGAAAATTTTATAACACTCAAATTTGGAAACATTTAATTAGCTGATGTGATCCTTTGAATATATAGAGATTTTAATTTTATTTTAGAGTACAGCAAACTTTTTTTTTGCCAAATAAATGCAGCAAATTTTTAAATTAATACATGTGTAGTACTAGTTTATGACTTAGAGACTATTCGATAGTTCGACATGAATACCACTCAATCCTAATAAATTGAACTCCCCTAATTCTCAAACGCAATACCATCTAAACAATATAAACTGCACTAGGAATAATCTTATGCGTAGATTAAGATAAATTAAAATTCTATATATATATATAACTAATTATATTATAATGAAACTCTGGTAATAGGTCGTTTGATACATCGTCATTGATTTCCTTAATTTTCTAATGTTTTCCAAAAAGAAAAATACATTTACGATTAATAAAATGTAAACAATCAGCACTAGTGCGATTATAAAGAAATGAAACAAAAGTGATAAATTACAAACTAATACTGTATTGTATTAGAAAGAAAAAAAAGATTCGAATACGATTACAAATACCCGTGGTAGGAGACAGCTTAAATACGGCTCGCGTCGGCTTAAGAGTGGGAGAATGAGCAAATGGCTTTTATCAAAACGACGACAACTGACCTCGTCTAAAGATGAAATGACACGCGTTTATCAGCCTGTGGGTCTTAACTCCTATAAACTAGTTCGAGTCAGCACAGATGGAACATACCTTTTATTTGCTGCAGATGCTTAAAGTCAAGAGTCATATGTATTTGCTGTTGTTTTGATATTAAATTTTTTTAAAAAAAATCTGATAACACAAGACCTTGTGACAGAACTTTTGTTTGTCAAAGGGTTTTCATAAGTTTATCCAATAAGATGATACCAAGTTACTTTTGTTTGTCCTTTTAGCAACAACAACAACATCACTAAGCAATACAGTTGTAATTAAGTTAACTAAGCAAACGAGATAGTATGGTTGCAAACGCTTCTAACAAGCTCATAGTCGAGTCAATGTATACACCCACACAAAAATGATAAGTAAAGAAACCAATACACAGGCTATAAATTAAAGTATTTTATAGTTACATGAAATCATCACATAATTACTACAATTATGCAACGATAGAATGGGATGATGAAGTTGCCCCAGAGAAAAGTTTTTGTTTTAAAACACATAGAAGCACAATGAAACACCTTGTGATGATCAGATGTATATAGAGTCTAAACATTGACATAAGCAGAATGTAAAACCTCAAGGTGACTCGAGGAATGGCCTTTAACTCCAGCAACAGATTGCAACCACTCAATCTTACCGATAATCTCACCTTTGTCATGGAGTCTTTCAAAGGAAATCTCGGCACACCAGATATCCACTTTCGTATTCTTAGGGTTATACTTGAACCAAAAGATCAAAATGTTGGTACCGAAAGTTCTCAACAACTCATCACACGGTGACGTATCCCAAATAAAGCTAGCCAGCGGTTTGTAAAAATGATTATGTAGAGCCCCTAAACCCTCGACTTTATTCCAATCCGAATCCTCTGGCTCACTCCAATACATATTCCCGTAGTCATCACAACTGTATAATACATTCTCTGCCATACTAAAACAATAACTTTTGGTTCCTATCTTCGAAACATCAACATCCTTCATCCTTCTTCCCCATATACCTTCGTTGGGAGAGTAGTATAATAGGTTTGGTGAATTCCAGAAAGGCACTGGGTAAATCTTCTCACCCATCACCATGGTCTTTTTGAATGGGACATACTCTTTTACACTATCCGGCACTGGCGGCAAAGTAGTCCACGTTTGAGTCTTTGGGTCAAATACCTCTCCATAGGTCTCATTATGGCCGCAGCCTCCAAACACGTATATCTTCCCATCAACGACTCCAGCAGCCGCCTCACATCGAGCCACTTTCATGGAAGGGACTTGACGCCACGTGTGAGTCCGACAATCCAAGAGCAACACACTAGAAGAAGGGGGGTCCGAAGAACGGAAGTACTCTCTCTTTCTCGTTATGGACCCACCGATTACATATATGCCACAGTCAAGCGACACCACGGAGAATCCTTTCAAAGGGTGAGAAGAAGGGCAAGGAGGGATAGGGGTCATGAGCCTGTTCACGGTTTTTTCACGGCTGATGATGAACCAACGTGGGGTTGAGTAAGGACCGTGGATGCTCAAGCATACGTAGAAGCAGCTGTAACCTAGCTGCGAGCGAATCTTGTAGAGCTCAGGGGAAGCCACGAGAGAGCGGTATCTCTTGGAGACGCGAGATAAGGATGCATGGTCCGATCTCGAGAGTAGAGCCATGCAGCTCAAAGCCACCTCATCTGGCAGCGACGATAAGGAAAACGACGGAGACATGGATGGCTTCTTCTTCTTATTACGCGGTGGTTCTTCAGAGAAGGATTCGGACATTGTCACCACTTCTTGTTAACGTTTTTTTGAGAAAATTTACTATTTGCAAATTAGGGTTTACATATAAAAGAAGAGAAGCAACTCTACAATTGCCTTTTTCATATATCAACTTTCTGCTATTCTATTTGATTAGAAACCCAATAAACATGGAATAGAGTACTTATTGGGCTAGTTAGCCCAAACTAAATCAATAGAAGCAAAAGGATGTGTGATGTGATAACTGATAAGCACCGTTGTTTTTCATATAGTATAGTTTTAATACAATTTTAATCTATTATTTATACAAAAGCCTAATAGGTATCCAAGGTTTACTTTAGTGCTAGCTGAACTTTCATTCTTTTTTTTCTTTCTTTCCTCGTTATCACTGCGCACCTTCTTTTGATCTGGTGGTGCAAAAGCTTTTAAATCCACTTTGTGCCAACTAACAGTATGTTGACATAATTATTATAACAATCTTTACTTCTTTCTTCTGCCTTCTTTTTTTACTTTGACACTAGTATGTTCTTGGTATTGACTTCACAAATATGTTCTTTTGTTCTTTATGTTTTTCCTTCTTCTCTATCTTTACCTTCTTTATAAACACTTTATCACGGCTGTCGAATAACTTGGTATATAGCCACCTACGACCAGTCCATCAAGCTAAACAACAAAATATTTAAATATACATGAAACTCGATAACATATCTTCTCACTGTTATATTATGATGTGGAATGTGGAGTGTTATATATAAGACAAATAATTATATAGCGCTGGGTGAGGATTTTAAAATTATTACTATTTTTAATGATTTATTAGCTTGGAGTTTTTGTTTGTTTTTTTAGTCTAATGGAATGTATTCATGTGATAATGGGATGTACATACGAAGCAATTAACTAAAACTTGTCCAATATAGAGGTACATTTTATAATTAGCAAATAAAGTTTCCGACCTAATAAAGCTTTTAACAAAGGCGACGTACCATTTGGTCCGCCAAGCAAATAAAATTAGTTTAGATTTCCTAATTTATGTCAAACAAAGTAGGACCAAATTGAAATATGAATATTCAAAATTTAAAAATAAATAAATAGAGTTCAGACAACTAACATCTAACCACTACTATAAAAAGTTAATGGAAACATGCCCCACTGATATTGTAATTTGCAGGTGTAGAGACAAAATGTTTATATGTCATCTTTGTGTATACTCGTTTTAGTATAAAATATACTTACTTTACTTTCATTTTCTACGAACTCTCTTTTTTTGGTCAACCAGCTAAAGATTCTCTTTATATTAGATAACCACATAATTAGAACCCAAAGATGAATCTTAAGCAGTTTTTATTCATTTATGCAATGATATTAAATCAAACTCAACCCTTGAAAAAAATAGATTTCTTATCTTCTTAGATTTATAAGAAAATCTAAGAGCATGTTTGATGGAGCTTTTATGGTGATGTTATTTCTTAACTTTTAATTAATTTCTTTTTAGTTAAAAATTAAGAGATGGGTTCTTATATTCTGTTAAGAACCTCACATTAAGAACTTCCATTAAATATGTTAACTAAAAAAGTTAAGAAACAGATTCTTATATTCCGCTAATAATCTAATCCTAAGAATCCTCAATAATCATTGCTCTAATGTTCTCAACAATACCCAAAAATTGAGAATCAGCATCACGACAGGTCACGTCGGTCCACCTTTATAAATAAATCTCAGTATATGTGATGATTACACCATTAGCTGAATTTGGAACAACACCCGGAAAGTAAAAAGAACTAGTGATCAGTATTAAAAAGTCAACGCCTTTGTTATGCATATTCCAACTAATAACACTTTCCCCTAGGGTTCCTCTAAATAATCGAGTTGGTGTTGTAATAGATGTTTGCCACTGATTCACCGAATCATCTTTCACGAATTCGGCAAATACAGCCGCATATAATTACTCGTTGTTAAGGGAAATATAAAAAAGGCTTCTCGCCATGCCGTGCGTCGGCATATGATAAAATGATATATAGCCATATCATGTGCAAGTTGCTTGTTGCTACCATCATTTAATTTAAGAACGTATTACTGAAGAAAACTAACTAAAAAAGATCATATAATTTGCCTTGTTGCCACGATTAGTATAGGGGTCAGTTAGTTAATTGTGGAGATTGAATAAGAAAATATTATCTACTCTAACCAAGTAGGTACGTACGTTAATTAAGGACATTTACTTAAAGCCTTAAACTATACAATGACACTGTATGTACTGCGAGTATCATCATCGTGTACATATTTTGCGTTGATGCCAGCTCGTCTTACCATGATTACACAACACACGGGATTTTATGATTCTGCAAATTCTTTTGTGGGTTCGTGCGCACATGCGTTTTTGCTCATAGCGATGCATACTCCTATCTGCAATAATACAGCTAATAGCATTATTAAATGTTTTGGTACTGAAATGAAAAAGGATGAATAATGGTAGTTTTATGTCACGCATTTGCTAAACTAAACCTTGATGTAATAAAATTCTGAATGAAAATAGTATCGTCATAGCTAATCATAGTATTTCTACATAAGAATAATATTTTAATAATTATTTTAAACATATAATTTTTTCTTAAATGATACTATCTCCGAATAAAAATGTATATTTTTTTAAGGTAATTCATACATATTAAAAAAAAATTATTTTTGTCTACTACGGACTTTTTAATTAGTTTAAAATTTTATTCGATTGTCAATAAAATTTAACCACTTGCATTTTTGTTCATATCTTATTTTAAAACTAATACATTAATCAAAAATAGAACATCATATATTTATATACATGAAAAAGAGCTAAAACATCATACATTTGGAGTGTACCTTAGATCTATTATTGTTTTTTCTCTCAAAATTCACAGGTTTTGAACTAACAATAAATGTTAAATGAAAGATTATTATTAATCCCAAGGATTCTACTGTTTTTTCAACTGCTTCTGTAAAGGTGAAGAACTAAAAGGAGGAAATAAAATAAAAATGGAAAAATAAGGAAGATAAATTGAAGCAATATTAAAAAAGAAAAGGAAAACCATATTTACTCTTCTCATCTGTTCTCTCTCTCTCTCTCCACCGCCAATCTCATTAAAGTCTCTCTTTTTCTCTCTCTCTCTTTCTCTCCGCCGATGGTAAACGACGGCGACTCTCACCGCAACTAAAAGGGGCAACAAAACAGTCGCAAAATGGCGGAGGAAGACGTGTCGCGCAATTTCCGAGCCCTGGTGGAGAACGCGGACCGCAAGTTCGCGAGAATCCGCGATCTCCCGGCCTTCGGGCGAGCGCAGAGCCACTACTTCCACAAGGTCTTCAAGGCCTACATGAAGCTCTGGAATTACCAGCAGTCCCACAGGCCCAAGCTCGTCGCGTCGGGGCTGAACCGGTGGGAGATCGGCGAGATCGCGAGCCGGATTGGGCAGCTCTACTTCAGCCAGTACATGAGGACCAGCGAGGCTCGCTTCCTCCTCGAGTCCTACGTCTTCTACGAGGCCATTCTCAAGCGGAGGTACTTCGAGGAAGGGGAGGAGAGGAAGGATCTCAGCGCGAGGTCCAAGGAGCTGAGGTTCTACGCGAGGTTCTTGCTCGTTGCGTTGATTGTTGATCGGAGGGAGATGGTTTTGCACTTGGCTGAGAAGCTTAGGGCTTTGGTTGATGACAGCAAGTCTAGTTTTAGGGTAAAAGATTCAATCTTTGATTTGCCCTTTTGAGAATTGAGCCTCTGGTTGAATAAAGTTTTGATCTTTTGGTGCAGGAGACCAACTTTAAGGAGTGGAGGATAGTTGTGCAAGAGATCACTCGGTTTACTAAAGCTGACGTGGACTTAACTTATGTCAGGCCGCTTCGTTACTGCGCTATGCTTGATTCCTATCCAGCTTCTCAGACGTACCTTGCGAGGTTCCACGCTAAGAAGCTGTTCAAGTTTCGTGATGCTCTATTAGCTAGCTATCACCGTAACGAGGTAAGCAACCACTGTTTCTTTTTATGGAACCTAAGAGTCATATCTCTTATATGGGTGCGTTTCCTTAGGTGAAATACGCTGAAGTGACGTTGGATACGTATAGAATGATGCAGTGTTTAGAGTGGGAGCCTAGTGGGTCTTTTTATCAGAAGCGTCCTGTTGAGACGAAAGAGAATGGTTTTGTGGTTGATCATACGTTAACATCTGGGATTATAGATATGAAATTGGCTGCTGATATGGCTGATCCTTCGTTACCTCCTAATCCTAGGAAAGCTGTTCTTTATCGTCCCACAGTGTCCCACTTGCTTGCGGTGAGTTTTTTTGTGTGCGTCATATAGGAAAAAAATCTTTAGGAGTTTCTGATTTTTTTTTGCCTTTATGTATGTTCAGGTCTTGGCAATGATATGTGATGAGCTCTCTCCAGAGTGTGTGATGCTGATATATCTATCTGCTTCAGGTTAGTTTTTTTTTTTTTGTCACTTTGGAACTTCTTGATGTTAACATGGTGACGGTTATCCAGGTGGTCCTGCTGCTCGTGAGAATGTTGCGCAACCGGAGAACGCTGTCGGTTCAAGCAGAACATCAAAAAGCAAGGTGCTTGGCCGAGCTTCCCAAGAACAGAAGAGTTATAAGTCAGAACCTCATAGCAATGGACACAAATCTTCTGGGGGTTATTATGATGATTATCTTTGGTTAGGTCCTAGAGGAGGCTCTGGTACGTTGTTTTCCTCGTATTTGGATCCAGAGAGCAGACATTTCTTATTCACTCACTGTTTTTTTTTCTTCAGGTTCAAACAACCTTTACCCTGGTGATCTAATCCCTTTTACAAGGAAACCGCTTTTCTTGGTCATTGATAGCGACACTAGCCGAGCATTCAAGGCAGGTTTGTCCTAACTTAGTCTTATCATTCTCTCAGGAGATTCATATAGTTGTTCTTTGTCACTGTGCGATATTGGCTGACGAATTGGGAGCTACAGGTTTTGAATGGTACAGAGAGAGGAGAGCCTGTTGCTCTACTTCTTTCTCCTCTGAAGCCATCTTTGGAGAACCCATCATCTGCTGATGATACAGCAGCAGCACTAAACGGAAGTCAGTTTACTTTTTTCTTGACAGCTCCTTTACAGGCATTCTGTCAAATGCTGGGCCTCTCGAACTCGGATCCCGAACCTGTAAGTACCTTTAAATGAGGCAAAGCATATGTTATCATGATGTGGTGGCATTGCTTCTTACCATCTTGATCACATATCTTCAGGAGGTTTATGATGAAGCAGAGAGCATACTATCTGCTTCTTTCTCTGAGTGGGAAACGATCCTCTTGACTTCCAAAGTCTTGAATCTAGTCTGGGCTCAGGTCTTGCCTGATCAGTTCTTGAGACGGCTGATTCTCAGGTGAGTCTTATTTTTTCAAAGTTTTGGGAATCATAACCACACAAGGCAGCTTCTCTAATATTACCTTGGTTGTTGTGTAGATTCATATTCTGCCGGTCTGTACTCACTTCCTTGAGCCGCACAGAGAATGATGACCCGTATTTACCACAATGCCACCCAAGTCTCCCAGATTCGCTCTCACCGGTGTCTAAAACGGTGCAGTCCACAGTAGAACGGCTAGCTGATCACTTGGGTGTTGCCAAATCTTTCCACTTCAACAAGACATAAAAACTAGAGAAACCTATGAGCCTCTCTCTCACTCTCTATCTCCATCTCTGTGGTTGGAGGTTGGTAGGTGGAATAGGTTGTATGTTCACTTTTTTTTTATAGAAAAAGTCTGTATTTTTTTAGGGTATAAAGGAAGTGTAATTTGGAGATTGAATTTTTTTTCTTTCTAGTTTTGATGATTCTTTAGTTTTGTGTTGTTCTTTGTAAAAGATTAGAACCCAGGTAATAATTTACTAGTCTCTTTTCCTTCTCTCTTCTCAGGATGGTTTGTTTTGTGTATCTGAGGATATGAGGTAAAACTCTGCATTGCATAAATAAAAGTGTGTCATTGTTTCTTTATGATCATGATGTTTAGTATTGACTCGGTATTAGGGGTGGGCGTTCGGGTTCGGATCGGGTATTTCGGATTTTCGGGTATTTCGGTATAGAGGTGTAGAACCCGTTCGGGTATTTCTGTACTTCGGATCGGGTTCGGGTATTTTTAGTTCGGATTCGGTTATTTCGGATCGGGTTCGGATATTTAGATTTTGAAAAAAAAAAAAAAAATTTCATTTCTCATGTTTCTTGTATTTAAAAGTATAACTTTCAGTTAACTATTTTTTTATTTTTAATAGATTGAATGGTTAATAGATTTGGACATAACATTTTAAAACTAAAAAAAACATTAATTTAGTTATTTTTAAAAAACATTTGGATGTAACTTTTTGTTAATTTTTGAAATAAAAAACTTGACATGCATTTTAAGTGAATAGCAAATCACTTTTTTCCGTAATTGTATGTATATCATATGAACTTAAAGTATGTGTAGTATCAATATAAATATTTTATATAAAATAAGAGATGTAAACTAGAAATATAAAGGTTAATTATACATATGTTCGGTTATCTTCGGATATCCATTCAGGTTCGGGTATTATCCGTTCGGGTTAGGATATCCAATTTCTCCGTATTCAATACCCATTCGGGTATTTTGCTACTTCGGTTCGGATTTCGGTTCGGGTTTTTCGGATCGGGTTCGGGTGCCACTCCGGATATCGGGTAAAGTGCCCACCCCTAATGTTTACTCAACATTTGAGCTATAGAGAAGAAAGAAAAAAAAGATTGAAACTTAAAAAAGACCAAAATATTTTAAATAGCAAGGGAGAAGATCCTAGCCGTTTAAATATTGATGGTGTCTCCGTAAGATTGAATCTTAGCCATTGGTCTAATTTGTTAAACCAACCGGTTGATTTCGATTGTCTTCTAGTTCTACATATCTCGCGAGTGGAGAGGAGGAAACATGGCGGATTCCAGGTGTGTTTGGTTTCGTATAATTTTTTCAATCGGACTTGACCTCTTAGAGGTGTAGAGATTTCGAATGAATGAATGATCTGTTTTGGATAATCCGATGGAATGCAGATTGATTCATATCTGGGTATTGGTTTTAGCTCGATTGAAGTTATAAAATTCATGGCGAGAATTAGGATTTCGCTTTGATTTTGAGTTCCAGTAGTCATTTCGATATGCTTAGATTCTATTTGACCTCTGTTTTTCTCGAGTGCAGATAGACTTAGCAGCTCCTACTATCATAGCAAAGATCATTTTGATTTTAAATCCACAATCCGCGATGCTGCTAACACTAAAGCCCTTTGTGCCCATCACTCTAAAGCCTCGTTATTCATACATCATTCCTCATCACCATCATCATGTTAGTTTCTGCAAATCCCCGTTAAAGCTCAGAACGTATGCCCAAAATGGCGGTGGCAATAAGGAGTCTTCTGGTGGTGGTAACAGACCGGTTAATGATGAGGACGGTGATGATCCTAAGAAAGATGGGTTCCCTGGTTTCAGTTTCCGGTTGGGGGATCTACTGAAGCCGGATCAAGATAACTTTGCGGCCGTTGGATTAGCTGGAGTACTGACATGGGCTAGCCTTCAAGTCTTGTCGCAGCTCTTCTTCATCTCTTTTGCTATCCTTGTCGCTGCTCTCAAATATTCTTTCATCGCTGCGCTTCTCATTTTCATTCTCGTCACTCTCCTCTAGCTCTCTTGTAATGGCACGGATTGTAGAGTCTATAATAGCTCTTGCTACCATTGCTCTTTTTCTAGTGATTGATTTGAACAATTAGTAAAAACTAAAAAGACATGGGCTTGGTTCTGTTCTTTACAGACAACGTTTAAATTGTCTTCTTACATAACAATTAAGCAAGGATGTCTCAGAATCAATCGAAATTATTATGTCATTTAGACTATCTTATTCATAAGCAAAATCCAGAACATGTCTTTTTTTTTTATATCAAAGGTCTAGAAAAAAAAGAGAGATTACAAAAGACGATTTGCTACTTTTTAGATGACTTCTTCTTCGAGCTAACAACGACTTCCGGTTTAGGATGCTTCTCCGCTTCACTTGGTTCCAACCACTTGAGTGGATGACGGTTAAAGAATGGCCAGTTCGGCACCGTGATCAACGTCGTGACACCAACCCCTCCCGCGTAAATCAACATCATCGTCCTAAACGACGCCGTCGTGTAACCAACGACGAACGCCACAACGGCGGCGATCAAGAGCAGGATCTGCATCAGCTGCTCCGCTAGTTTCTGTCCTTGCCAATCCATAACTGAATCAACAACACCAACCAAAAACGATTAGATCCTTCGAACTGAATCCAGATTTACAAAAAAAAACACGAAATGCAATTGATAATCGCCGGATTCGAATCTACAAGAACAATAAGCAACAAACTAGAATCAGATCTCGTCAGAGAATCCATACCTGGGGAAATGATGCGAATCTTCTCGAAGGAAGTGAATCTGGGCGAAGAGGAAGATGACGACTCCGAAATTGGTTTTTAATGCAAAATAAACTAAACCGGAACGTAACGTGCCCGTAGGATTCTACAATTAATGGGCCTTATCTTTAAGCCCATTATATTTCTACATCAGAACGGTTGATGTCATCGATCCGTGACGTTTAGAATTCGACCAATAGAAATCAACCACGTAGGATTAGCGATCCTCGTCAAACGTGTAAACGGTAGATCTGAACCGTTGACTGGCTGAGAGAAAACACATATTGTGGTATTTTAGTCGGTACGATTAAGAAACACGAGAAACACACCGATGAGCGATAACAACCGTCGGATCGTCAACTTGCTTTTGACATCGTTGCCTATAAATAAAATATCAACAGCCCTACACGCGAGATTACTTTCATTATTTTCCCTTTTCGAGATCGGAGCACTAATTTGAATTCAGAGAAGCGAAAGCGACGCAGAGAAGGTAAAAGTTCTTTTCCCGAATCCTCAGATTGTTTCTTCGTTAAGCTTCGGTAGTCGTTTGATTAGCCGATTCGTCTTCTGGATTTAGATTGTAGGTTAAGGAGGAATGATTTCGCTATAGATTGTTAATTTAGGTTTAAACCTTATTGATGATTTGTTGATTTATCGATTAAAATGGTCATGGTGTAAATCTTAGTATTGTTTGAATGGTTTTCAGATGGCTCGTACCAAGCAGACCGCTCGTAAGTCTACCGGAGGAAAGGCCCCGAGGAAGCAGCTTGCTACTAAGGTATGGACTCTCTCTCTCTCTCACGTTTGATCTGTGTCAGCTTAACAAACACATTGTAGAGATTTTAGGTTTTAAACGGATGATTTTCAATATTTACAGGCCGCTCGTAAGTCTGCACCAACCACCGGAGGAGTCAAGAAGCCACATCGTTACAGACCTGGAACTGTTGCTCTTCGGTATGTTATATGTTTATCCCACAATTGAATATATATTTAGTTTTGTGATTGATCTTTGGTTGTTGTTGGTAGTGAGATCCGTAAGTACCAGAAGAGTACTGAGCTGTTGATCAGGAAGCTTCCTTTCCAGAGGCTTGTTCGTGAGATTGCTCAGGATTTCAAGGTAACTGTGCTTGTTCCACTATTGTAAATTGTTCGTGTTCATTGGTTGTGTGATCCTTGATTCATATTTGATCTTTGTGATTTTGCAGACTGACCTGCGTTTCCAGAGCCATGCGGTGCTAGCACTCCAGGAGGCAGCTGAAGCATACCTTGTGGGACTCTTTGAGGACACTAACCTGTGCGCCATTCACGCCAAGCGTGTGACCATCATGCCCAAGGACATCCAGCTCGCTCGCAGGATCAGAGGAGAGCGTGCTTAAGTGTTGTGTTGTTCGTTTCGTTGGGTCCTATTATGTGAATGTTGGGGTTTGTTCTCTAAATAGACGTAGCTGGATTTTAGATAATGGTCTTTTAAGAAGGCCTTTGGTATTAGTAAGACTTGGAAACAATGATGGTTTGTTGGTTTTTTCTTATTTTCTTGTCCCAGTATGATTTGCTTTTGTGTATTTGCAGCTACGTGTTTTGTGAACCTTTCGTTGTTGATTCTCATTTCTAAAACAATTAGTATTTTGAAGTTTAATGACTTTTTTCATTATATCTTTTTATTGGTTATGAGTTTATGCACCGGCTTAGCTTTGCAAACTGTAAAACCAAATAAACCATTTGTACATATTACCTCGCGTAATTAGTCCGTGTGAGCGTAATTAAGACAAATCACAAGAAACACACAGATGGCAACTTTGCTTTGCTGTTTTGGTAGTGGATCAAACTCTTTCTCTTGCTGTGTAAGGGAGAGGTCAAATTACTAGTCCTAATGTTATTTTCTTCCAGTTGTTATCTCACCATTCTAAAGTTTCAATATCTCATGTGTTTTGTCAACAGCTATAGAAGACTCTGTGTGATGTTATATATTTGACCTTTATTATAATATCAGATTATGAAAGTAAAATGAGTGAATGGTTGGCAAGGAGAAAACCATCATCTTTGGAAATAATAGTCCGAATTGATCGGCTCTCGTTTATTTTGTTGCCGATAAAAAACAAATCTTTCCGCTACAAAAAAGGAAGTAACGTTATTACTTTTGACCAATAGATTTTTCTCCAACCCCTTCAAATAAATTCTCTAATCAAAATCCAAGACTTGGCTCTTCTTTTATAATAAAAAAACAAAAAAAAACATTGATAATCGTCAAATGGGAGAAGTTGACGAGAAACCATCTATTGACGCAGCCTCTCCAAGGTTCCATTCATCAAACAAAGTCGCTGATATAAATACAGAGCTTTCCAAGATGAAAGCCTCTTCTCTCGAAAGCGACGTCGTTTCCTTAAAAGCCGCGCTCTCGGAGAAAGACGCCTTGTTGAAGAATCTCCAAACCGAGGTCGAGAGATCCAAAGAAACAGAGAAGAAGCTCCTCTCTTCGTTAGAAGACCAATCACGAGAGCTAGAAGAATCCAAAGCAGAGATCGCTTCGTTAAAAGAGAGGATCGACGGATCTTTCCACAGCCAAGACTCGAGCGAAGACGACAGCTCGGTTCAAGACTCCGACATCGAGTCCTTAAAGATCGAGATGGCGCAGGCTCACGACGCCGCGGAGGCTTCTTCTTTGAAAGTATCCGACTTGCTCGAGGAGATAAAGGCTGTCAAGAACGAGCTTAAAGAAGCTACCGAAGCTGAGATGACGAGCAAGAAGGCGATGGATGATCTTGCCTTGGCGTTGAAGGAAGTAGCCACCGACGCTAGCCAGGCTAAAGAGAAGCTCGCGGCTGTTGAAACAGAGCTAACGGCTGCGAGGTTAGACTCCAAGGAGTGGAAGGAGAAGCACGAGGAGGTTAAGAAAGAAGCTGAGCTGCTCAAGAACACGAGCGAGAGGTTACGTATCGAAGCGGAGGAGTCTCTAACGGCTTGGAACGGGAAGGAGTCTGTGTTTGTTAGTATCATCAAGAGAGGAGAAGACGAGAAGAGTTCTCTTCTCGATGAGAACAATAGGTTGCTTGTGGCGCTCGTGGCGGCTGAGAATCTCGGGAAGAAGGCTAAGGACGAGAATCAGAAGGTTAGAGATATACTCAAGCAAGCGATAAGCGAAGCTAACGTGGCGAAAGAGGCGGCGGGGATCGCTAGGGCTGAGAATTCGAATTTGAAAGATGCCTTGCTGGACAAGGAAGAGGAGTTGGGTGATGCTATGCGTGAGATTGAGAGGGTTAAGGTGAATGAGTGTGTTGCTAATGAGAATGTGAAGAAGCTGAAGAAGGTTTTGTCTGAGTTCGAGGTGGCTATGGAGGAAGAGAGGCATAGGAGCTTGAGCAGGCAAGACTCGTTGCAGAAGGAGGTTGAAGTTAGGGTTGAGGAGAAGGAAGAGGAGAAGAAGGAGAAGAAGAAAGAGAAGAAGGAGAAGAAGAGAGAGCATAATAGACAAGATCATATCGATAAGAAGATGATTGGTAAGACGTGTAGCTTTAGTCTCATGAAGCTAGCCCACGCTCACAACCATCACCACCATCACAAGCACAAGGTGTCTGTGGAGGAAGAGACGGCCAAAGGGCAGGGAGATACTAGTCATCATACGGATGATAGCGGCGAAGGGAACTCTCCGAGTTCGGATTCGTATCTGTTCAAGGGCTCGATCTTTGACGTGGCGGAGACGCCACATGCTGGAGGGGCGCAGACGCATCACAAGAGGAGGTCGTCGTGCACGTTTTTGGAGGAGGTGGAGACGATTAATCCGGAGGATTTGGAGAGTTTGGAGGAAGGGGAGTTGAATGATAAAGGAGCGGTGGCGGCGGCGAGGAAGAAGAAGGCGTTTATACGGAGGTTTGGGGATCTTTTGGTTAGGAGGAAGAGTTTGAGCTTCTCGCATAAGAAGGAGTCTTCTACTGATTCGCAGGATAAGCAGCAGCAGCCTCAGACGCCTACGTCACCGTCTCTGCCTCAACCGCCTTTGTCTCCTGAGCCTTGAAGACCAATGTGTTTGATATGTTTTTGCATTTTGATACGACATTCTTGTTTGTGTTTTTACTTTCTACAGGTTGAGTTTGCGTGAATCTTTTTTTTGTCTGTACATAAACAAACCATAACGAGTTCGTATATGTTTGTTGTAATAAGGATTTGATCATTTTAATCTGCAATGTTTTTGTCTTTTCCTGTAACGTTTGAATCAAAAGGCAAAAGCTTGTGAAATGTGAACTAAGGCATTGTGATCAATCAGGTTCTCTGTTACCGGTTTGATTAATCCGGTTCAATGTGGTTAAAGTGCAACTTACAATAGAAAGATTCCTATACATAAGAAAATGATATCACTTTATTCAAATGTAGAAAGTAAGATTCAATTTGTTTTGTTATAAACAAGTTGAAACAACATTTCTTTCGTAATTGTCAGTACCACTATCAAAATTTTCAGTGCAAATGCCTGTGGTGGTATTGCACTTTTATCACTTGCTTCATGCTATGTGTATTTGGCCACTTACCCAATTTGGCTTAGTGATTCTGCTATTCGCTTTATCAAAGGCATTAACTTCCATAAGTTCGTGATATCTGAAAAAAAAATATTAAATGTGAAACAGTGAAATATACAGCTAAATAAAATTTTAATACATTTATACGTATGTATGATGATATTATTAGAGTACGATATCTTGAGAAAATAATAATAACATATGAAGGAAAGGATAGGTATATAATAACATGATGATGTCTATATTTCTTGGCCATATCACAAGAGATCACTGTGAGGATTTGCTGAGCTGTTCCGGTCGAAAAGGTGGCTATAAACGGATTTGCTATTTTCGATTATTTTTAAATTATGCTTAATTTGAGAAATGTAAGATGCTTAAGCAAGAAAGGATTACGCTAAGAACAACAGAAGTATCAGAGATAGTTTATTTGAGAGAAAATCACAAAGATATTTAGGGTTTACCATTCTTAAATTAAAACAAAACTATAGGTTTCAGTAATCAATTAAAATATTTATTTGCTTTTTTAAAATATCATGTTAGAATACTTATTAGCTATCACAATGATGTGCTGGTAGATATGTGTGGCATTCGAAATGTAACTAAAATCAACGCACGTCAGTATAATTCAGCAGTTGACCTGTTAAACCAGCTTAGTATAATTAGATAAGTTCATTTATTTATTTATAATACTATCTATATGAGTTTGTTGATGTTTTATTGGCTTGCGGAAAAGCATTACGAATCTAAAATGTATGCCATCATTGTCACAGCTAAGAAAAAATTGGTGTTTATCTTTTTGAAAATAGATAACAAGTAAGTTTGGCAAAATATTTCTTTTAAAAAGAGAGAATATATACTATACTAAAAGGGGGATATAAGCCATGGAGAGGGTGTCCACATAGGATAGAAAAATCAACCAATCAGAGAATCCGAAATTGCCATGTCATCTCATTTATTTTTCGTAAAAAATAAAAAAACAATGCGAATGTGAGAATCGAACCCGGGTTAGTATGATATATATATAGGACAGTTACCACTAAGCCATTGAAACTTTCTTGGACACATATACAAGAACCACTAAGTATATAATCACAAACTCTTATGTACATTTACAATAATATGAATTCAACTTTCAAGACTCCGATACTTTGTTTTTTAAAAAAATATAAGTAAGTGACTAAGCTAATATATTCTTAGAAAGTGTGAGAACGTTGACAAATATGAAAAAGCATAGATTTTTGTTTTCGTGACAAAGTTAAGAATTTTGTAAAAGTAAGTTTAACATATAAATTTTTGTCAACTTTCAAGACTCCGATACTTTGTTTTTTAAAAAAATATAAGTAAGTGACTAAGCTAATATATTCTTAGAAAGTGTGAGAACGTTGACAAATATGAAAAAGCATAGATTTTTGTTTTCGTGACAAAGTTAAGAATTTTGTAAAAGTAAGTTTAACATATAAATTTTTGTGACAAATACGAAAAAACATAGATTTTTGTAAAATTTTGACAAAACAACTCATAACATACTTCTCTAATGTCTTAATAAAATATTATTTAAGGGTGCAATAATTAAATATATTAATTCAATAAATTTTGTAATTTATAGACAAAACAATAACACAACAAATTTTGAAACATTTGTTTAACCTATCGATTTTTTTTCATGAGAATCCAACTAAACAAGATAAAAAAAAATTAGATTTACAAATATTTAATTACCATTTTATTCAATTTTTATTAATTTCAAATTATCATAATGTATCTTTTTGAAGTTACAAATATGAAAAAACATAGATTTTTGTACAATTTGACAAAACAACTCAAAACATATTTTTCTAATGTCTTAATAAAATATTATTTAAGGATGCAATAATTAAATATATTAATTCAATAAATTTTATAATTTATAGACAAAACAATACCACAACAAATTTTGAAACATTTGTTTAACCAATCGATTTTTTTTCATGACAATCCAACTAAACAATTAGATTTACAAATATTTAATTACCATTTTATTCAATTTTGATTCATTTTAAATATTAATAATGTATCTTTTTGAATTTACAAAAAAATAATGTTCTTTATTTATTACACTAGCATTATATATAGATTCTATATACACAAAATAAATATAATATAACAACATAAGCTTGCTTTCCCCGATTCATATGAAAACTTTTTAAGTTATCCACCAAAGCAAATTAATTAAATCAATGAAATTGTTAAAATACAGCAAATTAGTATATAATTTTATTTTAAATTAAATTATTTAAAAAATGTATTTTCGTTAAAACAAAATAATAAATAAGTAAAACTGATTTGATGGTAATTTTTATGATATATATATATATATATATATCAATTCTGTGAAAGAAATAGAAGCTTAATATGGAAAAAAATCTTAAATACAAAAACCTCTAAAAATTAACAAAAAAACTAATAAATTAAACTATGATATCACTTAAAAGCTTCTTAGACCATATTAATAAAATATTTAAGCGATAATTAGACAAATTTGATTTTTTTTCCAGCAAAAAGTTTATTATTAATTAGCATCAGTTATTTCAAGATGTTTAAGAAATGGTGGACAAAAAAATAGGATGGACATTAGTGATATATGAACTATGAATAGTACTTTGTGAAGCAGACTTAGATAACATATCTGCACATCCATTTTCAGTTCTTTTTGATGCTTAAATTCAATTTCTTCAGAGTAGTTATTCCACAAATAGATCGTATGAGATATTGTTTTGATATGTAGATTTGTTTTTTCAATGTTAAGAAGATTGATAACTGTAAAAATGTCTCCTTCGTATATGATATGTCTATAACCAAGTCTCCAACATGAGACAAGTCTGTTTAAAAAGTAAATAATTTTATTTTTCTTATATTATATAATCAATATATATTATTTACTGATAATAAAAATATAGTTATTCATCTATCACAAATATCTATGCAAATATGTGAATCAAGTACAACAATCAAACAACATAATGATTTCCACAAAGAAAATTTAAAAAATATATTTATGTTATGTAGTCATATTTTATATATTTTTAAATAATGTAATACAATATTATACATTATTTTTTAGAATTGAGAAATGCATATATCAGTTAGACAAATTAAGCGATAATTAGACAAATTTGATTTTTATTTTGTGAGCAAAAAGTTTATTATTAATTAGCATTACTTATTTCAAGATGTTTAAGAAATGATGGACAAAAAAATAGGATGGACATAAATGATATATGAACTATAAATAGTTTTTTGTAAAGCTGACTTAGATAACACATATGCACATCCATTTCCAGTCCTTTTTGATGCATAAATTCAATTTCTTCAGAGCAGTTATTCCACAAAGAGATCGTATGAGATATTGTTTTGATATTCAGATTTGTTTCTTATTGTTAAGAAGATTGATAAGTGTAAAAATGTTTCATTCGAATATGATATGTCTATAACCGAGTCCCCAACATGAGACAAGTTTGTTAAAAATTAAATAATTTCATTTTTCTTATATTATATAATAAATATATATTATTTACTGATAATAAAAATATAGTTATTCATCTATCACAAATATCTATGCAAATATGTGAATTAAGTACAACAATCAAACAACATAATGATTTCTACAAAGAAAATATAAAAAATATATTTATGTTATGTAGTCTTATTTTCTATTTTTTAAATAATATAATATAATATTATACATTATTTTTTAGAAATGAGAAATATATATAATATCTTATCCGCGCGTAGCGCGGTTAAAAAATCTAGTATATACTAAAAATGGATAATCGCAATCACTCAATTAGGTGATAGGTGTCAACTTCTCAAGCCCCGGAAGATATTTAAATGTTTCTAATAATTAATTTTCTTAAAACGCGTATTCTTTGTTGACAAATAAAGAGTATAATCAATTTTCAGAAGAACGTACGAACACTTTAATAGCCATGAAAAGAGACCTGAACTGAACGGCTTGCGAGTCACCACCTTGTCCCCGTGTCTATTGCTCATGTTCTTGAAGAGAAGCACGTGTCAAATGGGCCTATTGTTCGACAAAATTGGACGGCCCAAAACTCACAGGGGCCTATGACGAGAAAAGCACGTCTGCGTTGGTGCTGACTGTATGTATCGGTGCTTACGAGTTGATGTGTATATAAATAAATATGCTACCTATATGTAACTGAACCAAAACAGAAGCCGTATTCTCTTCTATCTTCACTTTAATAACCTCGAAGGAATAAAAAAGAGAGTAACCAAACCAACAAGTTGTGGACAGAGACCCCATAAATAGTCTAGTTTCCCTGTTCTTTGATTCGATCATCATCGATGGAAAGGTACGACATACTGAGAGATCTTGGCTCCGGCAACTTTGGAGTTGCAAAGCTCGTCAGAGAGAAAGCCAACGGAAAGTTTTACGCCGTTAAGTACATCGAAAGAGGCCTTAAGGTATTTGTGTTTCCTTTCCCTAAAGTACTCGTTTCTTTTTTTTTTTGGTTACACAAGATTTATGCGTGAATGAATCGATCTTTTTTCATGAATAGTTTTCTTAGTTTATTTGATCAGTAAATGGATTAAGGGGTTGCTTTTGTACAGATTGATGAACATGTACAGAGAGAGATCATAAATCATAGAGACTTGAAGCACCCCAATATAATCAGATTCAAAGAGGTATTGTTCATAGTCTGGTCTGGTCTATAATCCAGCGTTGTCCAGAGAACTCATAAACCAGAAAACAAAATAACTTGAGCCAAATATGTCGATGATAATAGACTTAATAGTTCATTGGTGGTTTCATCTACTTAGTAAGATTTGTAGATATGTTGGGTGATTTAATTAGTGTTCTAGAATATGGTTATTAACATCATCTGGATTTCAATCCAGCGTTAAAATAAAATCATAGATAGCTAGCTGGTCATGTAAATTATGTGTATCATTCCATATGGTTGGACTTTAGACCTCTTCTTCTTAGAGAAATTTTGTATTAAATTTCTTTAAAAATAAATAAATATGTCCATGTTACAAAAAAAAAAATAATAATAAATATGTCTTATTCTCCAACAGTCCAGCATTCAGTTTCATATGCCAGCGTATGTATAATTAGTCATGGCGTTGAAAATTCTTATATTAAAAATTCAAGATTATATAATAATAGAAGCAATCTGTAGGTCGGCTTTGAGCTTGAAGAAATCAAAATAGAATAAAATAAATGTGTTGTATTTTGTTTATTTTGCAGGTTTTTGTAACACCAACACATCTTGCCATAGTAATGGAGTATGCAGCAGGCGGTGAACTTTTTGAAAGAATTTGCAGTGCCGGTAGATTCAGCGAAGACGAAGTATTACTTAATTTATCACTAACGTCCATAATCCAATAGTGATCTTGTGGCTAATTATATTGATTAGTCTTTGTTTATTATTTAGGCAAGGTACTATTTCAAACAACTTATCTCGGGAGTTAGCTATTGTCACGCTATGGTACGTATTACCACATTTATTGTTATATGAACTTTATAAAATTACATCTTCATATAGTATAATTGAAGTGTTATGTAACAAATTTTTACTTGCAGCAAATATGTCACAGAGACCTTAAGCTCGAGAATACACTTTTAGATGGGAGCCCCTCGTCGCAGCTTAAAATATGCGACTTCGGATATTCGAAGGTATTGTTACACATAATTTAGCTCATCTTCACTGATCAGAACATCAGAAGGTATAATTGACAATATATAAATATTTTATAATTGCATGCAGTCATCAGTTCTACACTCTCAGCCAAAATCCACCGTGGGAACTCCGGCTTATGTTGCTCCGGAGGTCCTGTCCCGAAAAGAATATAACGGGAAGGTACGTAGCAATCATTTACCAACTAATATTTGAATAAATTAATAACATCAACTTGTTTATATTAAAATCATTAAATCATTATATAATGTTACTTTTAATATATAGATTGCAGATGTATGGTCGTGTGGGGTAACATTATATGTAATGTTAGTTGGTGCTTATCCCTTTGAAGATCCAGACGATCCAAGAAACATTAGAAAAACAATTCAGGTACTTCTAAAATTATTATAACCGAACGTTTCATTCCACTAGTTAACTTTAAAGATATTGTCTTGCATAAATTTAAGAATAATTAACTAATAATGTATACTTTACAGAGGATATTAAGTGTACATTACACCATACCGGACTACGTCAGGATTTCCTCCGAATGCAAGCATCTCTTATCTCGTATCTTCGTTGCTGACCCTGACAAGGTAATATGAATGAAAACCTAAACCGATAATGTAAGACATACCGGTTTAGTTTGGTTAATTTTTTTTTTTTATATACATAGATAAACCAAACCAATATAAACTAAATCATAATGAAAGTTCAATTAAAAACCGAAATGAATCTTAATTAATATATCTACAGTTATTTGGATTTTAGATACCTTTAAAACTATGCTAATACCGGGTTTCTAATTTGAATCCACGATAGAGAATAACTGTACCGGAAATCGAAGAACACTCCTGGTTCTTGAAGAATCCAGGGCCGGTTATCTCAGATAAGAACATAGTGGAAGATGAAGAAGAAGAAGAGAACTGTGGGCAGAGTGTTGAAGAAATAGTGAAGATAATAGAAGAAGCGAGAAAGGATGTGAATGGTAAGAATGACAATGGTGGATTAAGCTTAATAGATGGAAGCCTTATTGATCTTGATGATATTGATGATGCTGATATTTATGACGAGGTCGATGACGATGATGAGGAGAAGAATGGTGATTTCGTATGTGCTCTATGAATTCATATCCATATTGCATGTGTATGTACGTGAATGCATGTATTTTATGTGTGTAGCTTGAGAGTATCCGAGGATTTGGTGTTGCATGTATTCGTATACTTATAAGTGGAAATAATTAACCACTAGTACGTTTCAAATTTTTAAAAAAGTTTAACCACTAATAAAGTCAAATAAAGTAGTATAAGATTTGTGAGTCATTTAATTTTTGCTTATTTATTTACATTTTTTTAATTTTAATATATGATCCATCCCATTAATTTCTAATTAGAATCTAGAAACCACAGTATGTGTAATTGAGTATTCTGATAATTCCAAAATTAAGTGTAATTGAGTATTCTGATAATTCCGAAATTAATTTACATATCCGTCATGTGAATATATATGGTGGCTAAGCTAGATTCAAGTAATTAACTTTTTTTTTTATTGGAACATCAATTAGAAAGCCAGTTCAAAAAAAAAAAAAAAACATCAACTAAAAAAAATAGATTTTTGTTAGGTAAATAAAAATAAAGAAAATAGATTTAATACAAACAAACCATGCGCGCCTAAATATTGCGAGTGTGTTTAACTGTCAAGTGTCAGCCGACAAAAAAAAAAACTGTTAACTGTTAAGTGTTTAACCATTAAACTGTTTTTTTAAATAAAAATAAAAGGAGAATCAATTAAACCCTAAACCCATCTCTGTGGACGCCGCCGGCTACACAGAAACTCGGCGACGGAGTCAACAACCATGGGAAGAGGAAGACGACACAGAGGCCGTTCACATCGAAACCAATCAGAAGACAGCAGAGAAACCGCTCCAAAACCTCTCAAACCCGATGCTCCCTTCGATTCCACCATCCAAAATCGAACCTGGTCGAATCTGGACTTCGAGGAGTATTACAAGGTACAAAGAATCAATGGATCTCTAATCAAAGTACATTACATGGACTCAGATGTCTTGTTGTGTGTGTGTAGGAGCAAAGGATAGTGAGAGCAGAGGAGTGGGATTCGTTCATTGAGATTCTTCGTAAGCCGTTGCCTGCTGCCTTCAGAGTCAACTCCAAGTAACCAAAGTCAAACCCTTTTTTGAAATATTATTATTATTATTAATAAAGGTTTTGTGATTTTGACTAAACATTTGCTCCTTCTTAGTGGTCAGTTTTGCGATGAGATTTTGTCCATGTTGGAGAATGACTTCGTGAAGTCTCTTCAGGCTGAGGTAATAAATCTATAAACTATTTGTTTTTTTTTTTTTAATTTCTTGAAATGCTATTTTGGTTAAGGCTGTGGAGAGTGGTGAAGTGGAGGCGATCAAGCCATTGCCTTGGTACCCTAAGAGTCTTGCTTGGCATTCTAATTTCTCTCGCAAGGAGATTAGAAAAAACCAGACTCTTGAAAGGTTTTTGTTTTAATCCATGTTGGCTTCAATAGCAAAATCTTCATTTTCATAATGCTTACTCGTTGTGTTAAGTTCATGATTCAGGTTTCATGAGTTTTTGAAGTTGGAAACTGAAGTTGGGAACATGACCAGGCAAGAAGCTGTTAGCATGGTATGCTCATTAATGCTCTACTAGTGTTGTAACACTCTTTTTTTTAATTGCATGACTCATCAATACAATCACGCAGGTGCCTCCTCTCTTCCTTGATGTGCATCCAGATCATTTTGTCCTCGACAGTGAGTGATTTTTCATCAATTAGACATTACTTGAGACAGATATGGGCTTAAACTGATTCACTTGTTTGAACAGTGTGTGCTGCACCTGGCTCCAAGACATTTCAGCTTCTTGAGATAATTCACGAATCAGCAGAACCAGGATCTCTACCTAATGGAATGGTTTGTAAATTAATACTCATTTTTGGTTGTTTGATAGATAATTTTCTTACTTTTTTTCCTAATTGTTTTCGGTTGAATCAGGTGGTGGCGAATGATGTTGATTACAAAAGATCTAACCTTCTTATTCACCAAACTAAGAGAACGTGTACGACCAACTTGATAGTTACTAACAATGAAGGTCAACACTTCCCAAACTGCAACTCTAAGAGAGCCTTGTCCATTGGTCAGCTTCTCTTTGATCGTGTCTTATGCGATGTACCCTGTAGTGGTGATGGAACTCTGCGCAAGGCTCCAGACATATGGCGAAGATGGTCTCCAAATCTACATTTTTTATTCCACTTGCTTTGATTTTGCTTAATATTTATTTATTTCTGCATAGGAACTCTGGATCAGGGAATGGACTTCATAGCCTACAAGTTGTGATTGCCATGAGAGGTAAGCTTAAGATGACCTGACTTGCAGAATCTTATGTTTTGATTTATATATACACTCTCTGGCTTTCAGGTTTGTCTCTGCTAAAAGTTGGTGGGAGAATGGTATACTCAACCTGCTCAATGAACCCAATTGAAGATGAAGCTGTTGTTGCTGAAGTAAATTCATTACCTTCTTTCTCCATAAGCCTGATTCTTCTGGATGCTGATTGATTATATTGTTCAGATTCTGAGGAGATGTGGAAGCTCTGTTGAGCTTGTAGATGTCTCAGATAAGCTTCCTGAACTTATCCGTAGACCAGGTCTTAAGAAGTGGAAGGTAAACGAAATGTCTATGTGTATAATTATAAGCAACGTAAGTGTTTGCTCATGCTTGTATATGTGGGGGGATTCAGGTGCATGATAGAGGTGGCTGGTATAGATCTTACAAAGATGTTCCAAAAGTGCAGAGAGACGGAGTTCTAAGAAGCATGTTCCCTTCTGGTAAAAGCGATAAAGACTCAACAACAGGTGGTGGAAGCAGCTCTGGAGAAATAGCTTCTGATGAATCAGCTGAGGAAGTCTGTGATCTTCCTCTTGAACGTTGTGTGAGGATAGTGCCTCATGATCAGAACACTGGGGGGTTCTTTATCGCAGTGCTTCACAAAGTTTCATCTCTACCAGGTGAGTTTTAAGATCTTTTGAAAGTGCTTTACCTCTCTAATTGATTCTTTAATATTAATTTTCTTGCAGATTTTCAGGAGAAGAGAAGGTATACCAGAGGCAGAAACTCATCTGAGAATAAAGAGGAGATAGTTGTAGGAGAAGAAGAAGCTTCAGACAATGGCTTGAAGCTTGAGAAGGAAAGCACCATCAAAGAAGTGCCACCACCAGTGAAAGGGAAGTGGAAAGGCCTTGACCCTGTTGTTTTCTTGAGAGATGAAACAGTGATCAACGGGATCAAGAGATTCTACGGCATCAACGATGAGTCTTTTCCTCTCAACGGCCATCTCGTGACTAGAAACAGCGACACGAGCACCAAAGGCAACGTGAAGAGGATTTACTATGTTTCAAGATCGGTTAAGGATGTTCTTGAGCTTAATCTTGCAACTGGGGAGAAGATTAAGGTCGCATCTGTTGGCCTCAAGATGTTTGTAAGCACCACATTTTTATTTTATATACCAAATCTAAGAAGTATGGGTCTTGCTAAGTTTTTAACTGGTCAAAAACGCAGGAGAAACAATCTGCGAGAGAATGTGAAGCTGGCTGTTGCTCATTCCGGATAACTTCAGAGGGATTGCCTGTGATCCTTCCCTACATGACCAAGCAGTTACTTTACGCAACAATGGTGGATTTCAAGAATCTCCTGCAATACAAATCCATCAAGTTCATTGATTTTGTCCATCCACAGTTTGGCCGGAAAGCAGCAGAAGTAGCCGAGGGATACTGCGTTGTTGTTCTTGTTGATGGTGTGTGTTTCATTGTTAAGTTAAGAAGATAGTCATGTTGGATATGTTTTTAACGGGTTCTTGGTTGTTACAGGTACTCAGAAGGACGGGTCTGAAGCAGTCAAAGTGAGTTCATCAACAATAGCCATTGGATGCTGGAAAGGCAAAGCCAGCTTAACCGTTATGGTGACGACAGTGGACTGCGACGAACTTATCCAGAAACTTGCTTGCTGATATATGGAGACAGCTTAAAGCTTAAACATCATTAAGATAAACTCAAGACTGTTAGTATCATTCATGTATTTCAAATCAAAAGCTATTGTTATTATATTGCGTCTTTCTTACTATCAGTTTAATGAATGAGTTTTGCTTTATTACAAAAAAGTTGCTTGTTAGGACAAAGACTTGCATTTGTAGCTGTAATATCAATGGAGACGGCTTGAAGTTGAAAACTAACATAACTGAAGACTGTTTGTTTCACATTGCAATCAAAATGTCTTATGACATGCAAGAAAGTGTAGTTTAAGAAAAATGAAAAAAATAATGCATTTTTCAGAATTTAAAATATAATTAGAGTATCCCTAGAAATATAAGCATATTCTATCAAGCAAAAGTTTTGATCCGAGGGCTAGTATTAAAGGATTCACTGTATCGAGTAAACTACTTGCTTAAAAAAATTAATGTGTTGTGGCATTCTCTTAAATTGCATTTATCATCCAAGGGAAAAGATTATCAAATAATTTAAAAAGGCAACCAAAAGACTCTAGATTAATGTCGAAACGTAACTAAATAATTTAAGAAAAGGCAACCAAAAGACTCTAGATTAATGACTAGCCGTAACGTAACGGTAACATTATTTTCCCCGACCTATATATATATATTCTTCTTCATTCGATCTAAACTACACAGTCTACACTACACTCCATTACAATCCAAATGAATTGGTCTTTGACCCCAATGCTTCGGTCCTGGGGACACCAGCCAGCCAGCAACAATACTAGGTTAGCTCGTTGGTGACTCATTATCTGTTAGTTTTATAGTCTTCTGACTTGTTTGATCTGATGGTGTTTCAGTGATTTGAGAGTGGGAAGGAAGCAGAAAATCAAAGAAGAAGCAGGTTAAGATCACTTCATTGAAATTCAGAACTGAGAGGTATGAGTTTCTCTGATCAAAAATATTGAAAAATTTACGGATTATTTGTAGAAATTGAGTGAGTCCTGACTGTTTGGTTGGTGTTTTGTTTCTCTGCAGCAAAGAGTTAAGGTGAAAGAGGAAGAAGTTTGCCAAGAAGATTCAAGAGATAACAGATGGTGGAAGAAAAGATGAGAATCCCCATTGCTCAAGGTACCTAATTTCGTTTCTGTTTTTTTCAAATCTTTTTTTTTTTGGGGAGATTCTATATTTACTTGGATTGAGAAAGGAAGAAGCTTATGTGTATATTCATAGTGTGGAAACAATTAGAAACTAGCGTCCCATCATTTGATTGATAGTTAGAGCTTATGTTCCATTTGACTTTTACACTTATGAGATCACTTTGTTATTTCTATCAGTTCTTGGCAAATATTCTATATTTACTTTGATTGAAAATGGAAGAAGCTTTATGTATTCATAATGTGAAAACAATTAGAAACTAACATCCTGTCTATTTGAATGATTGTTAGAGAGGTTAGGTTCCATTTGAATTTACACTTATGAGATCACTTTGTTATTTCTATCAGTTCTTGGCATATATTATATATTTGCTTAGATTGAAAATGGAAGAAGCTTATGTGTATCTTCATAATGTGGAAACACTTATGAGATCATTTTGTTATTTCTATCAGTTCTTGGCAATATTCTATATTTGCTTAGATTGAAAATGGAAGAAGCTTATGTGTATCTTCATAATGTGGAAACAATTAGAAACTAGCGTCCTGTCATTTAATTGATTGTTAGAGAGGTTAGGTTCCATTTGACTTACCACTTATGAGATCATTTTGTTATTCCTATCAGTTCTTGGCAATATTCTATATTTTCTTAGATTGAAAAGGAAGAAGCTTATGTGTATATTCATAATGTAGAAACAATTAGGAACTAGCATCCTGTCTATTTGAATGATCGTTAGAGAAGTTAGGTTCTATTTGACTTTTACACTTATGAGATCGCTTTGTTATTCCTATCAATCCTTGGCAAATATACAATTTTCCCCTCTTGTTTTCAATGTTTTTTTTTTTTATTTTGCTTGTTTGCAATCTCATGTGATGATGATGTGCATATATTTGTTTGTTTCCGTGCAATCATGTGATGAGGAAGGATCTTGTGAGTTTGCCGGCGAGATTGGAGATGGTCAGGAGGAGCTTGAGAGTGAGAGCTGATGGATGTGGAAGAAGAGCACCATGCTTTTGTGTGTGTGCGTTGTGCAAGCTGTTACAGTTACCCAATGGTAATCGTCTACAGTTTAGTATTTGATGCAGAGTTTGTGTAGGCTTTTAAATTGTATATATTGATGGAATCTCTTGGTCATTGGGACTGCAGATCAATGGTAAGATGTGTGGTGTAACAACCGCAAGACAAGATAATGATACCACCATCCCTCTTCGTTGCTAACATATGCAAAGACATGGACTCGAGAAGCTGTTTAAGTATTCAGGTTTCCATAGATATTTCAACTAATTAAACCCAACTTCACACTTTGTAAATATTCTTTGACCACTGGCTCTCTTTCCTGTGTTTCCAGTTGAAGGAGAAGCTGAAACACTGGCGTTGAGGACAGCAGCAATGCCATCATGAATCGAATGTAAGCCTTTTTTTTTTGAATTCACAAACGCCTCTGATGTTTGGACTGGAGAGAGAGATAAGGAACATCCGTCACGTTTTGAGGCGACAAGTGTAGTATATTCATAGTGTGGAAACAATTAGAAACTAGCGAGCGTCCTGTCTATTTGAATGATTGTTAGAGAGGTTAATTAGGTTCCATTGGATCGTTAGAGAGGTCATTAGTCTTTTCTATGTTTTCATTGATATACTTTGTTCTTGTTTGTATACAGCATAAGTGCTTCATGGTGGCTACTTGTGATAGAGAGAGACTTGAAGCGAAGAATTCGAAAGGTGAAAAAAACATTTTGATACGTCAATACTTCTTCTTCTTTTTTACGGTCCATTGCTGGTATCTTTTTTGTTGGATTGCAGGTTCCTGGTGTTGTATAAATCAGTATAAATCCAGATTCTGAGGAGATGTGGATGCTCTCTGTTGAGCTTGTAGATGTCTCAGATAAGCTTCTTGAACTTATCCGAAGACCAGGTCTTAAGAAATGAAAGGTAAACGTAATGTGTCTATGTGTTCTTTGAAGCAAAGAAAAACAGTAATTATAAGCAACATAAGTGTTTACTCATGCAGAAAAGTCTCTGATACTGTGGTTAGTCAACCTGAAGAGAATACAGAGGAAATAGTTGTAGAAGAAGCAGCTTCAGATATTGGCTTGGCGCTTGAGAAGGAAAGCACCATCAAAGAAGTGCCACCAGTGCAAAAAGGGAAGTGGAAAGGCCTTGACCCTGTTGTTTTCTTGAGAGATGAAACAGTGATCAACGGGATCAAGAGAATCTACGGCATCAACGATGAGTCTTTTCCTCTCAACCGTCATATCGTGACTAGGAACAGCGACACGAGCAGCTGAAGTTGTTGAGATTTCTATATCAAGACAATATATGGCGACGTGATTTAAGGAAAGTCAATATTCGAGAGTCGAAGGTGGCAAGAAGTATAAAAGGGACATGAGACATGAAGTGAAGGTTAGGTCTTCCACAAAAGAGAAGAAGAGTCTAGCCTTCAAGATCAAGAAGGGGTTCTTGGGTTGTTACGTAGAGATCAAGCAACGTGTGTGTTGGCTTGAGTCTCAAGGGTAGTTAGAAATTGATCAGACGAGATACACGTATGTGTGTGATCTTGTAACAACAATACTTGTGGAGTTTGTTCAATAGATTTTTAATAAGAGTACTTGTTAAAATGATTGATCTGCGTACATCCTAGTTCTTCAGCAACAAAGGCAACGTGAAGAGGATTTACTATGTTTCAAGATTGGTTAAGGATGTTCTTGAGCTTCACCTTGCGGTTGGGCAGAAGATTAAGGTCGCATCTGTTGGCCTCAAGATGTTTGTAAGCACCACATTTCTCTTTGGTCAAATACCAAATCTCAGAAGTATATGGGTTAATATTAAGATACTTTTGTCTTTCTTCTAGTCTTCATCAACAATAGCCATTGGATGCTGGAAAGGCAAAGCCATCTTAACCGTTATGGTCACAACAGTGGACTGCGACCAACTTATCCAGAGACTTACATAAAGAAAAGGTGGGAGACAGCTTAAAGCTTTTTACATCATTAAGATAAACAACACAAGACTCTTAGTTTCTATGTATTTCAATCAAAGACAGCTTGAAGCTGATCAGTGACATATGTGAAAAATGATGTTTAACATTTCAAATTCAAAAGCTATTTGTTCTCCAATACACTCTCTCTATCGGTGACTAATTGCACCATTGTTTAATGAACCAAGCAACACAAGCCAGATTCCAAAAGAATATACAAATGAAAGTAAGTAAGCATTCTCTATCAAACCATAGTTCAAAGGGGGAAACCGGACAAATGAATTTTGCTTTTGTAAAAGACACAGATCAAGCAGAACTACAGCACGTGCTGGTCTTAGCGGGAACCTCCTGTCCTGGACCTGGGATAACAATCTTCTTACCAGCCAAAGAACCAGGGTTATTTGACTCAGCAGACGAGAGACTCTTCTTGTTAACCGTGTTGAAGATCTCCGTCATCAGAGTGTTGAATGAGTTCTCCACATTGGTCGCGTTCAGAGCAGACGTCTCGAGGAAGAAAAGACCTTCCTTCTCAGCAAACTCTTTGGCGTCTTCGGTGGGAATCGCTCTCTGATCCTCGAGATCAGACTTGTTACCAATGAGGATGATCACAATGTTCTTATCAGCATGCGCTCTGAGCTCCTCAAGCCAACGAGGGATGTGGTCAAAGGTCTCACGTTTGGTAATATCGTAAACAAGCATCGCACCAACCGCTCCTCTGTAATAAGCGCTCGTAACCGCTCTGTATCTGCTCCAAATCAAACGCATTAATCTTACTGTACAACTATGTTTCCAGCTTATATACAGAGTGTTGTCAGCTAACTTACACTACAACTAACTGCTAACCTACACCACTTGCTAACATACACAATGACTAATCTAAACACATGAGCTCTAGTCAAACCCTAGTCGCTTCCAGATCCAAGCGAGATCTAAAGAAAGCAGTGTGTACCTTTCTTGGCCGGCGGTATCCCAGATCTGAGCCTTGACGCTCTTCTCTTCAATGGTGAGGGTACGAGTCTGGAACTCGACGCCGATTGTGGCCTTGGAGTCTAAGCTGAACTCGTCTCTAGCGAATCGAGCGAGCAGCTGCGATTTCCCGACTGCTGAATCGCCGATCAGAACGACTTTGAAGACGTAATCGACTTTTCCCGATGCGCCGCCGTATCCGCCTCCTCCGGCCATTGTCTTTGTCGTTGGCGGCGAATTATTTCGAAGTTTGTTTTCTCACTCTCTCTCTAGCTGTTAAACTAGTTGGTGGTTGATTGATTTGAGTTTTAATTGTTGTCTACTATGATCTACTGTGCGAGAGTCTTTGGTGAGTGAGAGTGAGAAGAGCTACGATTGTGACACGTGGGATGCGGTTGAAATCGAGAAACAAAGGTTGAGGATGTACGTATTAAGTAGTGAGGAGCAGTGGAACAGAGTGGAGAGCTATACAGGAGATGAGATTTGGATTAAAGTGAGCGGGACACGATAATTAATGATTAGTGGTGGGTCCCGAATGCGTCGGCGCCGGATTGTTTTTTTTTTTCGTATCTTTGTGAAAAATAGCTAATGGCCCATGCAGGTTTCGCACCACCTGAAGCTAAATGGGCCATTGTGAAGTTGATCTTAACGTTTTAAACACAGTAACTTGTACCATTCAACAGTTAACTACTAAAAGAAATAAATAAAATGGCCCATGCAGGTTTCGAACCTGCGACCTTCGCGTTATTAGCACGACGCTCTAACAAACTGAGCTAATGGGCCTTGTTGAGTAACGAGGTTAGTCACACTCCTTTGGATTGTTTTGTCTATAATAGGCATAAAGATGATTGTTGTTAGAACGAGTTCCAAGTTTGTAGATACTGTATATGTAACAAGGAGGAGTTTACAGTAGTAGCATTCATACAGTTTTAACATTAAATTGAAAAAACAAAGACGTGAGATTGTCTGGGACACAGCAAAACGTAACAGGGTTCAAGCAAAGGTTTACTCCTCCTAAAGAGGCAGGTCATAAAGACACCAAACTCAGAAAAACAAAAGAGAGAAAAGAAGACTGGCAACTTAAGATAGACGCTGAGTAGCGGTTCTTCTCTTCCTCAGCCGTTCAGCAACAATGAAGGCCAGTTCAAGAGACTGAGAAGCATTGAGCCTCGGGTCACAGTGCGTGTGGTAGCGTGAGCTTAAGTCATCGTATGTCACAGTGCGGGACCCTCCAATGCACTCTGTCACGTTCTGTCCTGTCATCTCTAGATGGATACCTCCCGCGTGGCTTCCTTCTTGCTCGTGCACATCAAGGAAGGCTCTCACTTCAGCCTGTTTAAAAAAAAAACAACTATAACTATATGCAAAAACTAAGTATATATATGTTATGCTGATGGAAGGTTTGGCTTATCAAGTGTGTACCAGGATAGAGTCAAAGGCTCTTGTTTTGAGACCGCAAGGTGCTTTGATGGTGTTTCCATGCATTGGATCGCAGACCCATGTCACAATCTGGCCTGACCTGCGCACTGCTCTGATCAGGTGAGGAAGCTTAACCCTCATGTTCTCAGCACCCATTCTCACAATCACAGTGATTCTTCCAGGTTTGTTGTTAGGATTCAGGATCTCCACAAGCTTTACAAGCTCATTGGGATCCATTTTGTTGCTCACCTGCATCAAATAGTCAATATAATTTCACTCATAATCCAAATCAATTGTAAGAGGCCACAAGACAAAGCATAAACTCCATGTCAAGAGTACCTTAATGCTAATCCTTTAAAAGTACCTTAATGCCAAGAGGATTAGCAATCCCCCTGAGGAACTCAACATGAGCACCATCCAGCTGTCTAGTACGCTCTCCACACCACACCATGTGTGCAGAACAATCATAGTACAAACCAGAAGTTGAGTCCAACCTTGTTAAAGACTGTTCATAAGGCAGAAGCAAACACTCATGAGACGTGTAGAAATCAGTTGTGGTCATGAGTGGATGATCAGTGGTAAGTCCGCACGCAGACATGAACCCCAATGCCTCATCAACCCTGTTCGCCAGCTCCTGGTACCTACACAAACAACAAGATAACCATTCAAAGTCTGAAACAGAGGAAACTCTGTTCTTCTTTGTTTCAACTACTACCTGTCAGCTTGCTCGCTTTCCTCAACGAAATCAAGGTTCCACTGCGTAACTCTCTGAATAGCAGCGTAACCTCCAGTGGCAAAGGCTCTGAGAAGATTCAAAGTAGCTGCAGACTGCGTGTAAGCACGAATCATCCTGTTGGGATCAGGAATCCTCGACTTCTCATCAAAAGTGTCGCCGTTGATGTTGTCTCCCTTGTAGCTAGGCAGCTTCACACCGTCCTTCTCCTCGAAGGGGTCAGATCTAGGCTTCGCAAATTGACCAGCCATTCTCCCAACCTAAACCACACCAATAAAAATCTCACCTTTACGAATCAAAACCTCACCTTTAGTATAGAAACAGAGAGAAAGATCTAACCTTTATGACAGGGACTTGACCTCCGAAGGTGAGGACAATGCTCATCTGAAGGAGAACCCTGAAGGTGTCTCTGATGTTGGTCGCATTGAACTCCTTGAAGCTCTCTGCGCAATCTCCTCCCTGGAGGAGGAAAGCTTTGCCGACGGCGGCATCGGCCAATCTCTCTTCCAAGTTTCTGGCTTCTCCGGCGAAAACGATCGGAGGAAAGGCTTCGATGGTTTTGAGGACGGAGTCGAGCTCGCCGGCGTCGGGGTAATCAGGAAGCTGCAGAGCCTTCTTCAGCTTCCAGCTCTCCGGCGTCCATTCCAATGCACAAGAAACGGATTCCTTGACTGAAACGGCGGCGTTTCGGGACGGATCCGCCGCGTGGAGGGCCGTGACGAGGCTGACGGAGCGGTGGAAAGGGATGGAGGATTGACGGTTGCTGTGACTGTGGCGGTGAGAGAGACCCGTGTAGAGAGATCTGGTGGAGAGAGAGGAGGAGGCGGCGTTGGAAAGAGCCATTTGATTTCTCTCTGTTTTTAGAGAGAGAGAGAGAATGACAATGGAGGCTGTTGATGAGAGGAGAGAGAAGAAATGTGGAAGGAGAGAGGTATTTATAGTGAGATGGGTACGGAAAGGGGTTGGTTTGAAGACTTTTCAAAGTTTTGCAGACAAATCTGTAATAAATCTAAAATATATAAAATGTGAGATGCGAAGCCGTCGAGGGGTATTTACGTAACTATTAGTGCAGCTGAGATATTTTTCCATCAGCTTTACACAACCACTAGGATAAGACCCGCGCCTTGCGCGGGATTAAGTTAATATTTTTATTATATTTTGGAAAATGAAACAATAGTTTGGCTTCATTTGGATTAATCCGGATATCGGATTGGTTTCGGTTCGGTTCGGTTTTTTTCGGTATTTGGTTAGTAAAATATAACTACTATTCTAAATCCATATTTACTTGGACTTTAGTTTTTCACATACTTTTGAAAGATTTCAACTGGACGACTAAATTGATCAGCCAATCTTGTTGCTTTAAATCATTAGTGTTTATATATATATATTATTTAGTTTGAATATTCATTAAATAAAAATTCATATACGTTATATTTTATGATCATTTGTAACTTATTATAACAAAAAAATAATCTATTGATCACAAAATTTTCAGAGTGGGAATATTCAAATTTCTAATAATATATAGACGTTTTGAAAAATTCAAATATAACATATAAGAAAAAATATAAATGTTTTTATTATATATTTAATGTGATTTTTTAATATCTTTCAATAATATAAAATTAAAAAAAAAACTAAGATACCAAAATTGTTATCAAATATTTATTATTCATAATAATTAATTTTCATATATACGTTAATCATATTAGGTAATTTCGTAGCTTCTAATTAAGGAAAGTACAAAAAAAATTTTGGTAGATTATTTATCAATTCGATAGTTAGTTTAATAAAAAATATAATGTAAGTCAAGATGGACCAACCTATTTTTCTAAGAATAGTATATTTTATATAGTCATTTATTAAATGAGAATTTATAATCATACAGTTCTATGATCATTCATATCATTTTATAACTGAATATTTAAATCATCGATAACAAAATTTTCAATGTGAAATCTTTAATAAGTTTATAATTTATAAATGTTTTTGAAAATTCATTGAAAGTTTTAATATTAAAATATTTATGTAATCTTATGGTATATATTATAATCTGTATATATATATAAATATATATGTTTTATTATTAAATGATATTTTTTACTCATATGGTTTTAAAATAATGTGTATCTTCTTATAATATTAAATAAATATTCATCTTAATACAATTTTATGATCATTTATAACTTATTATGACAAAACAAATAATCTATTGATCACAAAATTTTCAGAGTGGGGATCTTCAAATTTCTAATAATTTATAGACGTTTTGAAAAATTCAAAATATAACATATAAAAAAAATTATAAATGTTTTTATTATATATTTAATGTGATTTTTAAATATATTTTAATAATAAGAACTAAGATACAAAAATTGTTATCAAATATTTATTATTCATTATAATTAATTTTCACATATACGTTAATCATATTAGGTAATTTTGTAGCTTTTATTTAAGGAAAGTGCAAAACATTTTTTGGTACGTTATTTATCAATTCGATAGTTAGTTTAATAAAAAGTGTAATATAAGTTAAGATGGACCAACCTATTTTTCTAGGAATAGTATATTTTATATAATTATTTATTAAATAAGAATTTATAATCATACGGTTCTATGATCGTTCATATCGTTTTATAACAAAATATTTAAATCATCGATAACAAAATTTTCAATCTGAAATTTTTAATACGTTTATAATTTATAAATTTTCTTGAAAATTCATTGAAAGTTTTAATATTAAAATATTTATGTAATCTTATGGTATATAGTGTTTAATATATATATATATATTTATTTTATTATTAAATGATATTTTTTACTCATATGGTTTTAAAATCATGTGTATCTTCTTATAATAAAAATGTTAAACCATTGATCATTAATTTTTAACATAATAATTTTAATAGTTTTAGTCATTTATTGTCGTTTTTAAAAATTCAAAATATAACATATACGAAAAAATCTAAATTTTATTTTTATAGCTAATTTGATTGTTTAATTTATTTTAATAATATAAAATTAAACAAAAAATGATGGAGGAGATATACATTGTTATCAAATCTTTATTATTAAACTCATTAATTGTCATATATATATTAGTCATTTATGGTAATTCCGTAGGTTTTCTTTAAGGAAAGAAAATATCATATCATATCATTATATCATATAGTTTGACCAACTTATGTATCTAACAACATATAAAAATCGAATGTGGACCTACTTATTTTTCAATTGAATGTAATTGACTACCTAATTGAGTGCCACCTATGCATTGGGACCTCTTTTAATTAATACAAAATTGAGGTTACATTTTTCAAATGTTCCTCAATTAATATATAAGGGATTAAATACACGTTTTACATGTAAATTTTAAAAATTTTACCTAATTTTTTTGTTGAAGAATGTGAGTTTTAGAACCAAAATGGAGTATATACTTTTATACTTTACGAATGAAAATATATTTCAATAAGTTTGTTAATTATTAAATTTAGGACATTTATAATATCCCCTTGTTAGGTAATGACAAAAATAATAAAACACTTGACAAATATAAAGGAAGAGAAGAATGTGTGGTTAATGACATGAATAGCCCTTCACCAACCAAATCCACCACCACTAAGCAAGTTGCATATGATATCTGTACAAGAGTATATGTTGTAGTCATCACCTAACACCGCCGAATCCTTTACAAGATATGGATCCATGGACCACACACACTATTTTTGAAAATTTGGCACATCTTGCAACACCAACATTTTTTATTCAAACCGAAATGTATAGTCATATAAATGTCGACGGCTTAATATTTAATATTTTAGTATTTTATATTTTATTTTATTTAAGATTTATTTTAATTACTATTTTTGTAGAGTTTTCTTTTTCAATTGGATTAAAAATGGAAATTTAATATTTCTTTTAAAAATTACTTCAAATAAATTATTTCAAAAAAAAATTTGTTCAGAATTTTAGAAAAGAAAAATTACTATCTATACTATTATTTGCAAAGTAAATTTTTGGAATCGAGCTCTCACGTTGAAAGTTAGAGCGGTTAATATCTATAATACCCTTAATGAATTTTATATATAATTAATTATCAAAAACGAATTTTTATTAATAAAATTAACTTTTTAAAAATAAGATAATTCTTATATATTGTGTTGTTATCTTAAAACATATTTTTCCACTATAAAATTTAAAAATAAAATATAAAGCAATTATAATAAATTCAGTGGTTAAAGTCAATGTTATCTTTAATAAATTTATAATTAATTACCAAAAACTAATTTTTATTAATAAAATTAATTTTTTAAAAAATAAGAAAATTCTTATATATTATTTTGTTATCTTAAAACATATTTCTCAATTATAAAATTTAAAATTGCGAAGTAAATTTTTGGAATCGAGCTCTCACGTTGAAAGTTAGAGCGGTTAATATCTATAATACCCTTAATGAATTTTATATATAATTAATTATCAAAAACGAATTTTTATTAATAAAATTAACTTTTTAAAAATAAGATAATTCTTATATATTGTGTTGTTATCTTAAAACATATTTTTCCACTATAAATTTTAAAAATAAAATATATAGCAACTATAATAAATTCAGTGGTTAAAGTCAATGTTATCTTTAATAAATTTATAATTAATTACCAAAAACTAATTTTTATTAATAAAATTAATTTTTTTAAAAATAAGAAAATTCTTATATATTATTTTGTTATCTTAAAACATATTTCTCAATTATAAAATTTAAAAATAAATATAAAACAATTATAATAAATTCAGTGGTTAAAGTCAATGTTATCTTTAATAAATTTTAATTAAATATATATATTTAATTAGATTTTTGTCATATATATATATGTTTGATTTAATTGTTTTCAATTTTTATTAATAAAATTAACTATTTAAAAAATAAGATAATTCTTATATATTGTGTTGTTAGCTTAAAACATATTTATCAACTATATATTTAAAAATAAAATATAAAACAATTATATAAATTCAGTGGTTAAAGTCAGTGTTATCTTTAATAAATTTATAATTAATTATCAAAAACTAATTTTTATAAATAAAATTAACTTTTTAAAAAATAAGAAATTCTTATATATTTTGTTGTTATCTTAAAACATATTTTTCAATTATAAATTTTTTTAAAAAATATAAAACAATTATAATAAATTCAGTGGTTAAAGTCAATGTTATCTTTAATAAATTTTAATTAAACATATATATTTAATTAGATTTTTGTCATATATATATATATATGTTTGATTTACTTTTTTTGAAAACATAAATAATAAGTTATTATGCTGATTTTTAATTAATAAAAAATAAACTAATAAATATTTGTAAAACGATTAAGCCCGCATATGCGGGCAAGACACCTAGTTACATAATACATAGAATTATTATCTTTTGTTTAGGATTAAAAAAAACAGAAAACAAAATTACTATCAATTAATTATCTCTAGTTATCATTAAATAATTATTTCCAGTTACTATTTAAGAATTTTTTTATCTTAAATTTTTAGATAGAAAAAAAAACTGAAAAGAGAGAGAAAAATTTAGTATTAGTAGATCCATTATAAAACTAGATGACGATATATGTAAAACAAAAAAAAAATATAGTAACTCTAACGATCAATAAAATTGACAGAAAACCTCTTTTGATGAGGTTTCATATTGTACAACTACCCTTTAATTTCCATAATCAGTTATACAATACAAAATTTTCTCCAAAAAAGTGAATAAATAAAGAGAATTACGTAAAAGATTAATTAGAAACTAAGCGAAGATAAATGCGAAAAAAAAGAAATATAATATCTCTAACTACAAGTAAAAATAAGCAAGACATCTAAACTTATATTCGATGACTTTTCACATTATACAACATCTTTCTTTTATCCAAAAGCAGTTTTATAATCATTAGGCTATATAGCTGGAAAATTGTTTACATCGAACCCCCCTCCCTCCCATCTCTCCTGCCGAGCCCCCCTCCCTCCCCTCTTCCGCCGCGCTCCCTCTCTCCCAGCCGAGCCCCCCTCCCGCCGCTCTCCCGTCCCTCTCCCGTCGTGCACCCTCTCCAGCTGCGCGTGCCATCTCTTCCCGCGTGTCGTGCCCTCAGGTCTCCTCCTCTCTCCCTCCCTCCTCACACTCTTTCCTCCTCTCTCTCTCTCGCGTCCTCTCCCCCTCTCTCCCTCGCGCACGCTCCCCGAGCGCGCCCTCCCTGCGAGCAAGCGGGAGGCCGCTCGCGCCCTCTCCCCGCTCGGGTGGCACCGCGGAGAGGGCGGCCTCTCCCCGCCGCCCTCTCCCCCTCTCCCCGCCGCCCTCTCCCCGCGGGCGGCACTCTCTCTGCTCGGGCACGCTCGGACGGCCCCGACGGCCCGCTCGGACGGCGCCCTCTCCCCGCTCAGAAGGCGCGGCGCCCTCAGAAGGAGAGAGTGCGGGCGCCCTCCCCCCCTCAGAAGGCGCGGCGCCCTCTCCCCGCTCAGAAGGCGCGGCGCCCTCTCTCCCCCGGGCGGCGTCCTCCCTCTGCCGCCCGCGCCTCCGCCCGCGCCTCTCCCCTCTCACGGCGCCCTCGCCCTCTCCCCGCGGACGGCGCCGCCGCTCGCCCTCTCCCCGCAGGCGTCCTCTCCCCGCAGGCGTCCTCTCCCCGCGGACGCCCTCTACCCACGGACGCCCTCTACCCGCGGAGGACGCCCTCTACCCGCGGACGCCCTCTACCCGCGGGCACCCTCTACCCGCGGGCGCCCCTCTACCCGCGGGCGCCCCTCTCCCCGCGGGCGCCCTCTCCCCACGGGCGCTCTCTCCCCGCGGACGCCCACTCCCCGCGGACGCCCTCTCCCCGCGGGCGCCCTCTCTCCGCGGACGCCCTCTCCCCGCGTACGCCCTTTCCCCGCGGACGCCCTCTCCACGCGGGCGCCCTCTCCCCGCGGACGCCCTCTCCCCGCGGACGCCCTCTCCCCGCGGGCGCCCTCTCCCCGCGGGCGCCCTCTCTCCGCGGACGCCCTCTCCCCGCGGGCGTCCGCGAGGACGCCCTCTCCCCGCGGACGCCCTCTCCCTGCGGACGTCTTCGTCCTCTCCCCGCAAGCGCCCTCGTCCTCTCTCCGCGGACACCCTCTCCCCGCCGGACGTCTTTGTAGAGTTTTCTTTTTCAATTGGATTAAAAATGGAAATTTAATATTTCTTTTAAAAATTACTTCAAATAAATTATTTCAAAAAAAAATTTGTTCAGAATTTTAGAAAAGAAAAATTACTATTACATAATACATAGAATTATTATCTTTTGTTTAGGATTAAAAAAAACAGAAAACAAAATTACTATCAATTAATTATCTCTAGTTATCATTAAATAATTATTTCCAGTTACTATTTAAGAATTTTTTTATCTTAAATTTTTAGATAGAAAAAAAAACTGAAAAGAGAGAGAAAAATTTAGTATTAGTAGATCCATTATAAAACTAGATGACGATATATGTAAAAACAAAAAAAAAATATAGTAACTCTAACGATCAATAAAAATTGACAGAAAACCTCTTTTGATGAGGTTTCATATTGTACAACTACCATTTAATTTCCATAATCAGTTATACAATACAAAATTTTCTCCAAAAAAGTGAATAAATAAAGAGAATTATGTAAAAGATTAATTAGAAACTAAGCGAAGATAAATGCGAAAAAAAAAGAAATATAATATCTCTAACTACAAGTAAAAATAAGCAAGACATCTAAACTTATATTCGATGACTTTTCACATTATACAACATCTTTCTTTTATCCAAAAGCAGTTTTATAATCATTAGGCTATATAGCTGGAAAATTGTTTACATCGAACCCCCCTCCCTCCCATCTCTCCTGCCGAGCCCCCCTCCCTCCCCTCTTCCGCCGCGCTCCCTCTCTCCCAGCCGAGCCCCCCTCCCGCCGCTCTCCCGTCCCTCTCCCGTCGTGCACCCTCTCCAGCTGGGCGTGCCATCTCTTCCCGCGTGTCGTGCCCTCAGGTCTCCTCCTCTCTCCCTCCCTCCTCACCCTCTTTCCTCCTCTCTCTCTCTCGCGTCCTCTCCCCCTCTCTCCCTCGCGCACGCTCCCCGAGCGCGCCCTCCCTGCGAGCAAGCGGGAGGCCGCTCGCGCCCTCTCCCCGCTCGGGTGGCACCGCGGAGAGGGCGGCCTCTCCCCGCCGCCCTCTCCCCCTCTCCCCGCCGCCCTCTCCCCGCGGGCGGCACTCTCTCCGCTCGGGCACGCTCGGACGGCCCCGACGGCCCCGACGGCCCGCTCGGACGGCGCCCTCTCCCCGCTCAGAAGGCGCGGCGCGGCGCCCTCAGAAGGAGAGAGTGCGGGCGCCCTCCCCCCCTCAGAAGGCGCGGCGCCCTCTTTCCGCTCAGAAGGCGCGGCGCCCTCTCTCCCCCGGGCGGCGTCCTCCCTCTGCCGCCCGCGCCTCCGCCCGCGCCTCTCCCCTCTCACGGCGCCCTCTCACGGCGCCCTCGCCCTCTCCCCGCGGACGGCGCCGCCGCTCGCCCTCTCCCCGCAGGCGTCCTCTCCCCGCGGACGCCCTCTACCCGCGGACGCCCTCTATCCGCGGACGCCCTCTACCCGCGGACGCCCTCTACCCGCGGGCACCCTCTACCCGCGGGCGCCCCTCTACCCGCGGGCGCCCCTCTCCCCGCGGGCGCTCTCTCCCCGCGGACGCCCACTCCCCGCGGGCGCCCTCTCCCCGCGGGCGCCCTCTCCCCGCGGGCGCCCTCTCCCCGCGGACGCCCTCTCCCCGCGGGCGCCCTCTCTCCGCGGACGCCCTCTCCCCGCGGACGCCCTTTCCCCGCGGGCCGCGGACGCCCTCTCCACGCGGGCGCCCTCTCCCCGCGGACGCCCTCTCCCCGCGGACGCCCTCCTCCCCGCGGACGCCCTCTCCCCGCGGACGCCCTCTCCCGCGGACGCCTCTCCCGCGGACGCCCTCTCCCCGCGGGCGCCCTCTCCCCGCGGGCGCCCTCTCTCCGCGGACGCCCTCTCCCCGCGGACGCCCTCTCCCCGCGGGTGTCCGCGAGGACGCCCTCTCCCCGCGGACGCCCTCTCCCTGCGGACGTCTTCGCCCTCTCCCCGCGGACGCCCTCTCCCTGCGGACGTCTTCGTCCTCTCCCCGCAAGCGCCCTCGTCCTCTCTCCGCGGACGCCCTCTCCCCGCGGACGCCCTCTCCCCGCGGACACCCCCGCCCCGCGGACGCCCTCTCCCCGCGGACGCCCTCTCCCCGCGGACGCCCTCTCCCCGCGGACGCCCTCTCCCCGCGGACGCCCTCGTCCTCTCCCCGCGGGCGCCCTCTCCCCGCGGACGCCCTCTCCCCGCGGACGCCCTCTCCCTGCGGGCGTCCTCGTCCTCTCCCCGTGGGCGCCCTCGTCCTCTCCCCGCGGACACCCTCCCCCCGCGGGCACCCTCCCCCCGCGGGCGCCCTCCCCCCGCGGGCGCCCTCCCCCCGCGGGCGCCCTCCCCCCCGCGGGCACCCTCCCCCCGCGGGCGCCCTCCCCCCGCGGGCGCCCTCCCCCCGCGGGCGCCCTCCCCCCACGCGCGCCCTCTCCCTGGGCACCCTCCTCTTCCCGCGCGCGCCCACCCTCTCTCTCTCTCTCTCCTGCCCTCCCCTCTCTCTCTCTCTCACTCTCTCCTGCCCTCCCCTCCTCTCTCTCTCTCTCTCCTGCCCTCCCCTCTCTCTCTCTCTCTCTCACTCTCTCTCTCTCACTCTCACTCTCTCTCACTCTCTCTCACTAACTCAGTCACTCTCTCTCTCTCTAATTAACTAACAAACTTACTACCGATGACAAAAAACAAACAAAATTCCTTCAAAAAAAAAATCATAACATGATGCCATTTGGTAGAAGCTTATCCCCCAACTCTTCATCGTTCCTAGTCGCCATTAAAAAGTGATGCCTGGAGATTATAGTCGACTTTTTGTGTCTTTTTGGCAGGAAGCTCTAACACCTGAATCACAAATTTAAAAAAAGTCAGACGATGATTTTCGCTATAGCTCTAAAACAAAATCAGATCTGGATCGAGAAAGAGACTTACTTCAGCAGCAGTGAGGTACTTGAGGAGGAGGACGGCGGCCATGTAAACTGGAGCTCCACCACCACCGAGTCAACGAGTGATTCTCCGGACCGGGAATTGGACAGAAACGGGATACAGAGAGAGTTTTAGTGGAAGGAGGTTGGAGATTTGTATTTTGACATTAGTGGTCTTCTTCGGACACATGGATAATGGTTGGGTTTGTTTGTCTGATTATAGTTGTGTTTCGATTTTGGCTGTGTTGTGTGTGTATATTTATAGAGCAGCACGTAACGGCTATATTATTATTTTTTGTGCAACCCGTAACGGCTATATTTTTATTTCTCAAAATGTTGGGAGTCGTAGCCAAAAACGCGTTATTTTTTAATCCAACTGTTAAATTTTGTTAATACAGCTTGCTTTGTCCCCTAACGAACACAAGGAGTTTAGGGTGTTTGGTTTTTGTCTTTGTTCGTTAGACTGAACGATGTGGAAACCCTCTGCTTCAAACCATTGTCAATGCAGCAGCTTCAATAATACTACAGACCATTCATCTCCTTTTCATTTTTTTTTTCTTTGTATGATCTATGGTACATTTGTTTGTGTTTGATAAATTACTCATCAATCAAAAAAAAGAAGAAGATTCAAATACTATATAAATAGCAGTACAAATACAAACAAGACCTATTTTGAGCCCTGATCAATCCCACCATAAAATCCTGTTTTAAAAAGTAAAAAAAAAAAACAAAAATTATAGAGGAAAAACCAAAGAAAGTCTTCTTCAATTTTCCTCTCACCTAATAAGTTTTTCTTCTTCATCACTAGAAGAACCAATAGAAAGATCACAAAGCAGAGGATGATGATGATGAATCTTATGTAACACCACCACATTTTTCTTTTTACCTCCTGCTATTAGCTACCTTGTTCTTGCTCATATCAGCAAGCTCCTCAACAAGCTTCTTCTCCTCTTTACTCAACCTCTTCGGAATCTCCACCTGCACTCTCACCAGCTGATCACCTCTCATCTTACTCTTGTTCAACACCGGCACTCCCTTCTTCGCCATCACCAGCGTCGTGCTCGGCTGCGTCCCCGCGGGTACTTTCAAATCCACCGTCCCATCAACCGTCGGAACCTTCAAAGTCGTCCCCAAGATCGCATCCACATACGATATCTTACACGTATACAATATATTAGTATCATCCCTCTTCAATATCGGATCAGGAATCACTTCAATAACAGCAAAAAGATCACCAGACGACCCTCCTCTCTTCCCTGCGTTCCCTTCTCCTCTCACTCTCAACCTGCTCCCTGAATCCACACCAGCTGGAACCTTGAGACTGATCCTTTTAGTCCTCCTCACGCGTCCGTCTCCCGAGCACGCGCCGCAGGGCTTTGAAACCTCTCCTGTGCCGTTGCAGGGAGAGCAAGTCATGACTTGCTGGAACACGCCGAGGGGTGTTCTTGTTGACGCTACGACTTGGCCTTGACCGCCGCATGTTTTGCATTTGGTCGGTTTGGTTCCTGCTTTGGCTCCTGAGCCGTTGCAGGTCCCGCAGCTCTCAAGCCGGGAGATCTCTATCTCTTTCTCGACGCCGAAGACGGCTTCTTTGAAGTCTAGGATTAGGGAGTAGTACTCGTCTTCGCCGTCGACGGCTCTGCTTCTTGAACCGCCTCTGCTGCCCATTCCGCCTCCCATCCCGCCCATTCCTTCGAAGAGAGATTCGAATAGATCAAAGGGGTTGCTGTAATCCTACAAAAGTTAAACAAAAGCAGCTTCTTTAGATCTTGTTGATTGAGATGTCTTAGAAGCAGAAGTGTATATGTATGTGTATGTATGTACCCCCATGCCTCCCATTCCGGCACCTTTAACTCCTGCCTCGCCGTATCTGTCGTATAGAGATCTTTTCTCATCGTCTGATAAGATCTGCAATCATAATGAAACATGTTTAAGGCTCTTTAAAGTAACAGCACAGTCATGAAAAAGAGATAAGAACATCAAAAGAAGAAGTATGGAACTCACCTCATATGCGTTACTTATTTCTTTGAATTTATCTTCTGCCCCAGCATCCCTGTAGTCATAAGTATAAACAGAACAATGATGAGTAATACGTTCAGAACTTATCTTCAGCTTCTTAGACAGTGCTGTCATATTTTTAAAGGTTGGTGGTTATATGATCGGTTCATGTAGGGAAACTAAACCAAAGAGTTACAGATATTGTAGTAAAGAAACACACTAAAGTTTCCACTTACTTGTTCACGTCTGGATGGTAACTCCTAGCGAGCTTCCGATAAGCTGAAAAAATAGGTGGAGAGGAGAAAACAATTATCCTTTGCTTGAATTTTGAAAAGGCACAACTCAAAAGCAGAACAAATGAAAGCTCAAATGGAATCGTTGATGAAAGCTACACATGGTTGTTGTAGTTAGTGAAAAAGAAATTGACATACCGCTTTTAATCTCAGCTTTGGTTGCAGTTTTGGAGACTCCAAGGACAGAATAGAAATCCTGGAAATTGAAAAACAATCAAATCTTTAGCCTAAAAACATCAAAATTACTTCATTCAGCTCATGATATAATAAAAAAAAGAAGGGAATTGTCATCATTAGCATAATCATTAAATATCTAAAGTGAGAGATGTTAACATACAGTATCGGCTCTAACGGTGAAGCGAGCTCCTCTACGAGAATGTGTATTACGGGACTGTCCCGTAACTAGTGACAAGAAGGGCAAGGAGCCATGTGAGAACATACTCGACTGTGAAGCTCCCAGACAATTTATTTGGCTGATGCAACTCCTAAAGGTTATCACAATTCAAACAAATCCATTATTAGCCGTCTTCAGATACATAAAACTCTACAAAGCAGTAAAACTACAAACTTTACAGCAATTATATACTCTGTGCAATGGTAAGAAGCAATCTCAACAAATTAAGGCTATGGTAAAAGTTAAAGACTCTTACTTGTCATGGTGAGATTCCAATCTGGTTGGATAGTAAGAAGCCTTGACAGCAACATGAGGACGACGAATCCCCCACTGAGCAACACATGATGAGCTTCCAAATTGTATAAGAGCCATATCACACTCCCCTGCAAACACAAACAAGTCTTTTCTAGATAAACCTAGCAACAAGTCCACTTTCTTTAACAACCAAACACACAAAAGATTCAAGCTTTTTCAAACACCTAATAAGATTTATGCAATTTCATTTCATGAGAATTTCACCCGATAACAGACTTCAGAAAAACTAAAAGAACTTCACTTTCACCATATTAACCATAGAAAAGGACAAAGCTTTATGAAGAAATACGATGGTAATTTAGCTCTTAACCACGAGCTGGGGGGTGCTCTACTGAGGATAAGAATAAATCAACCAAACAACATTTTCTGGATGATTCCAAGCGATGAAGAGAGAACAAACAGCCGCGGAGAATACAGAGGAAGGAGAAAGAAGCTGAATCTTACCGCTATCGAATGGGTGACGACGGGAGAAGAGAAGAGAAGCGAGAGAGAGAGTTGTGCGGTAGATAAGAAAAGCTCTCTCTCTACAAATGAAAGACTCCTCACACTCCAACCCTTTTTTCTTATTTCTTTTTAATTCAAAATTATTAAATTTTATTAACTGGAGAGGTAGGTCACCGGTTTGATTACATAACTATCAACTGAATCGGTTTAATCAAATTAAACAAAATTACTCATCACAACCCGAGTGAGACGGAACCTCACCGGCCGGTTTCAGATTGTGTTAAAACTCGAATTTGAATTAAACCGAGTGCGAACCGTGACTTGCTCTTCTAACCACTTTCAGATTGTGTTTAAAACCGAATTTCAATTAGACCGAGTGTGAACCGTGACTTCTAACCGGTTTTAGATTGTGTTAAAAACCGAATTTGAATTAAGCCAATAAACTCAGTCAAAACTGGTTAAATTCGATTTGAAACCAAATTTTAATGGCTAATAAATTCGATTTGATATTAAAATTTGGTTTCTCAAATTTAAATTTAAAAAATAAATAAAAATTGTAAATTTAAAAAAGATTTCATTAAAAACATTTTGTTTTTAACATTTATCTAGTTTTCATTATAATTTTATAAAACTTTTGAAAAGTTATCAATTTATTTTCATATAATTTTTTAGATTTTAATAATATGAAGTTTTATAAAAATAAATTATATACTTATATAAATAAATTTATTTATTTAAAATTAGATTAAAATTTAATGTCGGGTCAATGTCCGATTAAATGTGATAGATCCTGCAATTACAGGATGATTATTCGCATTTTGTTTTAAAAGATTCACTAATAGACTACACTATGTCCAGCTTTCTTCCCAACTCCACTTTCCTTCATCCTCTCTCTTGCCCTCTCCGCCTCTTCCCACTTACCTGCAGCGCTGTACATGTTCGCAAGCATTATATAATAACCATCGTTCCCCGGATCACTACCCACCGCTAGCTCCGCCATTCGTATCCCCATCTCATACTCCTCGTGAGTCATGCACGAGCTCAACAAAGTTCCCCATATAGCTCCATCTGGAGCGAACGGCATTGACATGACCGTGGCTTCAGCTTCCTCCAAATCACCAGACCGGGATAGAAGATCCACCAGACACGAGTAATGCTTCAAACTTGGTTTCACGTTGTACTGTTGCATCTTTAGGAAAAGTGTTTTGCCTTGTTCGACTAGACCCGCGTGCGTGCAAGCTGAGAGAAGTGCGAGAAACGTAGGCCCGGTTGGTTCAACATCATCAGACTCTTCCATCTGCTCAAAAAGCTCTATAGCCGATTCGACGTCTCCGTGCATTCCATAGCCTGAGATCATTACGTTCCAACAAACCGCATCCTTTTGATCTGCATTGTTGAACAGCTGTCGTGACTTTTCTAGCTGTCCGGATTTAGCGTACATGTCGATCAGAGCAGTTGTGAGAGAGAGACTCATCTCGTGCTCTGTCTCAGTGATGTACCGATGAATCTTCTCCCCTTTCTCCAGAGAACCAGTATTAGCACAAGCCATTAGCACAGTCACCAAAGTTATTGAGCTCGGTTTGAAATTCTCAGAGATCATTCTATCGAACAACGCAATGGCCTTGTCGGATCGCTCACAGTGAACATATGACGCAATCATTGAGTTCCAAGTGACAACGCTGCTCTTATCCGCTTCACTAAACATCCTCCAAGCGACAGTCAAATCTCCCATCTTTCCATACAAATCAATGAGGGAGTTCACCACTGAAGCGGCGAGATCAAAGCTAGTCTTGAGAGCATAGCAATGCAACGACTTCCCCAGTAGCACTGCTCCTACGTGTGAACACGAAGATATGACAGAGACCAAGCTACCAGAGTCAATCTCAACGCCAAGGTTCAGAATCTTTTTAAACAACTCGATGCACTTCACGTCACATTTCATTTTACCGTAGCCTTTAACCATCGTATTCCAAGCTTCTTTGTCTCCTTCCTCACGAATCCTACAGAAAAGCTTCTCAGCCACAGAGAGAAGCTCGAGTTTGCAGTACATGGACAGCAAGGCATTGCAAACTGTACCGTCTAAAGAAAAACAACGCCTTATTACAAACCCGTGGAAGGCTTTACCTTGAGCGACAAGCATCATCTTACCTAACTCATTAATCAAACAGCTAACGACAACTCCATCCGCCTGTATTCCCTTACTCTGCATCTCCCAAAACATACCGAAACTTCCCTCCATGTCCCCTGATCTCGCCAGCAAAGCTATAATCGATGTCCACGAAAACACATCTTCTTCATCATCGCCAAGCTCACGGAAAGCAAGATAAGCCTCAGCTGGATTCCCACATTTTGTATAAAACGAAAAAGTCGAAGAAGCTAAACCGGTTTTAACCGCAAAACCATGAAGACACCTTCCTTCTCTCAAAGCTCCCAAATTCACACAAGCTTGGAACCCACACTCCAACGTTCTCGCATTCAGCTTCTCACCATCATCTTCAGAACCAACGCTATGCATCTTCCGAAGATACTCAATACCTCTCTCGCTCTCACCATTCTGAACATGCCCGTTTATAACCGCGGTCCAAGCGAACACATCTCTCTCAGGCATTTCGTCGAACACATTACGCGCATCTTCTAAAAACCCACACTTTGAGTAAAAATAAACAAAGGAAGCTCCCACCGCGCAGTTCCGTTCGAAGCCTCCGTGTTTCAAAACCAATCCGTGAACTAAACACCCAATCTCGTGCCACGTGAGCTCCGCGCAAGCGGAGATAACCATCGGAGCGGTGAAATGATCAAGCGATTGGGAAGACAAGAGCATCGAGAAGAAGAAAGACAGCGCTTTTGGGTAATCTCCGTTGGAGCAATGCGCTTTGATGATGGAGTTCCATAGAAAGACATCTCTTTGACGAACCGAGTCGAAGACATTGGAAGATAGATTTGGTTTGCCGAAGGAAGCGTAGGATTGAATCAGCTTCGAAGCGACGAAGATGTTGTCTGAGTTTCCTCCTGTGATGATGAGAGCGTGGTGTTTGCGGAGAGATTCTAGAGTCGAGATTTGATCACTGAGAATCACTCTTATATGATGATCGATGTAGCTTGAAGAAGAGAGTGTTCGGACAGTGACAAGTCTGGGTTTGAAGAAGAGACAGGCTCGTTTCGGTATTAGCATCGCATGGGCCTTTATCGATTTGAATCTATGGTGACTTTAATTTATACTACCTCCGTTTTTTCTTAAATGATGTTTTGTAGATTTTACACCTATTTATAACAAATTAATTATTAAATGTATTATTTTTGTTTTATTATTTTTCATGAATTCAATAAATACAACTATTTTTGAATTTATAATTTATAATTTATCATTATAACTTAAAAGTAAATTTTTAAAAACATTTATTATTTTGAAATGGATGGAGTAAATCTCTCTACCTTTTAAAATAAATACAAATAATGTTTTCAATTTTTATGTGATACTACATGTTATATTTTTAATATATAATTAATTTAGTGGATGGAAAAGCAATTTATAACACACACACACACATAATTTGTTGCTAAAGAAATTGGTTCTTATTATTATAAAAAGAACCAAGAAATAGAAAAGAACAAAATTTTATTGAAATTAAAAGAAAAGAAAAGGACACACAATTCAAGTGTACCCAACCCAAAAGATACCAAAACCAAGCACAAGTTTGTTCATATATTAACCGATTATCTTCTGGTAACCGGAGAAACCGACCAAACTCTGTGGTTAATTACATAAGTACGTAGAAGTTATTTAATAAAATATATACGCCGTCGTTTTATTCTTACTTCACCGTCGGGTAAAGATGCTCTGGGAGTCTCAACTCACCGACCATAACCAATGGTTTAGCCAAAAACATATCATGGCTAGACTCCATCAGCTCAACGCGTGTCTCATTCTCCGGCAGCTTCCAAGTGAAACCTTGAAGAAGTCTCGCGAGCATCATCGTGGTCAACGCCGTACCTAAAGCCGGAGCAGCACAACCTCTTTTCCCGGTACTAAACGAGATAAACCGGAGATCGTTCTCCGTCAAAGTAACTTCCGAGCATTCGTTGAGATGTCTCTCCGGTTTAAAGCTCAAGGGGTCAGCCCAAACTTTTGGGTTACGGCCCAACCCATATCGACTGAGAAGGACTTGACTCCCTTTAGGGATGTGATATCCGGCGACGGTTGCGTCGGAAAGTGCCACGTGCGGGAGGTTAAAGGCCGCTACGGGATGGAGGCGGAAGGCTTCACGGAGGATAGCTTTGACGTAGTTTAGTTTTGGGATGTCGGATTCTTGGACAAGTCTTTCTTTTCCGACAACTCTGTCTATTTCTTCCATTGCTTTATGGAGTATCTCCGGTTTGTTCACCATCTCCGCCATGGCCCACTCGACAGCGTTTGATGGATTGTCTGGCGCCGCCATTACAAGTTCCTGTTTGATCATAAATACATTTAGACTTTTTAGTATATTTTCTTCATCATGTAATGTAACACATGAGTAGTAATATCTAGTGGTAGCTAGCATATATTCGTTTGTTTTAATTTTTTAACATTTTCAAATTAAAAAAATTATTGTGTTATATTTTTTATAAATAAATGTAACGTGATTATTACCTTAATGGTGGGTTTGATTTCATCGGCGGTAAGCAATGGGTTGCCTTGTTCATCCTTGATAGAAATAAAAATGTCTAGAAAATCCTCGATTTGAGTTCTCTTTCCTTCTCTCCACATCTTGATCCTTGCATCGACGATAGGATCGTGATACTTGTCCATAATAGCACTCGAATCCCTCATGATCTTCTCGTGGCCGTTAAGATCAAGTCCAGTGAGCATAGGTAGATAATCAGAGATACAAAAGGAGAAAGTAAACCCTAATGCTTCGAACATAGCTTCCATATGCTCGATATCCTCAGCGGTTGGTCCACCGTCAGGTGCGGTGTTTTCAGAGAACGTTCTTGTCCCGAACATAAGCTTCTTGATAGCATTTCCACAGTAATGCCTCGTGACAAACCGAAAATCGACTGAGCCAGAGTTCTTGACCAAGTTGTATACCCAAGCGGTTAAATGGTCGTTCTCTTCAGCTCTCTTCTGGTGAAGCCACCTGTGCCTCGCGGGACAAACGAGTTCAGTCATCACGACTTTCCTCATTTTCTTGAATTGTTCACCGAAGGGAGTGATCACGCATGTTTTGTATCCGTTAGAGAGGACATTCTGTGCGTAAGTCATGGGTCTCGAGGCGAAGAGAGCGTCTTGTTGCTTGAGTATCTCACGTGCTATCTTCGGGCATGTGACGGTGATCACGTGAGTGTTTCCTAGCCTCACGCAGGCTATCTCGGTGTTTAGCTGCTTCATGATGCTGTGGAGCCACCGGAAAACGGGACGGCTCTTTAGCATCGTTGGAACCATTCCGATGATCGGCCATCCGGTGGGACCCGGCGGGAGAGACAATTTCTTTTTATCCGTCGTGAAGACTTTCTTGAGAAGCATCACCAAGGTTATAGCCGCAAAGGCCTGGAGCGTTGTGAGGAGATACATGTTGCTGAACGGAGACGTTTGCGTTGTAGTGGAAGTGAGATCCGAAGAGTTTGAGGTAAAGGTGTTCATGTTTTCGAGTAGAGAGAGAGAGAGAGAGCAGAGAAGAAGAATCAAAGTATGTTGTGTGTTATTGTTTTCTCTGCATGGATTAGAGCCTCACCTTCCAATTTATATGGTTTTACTGGTCGTTGTGTTATGTGGAATGACTTTAATACCCTCATGTGTTGGAAAGAAAAAGGAAGGAGTGAGGAAAATGTTGGTAGCCGATGTGTGCGTAGCCAGCGTGGGTCGGGTCCATCTTGATTACTACCACCATTGTTGAAAACTTATACGATTCCAACGTTTCAAATTATCTATATTTTAATAGAATGTTTGGTAATAAATTTTTGGATGGGAATTTTAAATATTCTAACTGTTTTTATTGGTGACCTGCCAAAATTCCTCGTGTTATAAATGCACTTAAAAAATCAGCCGAACAACCAATACAGTTTTAGACAATTATTATTCCTCTATGATACTTATGATATATTTGAGGAATTCAGGATATATATATAACTTCTATAAACTTGCTTATAATTGATGTTATAAAGAAAAATATATGAATGAAAACATTTATACCTTGGCTGAAAAAATCGAACATAAAAAATCAGAGAACTATCCAAAAATAGTGTAGAAATTTCATCTGTGCATCCTTTATTTTACTTTAATTAAGTGTATATATATATCTAACATTTTGATTATGCTATGATAAGAGTTTTTATATCTAAGAGAATCAACCACTTTGACACTATATGTCTAATATATCATAGTGTTAGAATCATTTGAGATATATAATGTCTCCCATATAATAATGCATTATAATTAAAGCCATTTTCAAAAAAAAAATGCATTATAATTTTTAACCTCGCGAGTAATTTGTTGGACCAAAACCTATATATAAAACATAAGAATGCAGTCAATGCACAATATTATACGTTGATTACATGCACATAAACAGAATTTAACAGCTGTGACTACAAATTCTCTGAGTTTGTAGTTAATTAGTGTATCCTAGAAGCAGATGGTGTATTCATTTATCAATGCCTTTTGTTTCTTTTTGGTTCTACCAAACATGTGTCATTTTTTTCTGTTCATGTAGGCAACGACAAAAAGGGGTTTGATAATCTATATTTGAAATAGTGTAAATTTGATTTGTTTCCCCTTCTATAGATTGTGAATGAATAGTTATTTGCCAAGTATAATAAAAAGTCATTTTCTGTGGAGTTGTTTTAGGTAGAGTTCACCTGCCAAAAACCCTCGTGAAAATTGGAGTCAAATAATATGGGAAGATCCAAAGTTGCTTACTAACTTAGTCAATACTCATTTCGTAATTTGTATGGTCAACTCGTGTACCCAATATTTGATGAATAGAGAGTACAACTAGTAACTGACGTCACTTATTTTACACTTGAAATATCAGATATATTTTTTAATCCATCACCATACCTAATTTTTTTTTTTGCTAAAAGGTAAATATCATATAAATAAAAAAAGATTTACAAGAAATGTAGATCTAAGTTTTGTTACACCTTGACAAAAAAGTTAAAAAAACAAGGATGTAACAAAGTTGAATATGAGATAAAAACAAGGACCATACCTAATTAAAACGAGCGACTCTTGTGTGGGATCCGTTGTAAAATTATAAAATGTCCTCCAAAGCTCAATCACTGATTTCTACTAACAAAATTATTACTAGAAATTAATGTGGTTGAATTTGAAATGCTAATAGTATTTTAAAATGGTATAATTTATATATATATATATATATAATCTTCCATTTAAATATTTTATTGTCTTTGATGACGACGTATATAAATCGCATGATCGAAGTCGTTCAAAACTAACCGTCACTCTTTAGTCTTTTTTTTTTTCTTTTTATCTTATGATAAGATTGACCGCAACTTTTTGTCTTTCTCGTTACTTTAACAAATGAAATCATTTTGGCTATCCACGATATGTTATTGCGTGCATGAATCCAAGTGTATATTTGTAGAGAGATCGGACTCTCAAATAGACTTCAAAATCACAAGGTGGTATTGTGGTAATAAGATCGATCAGTTAATATAATATGTGATGGACCCTGTGCATGATGGAATAAATTATGTATTGTCATAATATTTTGAGGGCCTTTTTTTCTACAAAAATGGACCCTAAATATAAAAAAAATTTCTGTCAAAAAATATGGACCCTGTGCTTTTGCTCCTCTAGCACATGCCAAGAGCCGCCCCTGAGTTAGAGAATACTATTTTACTCATGACTATAATCAGTGCATGCATGAGTCACTCCAGGTAACCATGATTTAATGCGTGACCTAAATACTGACATGCATGTGTAGAGCGATAGATATCCAAATATCCAAATAATTAAAATAAATCGTAAGTTCTTCTAATAAAATGTCCACTTCTTAGTTCTTACATATATACGTACATATCGAATCTGAATGACTGGCCCTACTGTTTTCATAACCATGTATGAAATATTTCCTTAAATTTATGGTAATTTTGTAAAGTAAAATGTTTTTTTCTTTCTGTTACCTAGAGTTATTCTTCTCAGTTAATTAAAGTACACTATTAATATTCTGGCAATAATTTTTCAGAAATTGTTGAAAAATAGTAAGAGCACCTCCAATCATAGTATTAGGGAAAATTCTAAACATTTCAAGAAAAGAAGAAGAAACAAAATTAGAAGAGATAATGGAAAAAAAATCTTAAATTAGAGGTTTAAAAAACTATTTAGCCTACTCAAAGATCGCAAGCTGCTTTAACTAGTTTAAGAAAATAAAATAAAAATGAATCATTATAATATTAATTTTTTTTTTTAGAAATTTCCATGGTCTCTTATCATCGGAAGTGTGCTGTGAGAACGCCAGTAGTGCAAAACAGTTGATATGAAGATTTTTTTCGGCGGAAAAGGGTAACTAAGGTTTAAACTCTAAACCACATAAATGGGATTGGTTTATTAGCAATTTAATAGTACAAATGCAATAACAATTAAAAGTTTGTAGCTCTTAACAAAAAAAACTTTGTCAGTAACTTTACACCCCCACCCCCCAAAAAAAACCTTTGTTAGGAACGTACCTAAGTTTTGTAGTGTTAAACACGTGGTCTATGATACTAATACGTACCCACCTGATTTTTTTTTTTACCAAAACTGATTCTTTCATAGCCAGAAAATTTATCAATTGCATTATCAACAACAAAATCCAAAACTTCTTTTAAGAATCTATGTTTTAGGCACCACAGCTTTCAATAACAATAACAGTATCAAAATTATGCAAAGATGTTTTCAAGCATTTGATGGTGTAAGTAATTCTTTACATCATTAATTGAATGAAATCATTTTTTTTTTGACTAAATGAAATCAATATATTTTGAGTAAGACCAGTTCAATATTGTTGTAGGTCGTGTTCACTATATTGAATCAACAAACATAATGTAGACTCTAGAAAATATTTTTTTTTAATATTTCTAACAGGTCTGAGTTGTAGTCAATTTTGGCATATATATATTTTAACAACATATATATATATATATATCAAAATCTGGAAAATATTCTACTGTATTTTATTATTCTCGAGCATGAACGCTTGTCGAAATGTTTTGTTGTTTTCCAAGATTTTGGTGTATAATTGTAAATAGGACCCGAGCCAGAATTTCTTAGGGTTTGCTGAATTATTTCCATAAATAAGTTAGAGGGCAAAGAGTTTTCGTAGTATTTCTACAGATTATTTAAAAAAAAATAGAAAAAAGAAACTGAAAACAGTTCTCAACCGATAATTTTTGAAAGATCCACCTGATTCGCAAATGCCACATGTTATTTTATTGTTTTGTTTTTTAAAGTAAAATGTAATTTAATTATTTAAATAAAACATTACAAAATTTTTTTTTATAGAAACTCAACTGGGGTTCTGAGTGTTAAAGTTGCTCTAATATTGGGATTACTGTATTATAAATTTATAAGATTCAATCCAATATTCCGATAATATTTTTTCGGGGAGAGCGCCACTATATCCACTTGGATGAATATAACTAATTGAATTATCAGTTTGTATGATTAATATATAAATATATATGTTTAATCATATTGATGGGCAAAAAAGTTTAATATTCAACCTAAATCACGTGGATTGTTTTCCCCATGTCCTTACCAACAACCAAGGTAGTTATTTCATATTTGTGAGAACATATATGCATGCAGATATTAAAAAAACGTGCGCCATCCGTCAAACTTCACCTGTCAAATTTCTCAAATTGCACCATAATTTTTTTTTGAACCTAAAAGCTTCTAATCACTTTGACTCATGGTTGTTTGGTAATATTCATATCGTTACTCTATCCCTACAAGATTCGCATTCTAATCACGTGACGCTGAAAACCAAGATAATTCACTTCGTTCACTGAAACCAAATTCATGGTCATGGATCTAATATGCTAGTTCCAAATAATATATAGCTGTAGTGTAATTATTTAGAAGATGAATGGTTTTGATTTGAGTGGATAAATTCTTAATGATCATATTTACGTTCCACAAAGATCATATTCACAAAACAGTGAGTTTGTTACATTAACTGACTTCGTATATATATACACTTTGCAAAGTACTACCCACATTCCATTTCATATATAAGAAATACCAGAATTGTTTCTTTTTCCTTTTTTCAAGTTTATATGTGTTATGAACTAACGTGATTAATATATAAATGATAAATAATTTATATTTTTTAGCATTTTATATTATCTTCAAACACATAATATTCATTTTTAGTTTAGAAAAACATATTTATCCCTAATAAATATAGTTTTCCTAATCCTAAAAGACATACCGCAGTACACATAGAATTAAGACATTTTCAGAATTAAGAAATTTTTTAATCTGATATCGTTTTGACCATTTATTCTGCAGATTGTTTAAATATTAAATAATATATAATGTACAAAACCAAAAAAACCTATATTTGTGTACCACGTTAAAATACAGTAGACAGGTTTTCCCAACAGATCTATTCACGGAATATTAGTCTGAGTCTGGTTGTATCCACACGGGTTGAGTTCAAATCAAATATATAAGTTAATTAGTAATCTAAGATAAACTAACAACAACGAAGTCCATTTTATTGATATCAATTATACAAACAGTCGATAACATTAAGCAAAAAAAGATTATCAACTAACTATAGGCTAATTAGAAATTAAATATAGATGTGTATATATTTTTATTTATTTATTTTTAACCTTCATCCGGGTTCCCAGATTAACTAACATAATTCGAGAAACAAATGATAGTACGGAATTGAAGCGAGAGGAAGTCAGGTCTCAGGCTTTTAAGTAAACCAGATAGAGCAAGCAATCATGTAACAATTTATAAAACTCTAATTAGATTCGACAAATTTGGTTTTTTTTGTTGCCTTTGATATCTTCGGACTTGACTCAACCCTCAAGGTAACCTTTGTTTTGCAAGTAAGAGATGATGTTTTCAGCCATCTGACGTGGCGAAGAAGAAAAGTCGTCGCCTGTGTGTTTGAGCACGACCTGTAATCATACATACATACATACATCAATAACATACTGTATTAGAAGTTTACGTGTAAAATTCTTCAATTACGTCATTGAATAAACGTAACTAACCTCGCAATTCAGTGGCGCCTCGTAAGGGTCGTCGATTCCAGTAAAGCCTGAATAAAGAAAAATCAATACATCTTTTGAATAAGACTAATAAAAAAAATATTTGAATAAGTATTACACGTAAATAAGAGACAGTTTTTAGTTTTTACAATGAATATCCTATGGGAAATATTAATTGCAGCACTAAACAGTCTCAAAGTTATTACAGAACCAAAAGTCTTTAATTCAAGGGAATCCCTTAATTCAATTAGATGTTTCAATACAAGATTACGTTACGTATAACCCAAATTGTTTTTCGGTTCTAAGGTCAACAGGTCAATGTTTTCGAAAAGTAATAGTTGTATGTAGTACCTTTGATTTTACCGGCACGAGCGAGTTTATACAGCCCCTTTGGATCTCTTGACTCACACACAGAGAGAGGAACGTCCATGAAAACCTAAAACAATTTAAACATTTGTTTGTCAATAATATAGTATAACCTTTATCTATAATGAATTTGAATAAATAAACATAACAACGGACCAGACTATAATAAGGTACACCAACGTTAACGTACCTCCACGAAATCTCCCTCGGGTAACAACGACCGGCACTCATCTCTGTCTCTCCGGTAAGGAGAAATCAAACTAGCTATACAAATGACGCCAACGTCAGCAAACAGCTTTGCCACTTCACCTGAAAGTTCAAGATCGTTCATCATCATCATCATCATCACTACTTAATTAACCCATGATCATTTATTTGTAATTTTGAAAAAAGTGGTTATACCGATCCTGCGTATGTTTTCGGTACGATCCTCAGCTTTGAAAGTGAGGTCCCGGTTAAGGCCGTGACGTACATTGTCGCCGTCGAGCGTGTAAGTAAGTTTGCCTCGTTCAAACAGAGCTTTGCTTAGAGCACAAGCAACAGTGCTTTTCCCGGAACCGCTGAGACCAGTGATCCAAATGACACAACCCTTTTGCTGAAGAAGTTGTTGTCTGTCGCATCGGCAGATCGAACTCTCGTGCCATACGATGTTGTCTGCCTTCTTTTCTCCGTTGATTCTCTCCTCTTTCTCATTCGTTTCTGACCAAAACAGAACAAAATTCGAAATGTTCAGACAAAAGACAGCTTAGGTTTGAAAAGTTTGAGGGAGGCAGAGAGGAACGGAAAGAGTACCTGAAAGGGCGGGAAAATCTGCGGTGAGAGAAGCTTGAGTAGACACGTTGACGGCGGAGATTGGATGAAAAGAACCAGAATTCACGACTAGTTTTGTGTTTTCCGCCGCATTTGACGACGCCGGAAAATTGAGGAAACCGTCAGCTGGAGGGCGTCGCTGAGGATCGCCGCCGAGACCTGGAAGAGAGCAGAAAATGGACGGTCTCGATGCTCTGATAGCTAATCCTTCCATTTAATTTGTTACGAAAAATCACAGAAATTGAAGATCCTGTACAAATAAATCTGCTTACTATATAAGATTAGTGTATGTATAAGAAAGCTAATCGATTATTTGAAAATATATAGTGAAAGAGAGACTTGAAGAGGAAGGAAGGAAGAAAACTGGTGAGAAGGAGTCTAATGTCACCAACTATATGGTCCTCCACAAAAAACACATGACCATATTCCATTATTACAACAAAAACTCCTCATTAAACTAACCATCAGAAATAAACAGTATATGCTAAAATTGACTAGTTAAAAACTCCTCATTAGTTTCTTTAATTGTCCAACTTTCTGATCAGTTAAAAATTATATTTAATTATTTTAATTTAATTACATTGATTGGGGGTATGTTTGAATGGGTCACTGTTGGAGACCAATCTTTTGGGAAATGATTATGACTTTTATTCTCATCTACCAACCTACCAACACACACTCAGAAACCATGTGATTTTTAAAGCTATACTATTTAATTGATATAATGCTTACATGATTTCTCCTAACTTCATTGCTAGAGTTTTGTTCTTGTTCAAATTAATCTGTTTAACTGTACAAAATATTGAAAAGAAAATCAGAGTCAACAGTTTACAACTGCAGTACTTGTTTGATTGCTTGTTTTTTGCACCAATTCTCCTAATATTTTATTTGGGAAGAGAAAAAAAAAAAATTTAACAAGTTGTTCTGACTTCTGAAACAGTCAAGGCAGGCAGCTTCCATCTTTGATAGGAGGTTTCTACATCTGGGCTGATGATATTTGTATTGGGCCCAATATTCATAAATTATTTGTAGCCCAATCTTACGCAGGCTCAGCTAATTGATGTAAGATGGACCAGTGCCAGGCCCTGAGCCCAACCAAGGCCCAAATATTTTTCTGATCGTCATTGTCTCTCTTCCTTTGATTCGCTGAAACCATTAATAAAATAAAAGAAAAGATTTTATTTATTTGTTGGTTTTAATTAAATCGATCCTCTTTCGCACTGAGAGAGAGAGAGAGAGAGGGGAGGGCTCCTGGAGAATTATCCGATCGAATCGAATCGAAAAATAGGCAGAGGAGATAAGGATTAGGAAACGGCAGTTTTGTTGAGGGAGGGGTGATGGGGGCGGCGGGGTCGAAACTGGAGAAAGCTCTGGGCGACCAGTTCCCGGAAGGAGAGCGCTACTTCGGCTTCGAGAATTTCGGCAACACTTGCTACTGCAACAGCGTTTTGCAGGTCTCTCCCTAATCCCTACTTGCCTTTTCGATTCTCGATTTCGATTCCTTCTGGGTTTGTTCAATTTGACCTGATTAGTCATCGAATTCGATTCAAAGGGCTAAGCTTGAGTAACTGTGCATTGCTATTTCTCTCGTTTCTTATTAGCTCTTTCGAAAGTTTGGATTTTTATTAGGAACCAACCATTAGGTAATCACATTTGTGTATCTGCTCTACTAGAGAAAGACTTTTTTTTTCTTGATTAACCTTGTTCTTCTTTAGTCAATTCAATAGTTTTTATGTGTTGAATCTCTTTCCCCTCTTTTGGTGTGCAGGCTCTTTATTTTTGTGTTCCTTTTCGTGAACAATTGCTTGAATACTATACCAGTAATAAAAGCGTCGCTGATGCTGAAGAGAATCTTATGACTTGCCTCGCTGACTTATTCTCTCAGGTATTTTTACGATATTTGCCTTTATCTTCCTTTTGTTAGGTTAATAATGCTAGTCATTGGTTCTTAACTCATGTGATCAATCTTCATAGGCTTAATATATATCTTGTTTTACTTTATTTCTCACTTGACATCAATAATAGAGCAAATCAAGTATTCAAAGGCTGCACTAGTTAGTATGCAGCTGTTACTTATCTATTAGACTGTATATTCTTTGTTTGTCTGGTGTTAACTATTGTGCCATATCTACTCTTGTGATAGTCATTTTCTCTGAAAACGATGTGTGATCGTTGAATTTCATTCGGTAGATAAGTTCCCAGAAGAAGAAAACGGGTGTTATTGCGCCTAAGCGATTCGTGCAGAGGTTGAAGAAACAGAATGAGCTCTTCCGGAGTTACATGCACCAGGTGCTTTTTTGCAATTTTTAAAGGCGTTATTTTCTTTTTTTCAAAAAGATGTGATAAATGCAATGTACATTTTATTAAACTGGCACTACTACTATTGTCATGTTAGGATGCACATGAATTCCTCAACTATTTGCTGAACGAAGTTGTTGACATACTGGAGAAAGAGGCTAAAGCTACAAAGACTGAACATAAAACTTCATCATCTTCATCGTCTCCTGAAAAGATTGCCAACGGACCAAAAGCTCCTCTGGCTAATGGCGTGCACAAAGAGCCAGTTGTTACCTGGGTGCACAACATTTTTCAGGTCAGTTCTATTTAATGAAACAGGTTCACTTTTCCTTCTAAGGTGTGACTAATTACTAATTAGTTCTAAATATGTACGCAGGGCATACTTACAAACGAGACAAGGTGTCTGCGGTGCGAGACAGTGACAGCAAGAGACGAAACGTTCCTAGACCTAAGCCTTGATATCGAGCAGAACAGTTCCATAACTAGCTGTTTGAAAAACTTCAGCTCCACGGAGACGCTTCACTCTGAAGACAAGTTTTTCTGTGACAAGTGCTGCAGGTAACACGTTGTTTCTTCTTAGCCTCACGCCAAATTTTAATTCTTAAGCTCCCTTTTGTTCTGATTCTATTCCATTGAAGCTTACAAGAAGCACAAAAGAGGATGAAGATCAAGAAGCCGCCACACATCTTAGTCATCCATCTAAAACGGTTCAAGTACATGGAACAGCTAGGCCGTTACAAGAAGCTCTCTTACCGAGTGGTCTTCCCTTTGGAGCTAAAACTGAGCAACACGGTGGAGCCATACACAGACGTCGAGTATTCGCTCTTTGCTGTGGTGGTTCATGTGGGAAGCGGACCGAACCATGGCCATTACGTAAGCCTAGTGAAGAGCCATAACCATTGGCTCTTCTTTGATGATGAGAACGTGGAGATGATTGAAGAATCAGCAGTGCAAACATTCTTTGGATCGTCTCAGGAGTACTCTAGCAACACTGATCATGGTTACATCTTGTTCTATGAGAGCCTTGGACCAACCAAGTAAAGGCCGAGTAAGAGGCAACCATCAGAAAGGACTTTGTTTGTTCCTTAACTATTAGTAATGGTATATGTTTGGGACTTAAAAAGTCAACAATTCCTTTGACAGTTACTCTTTTTGTTTGACTTTCTCTATGTCTCTTTCTCCCAAAGATATTTTGGTGAGTTTTTAAATTGGAAATGTTTTATTTAAACTGAAACCTGTAAACTTTGAAAGGCCATGTACAGTTTACTGGCAAATAATCCAGGAATAATAATATACATTATGTTGAATTTACTTGAGTTACGTATTATGTTTTCTAGTTACATATTATGTTTGGGTTTAAGATAAAATGTATGAAAAGAATATATGGTTTAAGATAAAATGTTGGTAGTGTAGTTGTTGTGATTGGATGATCTAAAGTCTGTTTACAGCCCGTTATGAGATTGATTGGGCTGAAAATGAAAGTAGGCCCCGCGGTAGAAAAACTTTGTCGTGAGAGTAAGAGTTAAAAAACAAAAATACAAACAAATAAATAATCCCTAGAAAAATAGAGACACATAAACTCGAGAGAGAGAGAGAGAGCTCACGGGAGAAGATGAGAAAAGAAGTTGCATGCAAATAGCATCACCCGTGAGCCATGTCCTTTTCGTTATGTTTCTCTACAAACAATAATATTTTCACATTGCGATTTTTCCAGACTTTTGAAAGATTCAAAGAGTTATAAGAACTCCGTTCAAAACCATTGCATATATTAATTTAACAAAATAAATACCTTATATATTTCTATATTTAACTACTGTAAGACTAAATTTTAAAATCCTAGCAATGGCCGTGGGAATTTAATGCATATAATAATAAATGACATTTCAGTAAAAGAAAAAAGAAGAAGAAGAAATGCATAAATGGAGATTGGGTGAGATTTGACATGGTTGGTTAATGTGTCTCAGTTTCTTGAATACCATTTAACATATTGTTTCCCAAAACTGTATAAAATGAATACAAAAAAAAAGAAAGGTAGATGCCATGGACAGCTCATAAATAGTAAAATATAAATTATGAATGTGTATACTACCACTAGTAGGAGTAGGAGTATTCTTTTATCGCACAAGGGTACAAGAATAAGCAGACATGCATTGAATTGTCAGAGTAAATAAATAAATGACATTATGTTGTTTGATCCCATTATACACTATAGTACTTACAAAGAAATGAAAGCACTAATCAAGTTTAGTTAATAACAAAATTAGCCATGAACGGTCCATCCAGGAGAGAAAAGCGAAAGGGGTAGTTTAGGAATTAATAAAGGGGAAGGAGGATTAGGAATGGTAAGAAGTTGTGTCCTTTGTTGGAGTCGCAATCAGATGAAATGAAATGCATTCACAGGCGAATCACGCCCCGGGCCCTGTGAGCAGGAGGAGTAGAGCGTTGCTCTGATTCTGAACTTTCTCTCATTCTCTCTCTGAATCTGCCGTCACGAGGAAGCTTCTTCTTTACATGCATTGTTTCTGAATTTCCTCTTCTCTTGAGAAACCGCTTCTCCGATTCTCTCTCTCTGCGATGGCCGCCACTGGTGAAGGGGTTAGTTAATATACCACCCCTCCTCCTCCTTCTTCGAGTGTCGGTTTCTCTTTTTAGAAATCGAATCTAGAACAATGAGACTTGATTCGTTTTGATTTCTCATTGATTCTTTCAATCTTGGTGGGTGTTAGAGGAAGCAGCAATTGGCAAGTTGTGCAGATGGGAACGCACCTCTCAAGTATCCAACCTTCAAGGCTCCTCCTAACCCTAGCCTCACCCATACCCTCATAGGTAAAAACAAAGCTTCAAGGATTACATCTTCTTATTAGGTTCAGTATCATCATGAGTTTACTAATGAGTGAAGTGACGATTGCAGATGTGTCTCCTCTTCTTGTTAAGGAGGAGGAGGAGGAGACTGCTTTCCCTTTGAGAGATGACCGTCCACTAGTGAGTCCTCCTTCTTGTGTACAAGTCAGTATTGGAACCATTACCAACCTAAGCCCCAAACTAAACTTCGATTTCTTTAAGTTACTGAACTCATATGTTAATTGCTTAACTAGTAGATCACACTGATCGATCTCAATGGGGATGTTAGGGATCATATGATAAAAGTGTTTGCTTAAGTCATTCATTTTGTATTAGGTCCAAGACGTGTGTACTATCTCTGTCTTACCTGACGAAGGCAATCCTGTCCCGCAATGTACCTCCCAGTTCACTCTCTTGAGCTTCGTCAAGGCTCTGCTTCCTTCTAAAAACCAGATGTTCATCGACGCCCAACTCAACTGTCAGAAGACTCAGAACCGCATCAATGTTCTTCTGGGAGGCACTGATTCCTACCAGTCATGCGTCGTTGACATTAACGTCGAGAAAGGCAACGCTGGTGAGGCCCATGACGGAGGAGTCGCTGGAAATGTCAAGTCCGAGAGTGTAGTAAGTTTTATACTATATTGCTTGGTCCATATCGAAAGATGATATCAAAAGGCCCTTACTCTTTTATGTGGTTATTACAATGTCTTTTTATACAGCATATGCAAAAGGTACTGCAGAGACAAGCAAGCATGACCACTGGTAATGATAAACAATGTTTCCAGTAAAAGTTGCTTAGTTTTGGATTTGTCTAATGTTTGTCTATGAAGTGAAATCTTGAGACCGTTATGTTGCAGATAAAGCAATCTCCGAGAGATGCCACGATGCACCAACCAACAGGTGGAGAAGATACAAGCGTGCCGCTTCATTTGACTCAAGGAAAATCGTCATCCTTTTCTCCATCTTGTAAGTATATACTAACTCTACCGCGTGTAATTAATCAATATATTTACCTAACGATGCATTCATTCACTGTGATTTGCAGATCAAGTGTGGGAACGCTGATATTGATCTACCTGACACTGAGAGTTAGGCAAAACGGAGACAACAGCTTCAATCATATGTAGTCCAAACTGTAACACTGGCCTCCTTTCTTCTTCTTCCCTGTCTCTGTTTTGAATCTTTTTTCTCCAAAAACTCGTTCCTAGCTTCATAATGTTGATAAGTCAACACTTTCTCTGTGAATAACACTTGCGAGTGCATCAATTGCATACGTTTCCTACCCATTTCTTAACCTTGTTTTAGGATCTCTTTTAAGTTTACTCCTAAATTAAAAACTAACCACTAAACTAGTAGGGAACTTTTGGAATGATCAGAGAAGACAGCAATGGCTAACAGAACTGAAATGCTGATCTTTTTTTTTACATTCGTACGTGATTGGGCATAAAGCACAATTGCACAAAGTAATACACCATCGATTAGTAGTTCTCTTGCTGATTGCAATTGAAGAATTTATTTGCCAAAGACTCAAAAACTCTGAGAGCTTATAAGATTCAGATTCACGATCAAACTCGTCTCTTATTAAGACAGAAACTTCACGAAAAGAAACAGAAACAAAATCCATATTCCGACAGCTAAAAAGAAACACAAACCCAGGTAATAAACCTTAACTGAGGACTAACCAAAAAAACCCTTACTTGCCACCAAATCTCATGCTGCTCCATGGAAACTTCGCCCCCGCCGCAGAAGCAGAAGCTCTCGCCGGCGTAGTCGTCGACCTTTCACCGCCGCCGCGACGACCTTTACCATTACCATACCCACCGACTTCCCTCTTCTCCTTCTGATCAAGCCAGTGACTCTTCTTATCATCCTCCTCCTCGACAAAGCTAGATCCTTTCACTTTACTCTTCCTGTCCTCCTCGATAAACTTCACCGGGAACAGATCTCTAGAAATCGACAAAGGGTTTTTGAGCGTGACGTAAGCCTTCTTGTAGTCGGCCTTCGCTATCAGCAGCCCGCCGCGCTTCTTCTTCTTCCCGTCCATGTTTAAAGTGTTCACCTTTTCGACCTCGAACCCGTAGAGAGACTCGAGGACTCGTTTGATCTCGATCTTGGTCGCGGATGGGATCGTTTTCAGCGCGAACTCGTGGATGTTCGTCAGCTTCGTCGGCATCAGAAGCTTGATCGGAAGATTCGCGAAATGAACCACTCGTCCTCCTAATCGACTCCCCATTTTGAATCCGAGTTTCTTCCTTCTCGCTGAGATTCAGAGAGCTTCCTTGAAATGAAAAGGGTTTTTGCTGCTTCTCTAAAATCCTCTTAACATATAAGACTAATGGGCCGATTAATACTAATGGGCCGAGTGACGTCTTAATGGGTAAACTTTCAGAACTTTTGATGTTAAGCAAGTGGAGGTAGAGTTGTAACCTCCTCTTTAAAATTCAACTTTTGAATATAGTATGTGCAGGTGGTCATGACTCATGAATAATGATCATGTTGAATATTATGAAATGATTTTTCTTATATAGTGAGGTCCTCTTTTGTATAGTAAACGGTATAGCAACGTTAATGTTGGTTTTCTTATCTTGTAGTAATTAGCTAAATCATAGCTTGGCTACTTAACTTCTGTAACACGAAATCTATTGTTTTGGATGAATGATTTTTTTTTACTACAATATCAAGAACTGAAAGATGTGTTGTCTCCTTCTCAAAAAAAAAAATTCAAAATTGAGTTTTATGTTTGATATTTCAGTCTCATTACAACAATGAAAAGATTTCAGAGGTACAAATGAGTGTAACAACTTATAAGATAAAGAAAACAACATTACAAAAGAAAATTGCACTTGTTACTTCCATTTCATAATATTCGCCAGGAGGATCATGACCACCTGCATATAGTCTCGGTTTTTCTGCTGAGAGATAGAATCTCATCATACTTTGAGCCATACACAAATCCCCATAACTGCAAACAATCACAATGGTGGTTCAGTAAAAAAAGCTGAAAAAAAAAAGAAATTTGAAATTTGAAGCAGGGTTGAAGTAAACCTACCTCCACTTCCTTAACATCAAAGTCCTGAGAGTTTGCAAGACAAGAGTTCCCGTATGTCTCTGAACATGCACTTGATCCGTGTAGCCTATTATTACAACAGAATGAATTGAAAGGAACATTGGTTTTTTTTTCTACTTTGTTGCAATATGATTTCAAGAGGTTTTTTTATAGGAAAATCTTACAGCTCACTGTCAAGATAGAGAGCAAACCGTCCACCACCGCCGAGAGCTAGAAAGTCTTTGGAACATAACGTGTAAAACCGATTTGCTCCTGCTCAAAGTGCAAAACCCATTATTTAAAAAGTGTAAAAGAAAAAAAAAAGACTCCAACAAGCTCTACGTTGCTAGGTAATAACAATACCTGTGGAATGGTATACTGTGGGTTGGCCAGACTTATCAGTGAAAACAAATGTATTGTTGGTTCCCTGACACACACAAAAAAAATGTCAAATTAATACTAGATTAAAAAAGAACGAAGGTTTTGATAAAGATTGGATATATCTGGGAACCAAACCTGATACTTATTATCAGTTGGAATCAAAGGTGACTCGACAAGACCACCAAACACCGAACCTTTTTTGTCTCCAACAACCTAAAACAACGTTGGTTTGCCATAGATCTCTCCATAAGAAAGGTATGGAACCAAACATTTTTGAGATTTAGTTTACCAGTAAACTGAGACCAGGCCAGAGTTGGCTTTTCCTGTACAGCGTTGAAAGTGATATACCGTGCCTCCATGTACTGAAAGATCGAACCAAATGAGTCACACACACATCACAGCGATAGAACATAGAGAATCAAACTATTAATGTGTGTGTAGTATCTGACCTGTAAAGCATTACCCATTTCCTGCCTTGAACAAGAGCAGGAAGTGAAGTATAAAGGGAACGCCTCGACTGCTCTTTTAACAGTAAAGAGGGATCTGAAATTTCAGGTAAAATAATTGCTTGTACTATTATTGTTGGCTCCTCTTTAACCACCAGCTTCTTCTCCAAGCCATCATCTTCACCATCATCAGGATTCACAACAGAAGTTCCTTTTCGCTCCTTGTGAAACTTAACAGCGTGGAAAAAGTTCCTCAAGTGGTGTTTATACCAAGACAAGAAGTTAGGCTTCTCTTCAGTGACAGACTCTCTTTGATTTCTCTTTGACTCATCCTAGTTTAAGAAAGAGTAATCAGGAAAAATAGACAGGAGCTCACACAAAACTGAGCATTATTTCACAATCAAATCCAAAATAATTAAGACCAAGCGAGCCCTCAACAAGGAAGATGGACTCCCCCAAGAACCTGGACTAAGTCAACAAAAAGATGAAAAGGATGAAAACTTTGGGCACCTGAGCAGATCTTTGGAGGGAGTGCACTGCTTTGCTTCTCATATATATGTGTTTACTCATGATGATCTTAGCCCTCCTTTTAAAAACTTTATTCTGTTTTTAAGGAGTGGGAACAAAGATTTAAAACTTTCAGATTCTTTCCACAGGATCCTCCCCTCCTGTTGACAAAAATGTTACACCACTAAATGAGTCACCCCTCTCTCTCTCTCTCTCTCTCTGTATTAGCTGTTGATTATCTTCCTAATTTATACGCTATTAACAGAAAGAAATGCCTCCTTATTATTTTTCTATTTTGAATATCTTATCCAAATTCAATTCCCTCTGAAAACTTTCTGAGACAAGCTTTAACTAAATATAAGAAAAGGTTATTCGGTAGACTGTATTCGGGGTGAGGTGAGAGTGAAAGGTGACGAACACAAAGTAGACCTCATGCTTCATGCTGTTCTGTTATATCCATAGTATATGCTAATTATAATTTCTTATGTAGGCGTTACAATCAAGAAGAGAATTTAGTGTTCTCAATAATCAAAAAGACTTCATGGCCCAATGGATAAGGCGCTGGTCTACGAAACCAGAGATTCTGGGTTCGATCCCCAGTGAAGTCGCATCTCTTTCTTTTTTTTTTCCTTTTTTGGTATCAACTATCAAGTGACCCATACTCCTTTTTTCCTATTAAGGAAAGCAAAGAAGCAGAAACAAGCGTCTATTAAAGATCAGGTTATATAGAGAATACGTTAACAAACTCCAAACGGTTAAAGCCAAAGACAACAATCCATACAAAGATTAAGCTCAAAGCGTTTTCGGCCATCTAAGAAACTAGTAGGTTCTAAAAGAACATTAAACGTTGAGAAGCTTTGATTTTATTACCAAACCGCCACAGAGTTTTTTAGACCAAAGAGATGCTGCTCTCACCGCCTGGTGGCTTCCTCACACCTCCAAAGTAGTCTCGGGACTCTGACTTCCCGTCTGCAAATATATTGTTCCCGCTCATCTCCCTGAGCTTGGCTGAGCTTAGCTGCTTGTCCCCAGTTCCAGGCGACACATCTCCTTTGAAAATACCATTCCCCGTGAGCTCCTGAAACTTCTGGTCATGTATCTTCTTCGACGTCTTCACTTCAGGCTCTTCACTAAACAGTATGTTGCTCTGTCCTCCCGCAGGCTGTTCAAACAAAATCTCATGATTCCTAAACCACTTTGAAGCAACGCCAAGAATGATTGATAGATTACTTACATTGGAAACTTTAACAGAGGTGCGAAGGTTCCTTGGAGCAGGCTCTCCCATGTCTCTGTTACCTCTTCTAGCTTCTTGCTGAGCAGCAGCCAAGGACCGAGGAGGCTGAATCTCAGTTGGAGGACCGAAGATGTTGTGACCGCTTATCTCCTCGATCTTAGCGCTCGATATCTGCTTCTTGCTCTTTAGGTCTGCTTCGGTTAGCAAGTTTCCGCTCAGCTCTCTCTGCTTTGCAACCTCGGTTAAGGTGGTTGGCTTCTTGGGGGAGACATTACCGTCGGCGCTGAAAGATATCTGACTCACTCCGTTCAGAGTTTGCTGCAAAAAAGAAACTCACAGTTACATTACATGAAACAAATCTTTTCCTTTCTATCATAAATCTGTTGAGAAAGATAATAATAAAAAGTGAAGTGTTACTTGATAGTAACGAAGTCCGGTGGCAGAATCGGATTCAGAGACGCCTTTGGGCTCATTAGTAAAGATGCCACTACCAGTCATCTCTTTTAATTTGTAACCTGAGCAGTTCTTCCTATAAGAAATAAAAAGTATGAAACCATCAAAAACAAAGTAGGTAAGAAATGAAGCAACTAGGTGTGGAAAGATTTTTTACTTTCTAAATTAAAACACATTCAAAGATCTCTTCATTAGATTAGTGAGATAAAACAATGTCACTATTACAGATCACTTTCTAACCTGAGCAGTTCTTCATATAAAGATCAGTTAAAGAAACCAAGTTTTTAAAAATTTGGAACCATCAAAAACAAAATAGGTAAGAAATGAAGCAACTAGGTATGGAAGGTTTTTTACTTTCTAACATTTTACCAAAGAAAAAGATTTTTACTTTCTAAATTTAAAAACATTCAAAGATCTACTTCTTTAGATAATGGTATAAGCAATGTCACTATTACAGAACAGTAGTTTAACATGTAATGGTGGGGTTTGAATGAACTGACTTCAAACAAAGAAACCATTTTTTAAAAGAAAAAAAAAAGGCAATCACTTTCAGGACTTGAGAAGCAAGATCAAGCTTTTAAAAACTCTGTTTTTCATTTCTAAACACAAGTATCAAAATCAGGGGTTTAAAACAAACAAATCCAGGTAGTAGATCTGCATTAGAGAAGAGATTAAGTGGATGTTTACAGCTTATTAAGGGACTGAGCTTCCTCGTCTGTGATCTGACCGCCGCCGAGAACCTTGCTGATTCCATCTGACGGCTGAAAATGAATAAAGAACAATAATAAACTCTCAGCTTTTTTTTAAAAAAATGGAAAGAACATTTCAAGGAGAAGAAAGGCAACCTGGTGAGAACGAGCGGCGGAAGATGATGAGTGATCAGGAGGAGGAGTTTCGGACCAGGAAAGCAGATCGGCGGTGGAGGTGTGAGGGTTTCTCACTGGCGTGCTTCTCTCCATCTTTCTTTCTAACTGTTTTTTTTTTGAAAAAAAAAGCTTTTTTCTTCCGATCTGAGCTTTTGAGCTATGTCTTTATATCATTTAAATATATCTACCAACATTTTCGTAATTTTCGTTTAATATTTGTATATTCTATTTTGTTTGCAACATTTTCTATCTATATTAATTTATTTTAAATTTCACATGATTCAAACACATATTCCACCAAACCATTACAAATTTGAAAATTTTCCTAATTTTCGTTGAATATAATTCCAAACATAAGATTACAAGTAGCAGACAGAACGTGAATGAGATGAGATTGCTTTACAAAAACAAATGGGCCTTGAATGTCTACAGCTGAAACAAAATGTTGTGGGCATTTTGTTCAATGGTTTTAAAGCGTCATTCACTAGTCCAACAAGTGACACTAGAAAGAACAAGATTCTTTTTTTGTGAACCTGTCCTTGATGTCTATGCCGAAACAAGAAACCTTGTATAGCTCTATAGCTCTTTTTTTGTTTGATTTAGTCTAAAATAATTGGATTTTTGAATTTACATAAACAATTAAAAGTACGAGTGTTCTTAGAATTGATATGATGTGTGGTGTTTACTTTGTTTTCAATTAAATTATTGTTTTGTTTGATTTAACTTTTTAATTCTGTGTTATTCAGGTTTAATATATTTCAACTACTGTGTTTATAGATAAGACAAAGTAGTGTTATTACAGTTTTGTATTAAAACCATAATTATATAACACATGGGCTTGAAATGAATGGCCCAGACAGACAACACGTTTGTGGACAAAGGGGCCTTTTCCTTTAGCCACCGACACAAGTCACACTACAGCATCCGGTTCTGTCGGCAGCTCCGTAATGACTGCAGTGCCCCTTCTCACGGAAGTCGATTCTGTGGACCCCACGTTAATTAATTTTGACTTCTGATCAAAAAGAACATTTATTAATTTTCCACGCAACATTTTACAAGTTTAGAGAAAACTTAAAATAACAATATTTTACGAGTATGAAATTTTATTCCACATTTATAGATTGATTTATAAATACAATTACTCCAACCTCCACTAGTAATCTGTTATTCTATTGCATTTCAGCGAAATTTTGCCGAAATTATCGAAAATTAAAAATAAAAATACAAAGAAGAAAAATAAAGAAACAAAGGGAAAAAAGAAGATATAATGAAATGCAAAATTTCAATTTTTCTTGCCTTCCTCACCGCCATCTTCCAAGTACTCTTTCTTCCTCCTCTCCGCACTAGACAACAAACAAATCAGAAGAAAACACGTGGCGTAAACACCGTGCACCTTCCAGTTAGTCTTCGGAGGCTGACGAAGCACCACCCTATGAAACACCGCCACGTAATAATGCAGACCCACCGCAAAGCCCACGAACGTCTGAGCCAGGCCCAATACTCTAAGGCCCAAACCACAATCAGTCGAGAAGACGAGGACGAGGTACATGAGGAGAAGCAAGAGGTAGAAGACGTAGCCCAAGGTCTGCATGATCTGCAAGCATACGTAGGTGGAGCTCGACGTGGCGTAGAGGAACTTGAGAGGCTCGACGCCGGTGACGAGCGAGGAGAGGCAGAGGATGGAGAAGTAGATGGAGAGGTAGATTTGGATGAAGATGAGGAGTTTCTGGAGGGAGAAGTAGGCTTTGAAGCGGTTGAAGACGAGGGAGACTAGGAGGAGAGGGACGAGGATGAAGACGAAGGAGACTACGGAGGCGATGGTTGGTGAGTACTTGTTGCCGAAGTAAGGTTTGAAGTTCTTGGTGATCTCTTTGTTGGCTTTGTTGATGTAGCTTTTCGATGTGGTTGAGATTCTCTCTAGGTCTGGGATGAGTGATCTTTGGAACCTGGTTGGGAGGTCTCTGAACTCGCTGACGAAGTCTTCGTCTTCTTCGTCGTCTAGCCAGAAGGGTTTGATTGCTTTCTCTGCTGGTTTGGGCTTGGTGGCTGGTTTTGTGGATGGTGGTGCTTTCTTTTTCTCTGGAGGTGGAGATAGTTTGGAGGTTTGTGGTTTTGTGGTGGTTTTGTTTTTTGACGAGGTTGATTTGGACAGATCTGCTTGTTTCTTGGTCGAAGAAGTAGAATTTGAGGATTTGAGCTTCTTGAGGTCTGATCCGGCCTTGGTCGAGGAAGTAGAGTTTGAGGGTTTGAGCTTCTTGAGGTCTGATCCGGCCTTGGTCGTGTTGGAAGATGATTTGGTTGAGTTGAGTTTGGAAGAGGTAGTCTTGGCGAGTTTAGTTTGGTTCTTGGTCGATGAAGAGATCGGTTTAATGACCTTGGGTTGGTTCTTTTTTGTACCGGATGTTGATGATGGTGATGTAACAGAATCTGTAAGCTTCTTCTTCTTGCGAGGAGGAGGATTGGTTTCCTCAACATCATCGCTAATGTCTAGATCTTTTACCAACAGTCTTCTCACTCGAAAATGTAGATCTAAGGGTTGTGTTTGTTGTAGCTCATCATCAACAGAAGTTTCTGATGAGGCAAAAGTAGCAAAGAAAGAAGAGCAAGAAAAGAGGAGGAGCAACAAGAGTACCTTTCTAAAACACAAGTACTTGAGTGGAGCCATTATTTCTCTTTGCGAAGAGAGATCACAAGCTTGTCAATATATAGAAAAAAAGAGGGGAGAGACAGAGAGAGAAGCATTAGTGACAGTGTGCTTATGTGTATATATATGAGTGTTTGCGTGTGAACCAAAGAGAGAAGATGGAGACCAGAGAATTTACTAGTTCGGTCGTTTTTTGATATTATTCAATTCATTGTACGTTACTACTTGTTTTTAACCTCACCGTCATGTTGCAGATTTTCTGCTCTACTTGTCTCGTTCTCTATATGATTCGTTACTTGTTTTTTGTATGTATGTGATTGTTCGTATTGGGTAACTAGTAAAAAATAAATATTCATTGTACGTGGGAGAGTAAAAACAATTGTAATCATTTGAGAGATCTAAATATGAGAACAGTCGCTTTCTTTAGTATCTTTTGAAGAAGCTTTTTGAGTGTGTACTGTACATACAAAAATCATACACTTTTACATAAAAACAAAAGGAATTTAATCGTAACTACTCCCACAACTCCTAACTGATACTGGATTAAATGGTGATCATATCCTCTATCTTTCCAAAATTAAAATTATTATACTTTTAGGTTGGTTTGTAGATTAGCATCGGGTCTAATTTTGTATGCGCTCATTTGTTAAAAATAAATTATAATCACAAAACCTAACAAGGCAAAAAGGTTTTTGTTTCTTTGATTACATCAAATAAAAATAATGTATACTATATGAGCTAATCATAAAAACAAACATGAAAAGGAAATAAAGAAGAATGATAAGAATTGAATGCGAAAGTGAGAAAGTTGAGATCAGTCACATGGACGACCAAGAACGACACCTTTTGATATGTTCCTTCTTTCTCAACGCGCTTTCATTTGGCTTTTGCTCATGTGCTTAACAAATTAAAATAAAATAAACTTTGTATCCTCATGCATACTTTTATTGATAACTTGCAAATTGCACATTCATAATAATTGACCGACTGATTCCAAGCTTGTAAACGATAGAGTACTTCTTCAGTATTTTTTTCTATTAATTGTAAAAATTTAACGTGAGTGTTTATATAGTCACATGGCACCTACATATTCCTAAGTTTGATTTCATTTTTAATTTGACTTTGAGAAATGTGTCTATAATGAAATCGCTTGCTTGTTTTCAACTCATAGATACTACAAGTAGTCGAGTTTATGGATGTTCACAAAATCAAATACGATGGTGTTTAAAACACTTGATTCTCTAAACAACTATGGCAAACAAACACGCTTAAAAAAAGAATCAAACAAGTCGTTGTCTTTTTGTTTGGACACCTAACACTAACTCGCAAATTTGTCCCAACTCCCAAAGTCAACAATCAAAGACTTTTTGACTCCATTTACGCTTTTGACTAGTGCGCAAATATTCAGTAACAGGTGAAAGTCGTGAAAAGATAAAAGTATATTACCTGATGATAAAAGTAGATATAAAACTATGAAACGAAGGTAACCGCTAACTGCTAGGTAAAGTAAGTTTTATCGAATAATATAATGTTCAGTTAAAAAAATGATTCGCTGACCAACGTCTTTGATCTAGAATATTGTATCTACTAAAAATCCAGGAACACATCCCAAAATGTGAATGTGGACTTTGGACTCTCGCACACTGTATTTAATGTAACCTGTATTTCTATAATGCGAATGGATATTTATTTATGAGCCATATCCTATATGGTTTGGTATCCAGACACTTAACTGTTCATATGCTTGACATTAATGTTTTGGCCGCTAAATTCGCTGGATCCTATGTAAAAATAGTGGCAGATAGCCAAAAGCATCTACCTATACACGCGTTAATATAATGCTAACTTTTCTATCTATATTCCATATACCAACATTACTTTTGAATGTATATATTTTATACTGCATAAGAGAAAGAAAAATTTGTGAGTTGTAGATTAGTTTTGTTGAAAGTAGGCGTAGGCAAAAAAAAAACCAGATCGAAGAAACAAACTGTACCTGAAACTGGAACCGAAACCCTCAAATACTCAAATGGTTCTTGTATTTCTAAATTATAAATAGTCGAACCGAATCAGAACCGAACCGAAAACTGAACAGATACTCAAATACATAAAACATTAGTTATATATACATATAATATAACTAAGTATATATATTTAAAATTTTGTTAAGAGTATCCAAAAATAGTTGAAAAAGTTAAATTATTAAAAAATATCTGAACTACCCTAAAGTATATGAAAAGTATTCGGATATTTTTATCTGAAATATCTAAAGTTATCCAAAATATTCGAGATTTTATCCGAATTATCCTATTTATTTGATATTTTATTCAAAATACCTGATATTTAATTTGAACTATCCGAACTATTCGAAAAATTCGAACCCGAACCAAATGAGAACCGATTTTTCCGGGTATTTCTTGTTCCTAGCTTTACTATCCAAACCGAACCCGAAACTACCGAACCAAACCGAAGCCGAAAATATGTCCAGTAGTAAATTGATTTTTTAACCTCCTATCTGAACTACCGGATATTCAAAATATCCAAACAGAACCAACCTCAGATACAGACATCAGCTAATTTACGCTAAACACATCTCGGGCCTACTACTACACCATACTACACTTGGCTCTACACATTTACCGAGCTAACCCCTGTCCACTTCCCCTTCTTCTACGTGAGGCGGGGAAAGTCAGAGCGGAACCTAAGAACCGATACCCGAAAGCCCAAGCCTAGCTGAAAGACAAAGAAACTACGTTTTATATATCACTTGCTCAAACGAGTGAGGTGGACCAAGTGCTAAGCATGTTCCCACGGGCCAATATTGGGCCCATTTAAATCAACACCATCAAACAGTCGAAACACACCAAGTTTTCATAACGTAACTTTGATTTTGACAGTTGCAATCGCGCTTCCACAATGTTCTCGGACTCACCTCCACCTACGGATCCGGATTCACCCCAACCCGAAACCCGACCCGAATCCAACCCCTCCTCCCCTCATTTCACCGCCGCTACCAATCCCGGCATTCGAATCATCCGCACCAGATTTCACATCCCCCTCACGATTCAACTCCCTGGACGAACTCACACACGACCTCGGCTCCCTCCACGAGCTCTCAACCCGCGGCTCATGGGAAGCGATCCTCGACAAAATCTCCCAAACCAGAGCCCTCTTCCTCCTCGCCAAGCCTCACGAGCATCTCACCTATCTAACCTACCAAGTCATGGCTCTAACAAAGCTCCGCCGCTCCGACGAAGCCTCCCGCGAGCTCACCGCATTGCACGATTTCGACGACGGGGCGCATTACAGGTACGAATCGCACCCCGAGATCTACCCGAATCGGAAGGGATCCTTGGTGCCTTTCGCCCTGCGGTGGCTGCACGCTTTGATTCCGACTAGGATCGGGAATCGCTTAGAATGGTTATACACGTTGCTTGATTTCGTTAGGGGTAGGATTAGAGAGAAGGGAGATGATTGTTCTGTGGAGCTGTGCAAGAAGAGGGAGAGGTTTGTGATGAGTTGCTTGTTAGGTTTTCACTTAGGTCACAAGGAGTTTGGTGTGTCGTTGGAGTTAATCAAGGAGCTGATCAAGCGTGATCCGTTAGATCACGTTTTGGTATCGAAGCTAGGGTATGTTCAGATGCAGTTTGGTGATGTCGAAGGAGCAAAAGCCACGTTTAATCGAATCGAGAAGAGCAATGAGAATCTTGTGGGGAGGAACAAGGCTTTGGTTCATGTTGTGGCCAAGGACTACGCAGCTGCTGTGAGGGAGTATGAGGAGTGCATCGAGAGAGATAGCTCGGACGTCGTCGCGGTCAACAACAAGGCTCTTTGTTGATGTACTTGAGGGATCTGTCCGATGCGATCAAGGTGATGGAGAGTGCGTTGGAGAGAGTGCCGACCGCGTGGTGGTGAACTTGTGTAGTATGTATGAGTTGGCTTATGTTAACCACACCGATGCCAAGCGGACTTTGAATACTTGGATCACACGCGTTGCTCCCGATGACTTTGATTCCTCTTGTACCAGGATTTCAGGTATTGTATATATGTTATTCCGTTCGTGGATATTTCCCCTTTCAAATGTTATGATTACTTGGATGGATATACTGAGAAGTAGTACGCGATCTAGTTAGGTGAGATAGTAGAGAAGATGTTCTCTACCGGCCCTATGCATATTCCTGATACAAGTGAATCATCTACATTGAGAAGTAGTAACTAGTAAGTGATCTAGTTAGGTGATCAGGATGAAAAATTGCGTGAGACATTCTCTTGCATGCTTCGCCATACCCATCTTGCTTATAAAGAGTTTGTCATTTCAAAATTTTCAACCAATATATGATTTTAAGCAAGAGAATTTGTCCATTGTCCTCAATGTAGTTTTCTTGTTAGGTATTCAGAAATGAAGACCCCTTGTCAAAGTTAATACATCACAAGAAAGCTTTGTGGGGGCAACATTATATGTATCTTAATTAAAAAAATCAGAACGAATAAATTCTCTTACAATATGAATCTACCAACGAACTCCTTCATAACAACCCTTTGTGTATTGGTTTAGATAAAGGAAAAGTAAAGATTCTTACTTACCTTACACAGCAAAATTTTCTCCATGAAGCTAAACAACCACCAAAGTAACCTCCAGCACAAACCTACAGTTAGCTTGTGTCACAAGTTTAAAACCCAGATTCACAATATATACATAGTTAGGATTCACAAATCGATATGACCAAAAATTTGATATGGAGTTCCATACATTTTCCAACGAAATTGTATTCTTCGATCTAGAAACAAACGTACCAAACAAAACAGGACAGCATTTTCACATCCTCGAGTTTGGTGCGATCATCGTATGTCCAAGAACACTCGAGGAGGTAGAGAGATTCACAACGCTTATACAACCCAAAGACCTTTCGGTGGCTTCGTTGAGGTCGTCTAGGTCAGACGGGATCACGAGGGATAAGGTCGCGGATGCACCAAGTTTCGAAGATGTGGCTGAGAAGATCTATGGTCTATTGAACGGTCGGATTTGGGCAGGTCATAACATTAGAAGGTTTGACTGCGTTAGGATTAAGGAAGCCTTTGCTGAGATTGGTAAAGCTGCGCCTGAGCCCTCAGGGATCATTGATTCTTTGGGGTTATTAAGCGACAAGTTTGGCAAAAGAGCTGGTAACATGAAGGTACGTACCATGCAAACGCGAATTAGAAAATATTAAGGTCTTTGTGAAAATTTAAAACGTATACTTAACAAAGCTTTAATCATATGGTAGATGGCAAGTTTGGCTGCGTATTTTGGTCTTGGAGTGCAAAAACACAGGTATATACCTTGGTTATATTTATGTGTGTATTAATGTTACGTTTCTCGTAAGACAAATATTAACACACGTAAATGTTAATATCTGCAGGAGTCTTGATGATGTTCGAATGAATTTAGAGGTCCTCAAGCATTGTGCAACAGTGCTTTTCTTGGTATGTAGTCTTTTCTTTATTTCTTCTCTTTTCTTTTGTCTTAAGTTTATTTATTATTTTTCATAATATTTATATATATATATAGATATATATATATATTATATAATATATATCAAAAAATCATTTATATACGTATGGATATATCTATGCAGGAATCTACACTTCCCAATCAATTGGAAGGAAAATTGGAAAGTTCTTCAAAAATAATGACAAGAAGTCGAAGTAGTTACCAAACAGCCCAAAGGGCAATGCCTTACTCCAAGGGTAGTCTCGTGAAGGTAATAGTTTTCCTTCATCATCTTCAAGTCATAACAAATTTATATTAAGATTTTACTAGTATTATTATTATTTTTTCTTATTTTTGACTCAATGCAGATGACACATAATGTGAAGGATCTCCTAAGCAAAGCTCAAGGCAACCAAGCTCTTCAAAGCTTGATTAAACATTCTCATTCTTTGCTTAGATGATTACTGCACCCCTTAGTGATTATTATTATTTTTCTAATTTGGAAAATAAATTCAATTGTATATGTTGCACATTTGTATTTACGTTATCCACTATATTGCCAGAAGTTCAGTAGAAAACTATTAATTTTGTGTTTCCCATCACTGGTATCCTTATCCTATGTGTACTTAACCTCCATATGTATGGAACGTTGTAGAAGTACCCCAACACCAACACTTGTTAGTTATTTCAGTTATCCAATCAATCACGTCTAACTGAACCCAAAGAAATTTAGAAAGAGCCTGTCCGTTCACCGCGAAGGGAAGTTCAACAAAGCCAAATATGTTTGCTAATTTCGTTTACCATTTGCAAAATTGATCGTCTACATTCTGACTATACTGCTTTGTAAAAATTAATAAAAATGGTTTTAGATAATTTCTTATCAAAACTTAAAGTTTAATAGTTCAGAATGATACTACATGCGTTAATTTAATTCCTAAAATATTACATTTTTCTTTGATTCGACTAAAATCTTGATCAGACTAACAATGACTTAAGTATATGCCAAACAAGCTAATAGAGATTATTGTATGATTAGTATTTTTTGAATAAAAATATTATGTGGTTAGTACACTTTCATAAATAGTACGAGAAACTTCCTACATACATCAACATCATTTATATATAAAAATAAAGAATGGAAAATAAGAAAGTGAAATAAAGATAAATGTGTGGCGTGGAGAAATATAGAAAAAGGTTTTAGAAAGGCTACAAATTATTAATTTGCAAATGTACGTATGGCCACAACCATACCTATCAAACTTTTACAACGCCATTCAAATATATATGTCCAAAACACCTTTGTATACTTCCTTCATCCTCCATTAAATAAAAGAAATTATAAACCATAAGATTCAGTCACTACAAGAAAAATCGGTATTAGTAGCATCCGAAAAACGCTATCATATCGTTTTTGTAGCGTTTCGAAGAACGCCGTGACAGCCGCAGCTATAATAGACCCCCCACATATCATAGCGTTTTTTTGTGTGCTATAATAAATAGACATATTGTAGCGTTACTCGTCTACTACTGATTAATCTTTTTATAGCATTGGTTTAGTGATATAATGTATCTTTTCATGACGTTTCTAAAATACTGTAAAATATGTTATAATGACATGGATACAATGCTATGTTATTATTTCTCATTCATATTTTAAAATTATTATTAAAATTATAAATTAATATATTTTAATCCACGTTTAAAATTAAAATTAAATTCTAATATAAATGGTTTGAGAATAAAATTATTTATTATTAAAATTTTGGTTTACAGATGATATCGGTTTATTACAAAAACCGGTTTACAGCCAAACCCGGTTTATTAACTAACCCTAACCAAACCTAACTAAACCACGTTCTTCTTCAATCTCCGGCGCACTCCTTGTTGACGCCAAGACCACCAGCCACGATCACCACGGTAAAGATTTTTCAGTCTCCTCAACCGCGCTCAGCCACCATTGTCGACGCCGAGACCACCACTGTTGATGCCGAGACCACCACCATCAAGTTTCTTCAGCCTCCTACGCCTTCTTAAACTAAGAGCAGATAAACAAAACCAGAATCAGAGCAGTGAGAGAGAGAGAAAGGGAGTTCGAGAGAGAGTGAAAGAAGGAGACCGACGAAAATGGATCTGAGATGCGATGGTGTGGTGGTTGTGATGAGCGGATGTACAATCATTTTCTCCAACCTCTCATGTGTTGAATCGACCCTACAAACAAAACAAATAAAATCAGATTTAAACTGACAGAGAGAGAGAGAGAGACAGAACCAGCGGTCGTCGTCGTCCTGCCTGGTTTGAATAATCTGCTTTTTTGAGATGTGTCGTATGTGAGAGAAAGATTACGAGACTGAGACACAGAAACGTGTCTGTGTGAGATGAATCTTGTTCGTGAGTGAGGGGAGTAGAGAGAGAGAGAGAGAGAGAGAGAGAGAGAGAGAGAGAGAGAGAGAGAGAGAGAGAGATGATTAAGAATAAAGATAGAGGAGATGAAATCTGAAAATAGAAGATGGAGGAGAGATTTGTCGATGGAAGAGAGATGGAGAGAAAAGAGATCTGTGAAGATAAGAGAAAAAAGAAAAGAAAACATCTCAGCCATTCATTTAATTGTATCCTACGGTGCAGAAGGTTATCCGCGTGATGAGAGTTGATTGGCCCATAGTTTTTCTTTTCTTTTTTAATAGCTAGCCAATTTTTTTTCTTTTTGTTTTTTTCTTTTGCTGTACTATTTTAAATATTTTGATAATTTGGTTTATAATTTTAAAATATGATGTTTGAAATCAAATTAAAATTTTAAATTAATACTTATAAGTTTAGTTTTAAAATTTTATTAACTAATGTTATAATTGTTGACTATTAGTTTATATAGTTGTGATTGAGTTTAAAGTATATGGTTTGAGATTTGTGAAATAGAATTGTGGCTAAGTTAAAACTTGAGATAAATATTTGAAAAGAAAAAGATTAATAAAGTTGTGATTTATACAAGGAATAGGTTTTAGTTTAGTAGTTATTTGAAAAGATTATATTTAGTATGACTTTGTATGTAGGGTTTAAGTTTGGGGTCTAGGGTATTATATTTAGGGTGTAGATTTAAGATTTAGTGTTTGAGGTTTAAATTTTAAATTTGAGATTAGATTTTAAATATGATCAAACTATAGATTTTGAATTTAAGTTTTAGATTTAAATTATATTATGAAAAAAATTAAGTTTTAAAATTAATGTTTAGGGTATAGAAACATGTTTAGGGTTTAGGAACATGAAGTACACCAAATTCCATATAATAGTCTCACACTAAACATATAAACCCCTAAACTATTATATATAAAATATTATATAATAAAAATCCATTTTTATGCTTTAGTTTTAGTGTTTTACACTCAAAAGTATAAATTAAAATACAATTATTTTGCAATAAATTATGATTTTTTACATCTAACACAACTATATAAAATATACGATGATATATAAAATATTTTATAACAAAACTCTAATTATCATTTAAACATGGCAATTTGATCTATAAATAAAAATTTATATTTCATTAAATTTATAAAACATACATTATTTCATATATCATCCAAAAATACACATAAACAAAAACAATTAAGTCTAGGGGCTTCATCTTCAATCTTCAAAAAAATTCCAAAGATCACCTGCAAGGACAAAGCGGTGCACTATACGAATCCTTATGCTCAGTCATACCCCGTTCCCAGAAACAACCACTTCATTAGCTAAGAACTAGAGGCCGAAATGTTCACATGCATAGACCAATCTCTTCTGTAGAATCACTGAATCACTATTCTACAACTAGAAGACTTATCCATTTGGTTTAGTTAAGCACTAGAACTGAAGATTTTAATTAATACCGACTCAATTTTTTCAGCAGATTCATTCACTATTACAAGAAGAAACTCAACATCTTCATTAGTTAATAAGCACTAGATTTCAAGATCTTCACATGAACTAACTCAGTTTTTCTTCAAGTAGTTCATAACCAATCGAATGATAGAAACTTTTGATGAAAACACCACCTGTTCAACAAAATCCCACATCAAGATTTCTAATAGCTACTGCCTACTGTATATATATCAAGAAAACAACGCCAAACATCTTCTGGCAAGTCATTATCTACAAGTAGAAAGAACCAATCTCCTCCAAATCATATAATCTTTGAAGAAAGAACAGAAAGCTGAGTCAACACAATTCTACCAGAAAGTTGGAGACTTTAAGGTTAATTTACAAACCTTGATGACGACAGAAGTAACTCCTTTGTCAACACATAAGTAAGTTCCCGAGCAACGAGCGTACTGCTCTGAGAACTTCCTCATAATCTCCACAGATTTCTTCACACAACTTCAGATTGGACAAAAAAAAAGAGACAATACAAACAGCAACTCAATATTAGATAAGTTCTACAAGTTCAATCACGTATGTTCACTGAGACCAACTAAGAAACAAATAAATGAGCAAGTACAAGACAGTCAAAACTCCAGTGGAGACAAACGTACCTTAGATTGGCGGCCACGAGCTCGAACACGGCGGATCTATGAAGCGGTGGAGAAAACGGCGGAGACAAAGCAAGACCCGACCCAGAATGTGGTGAAACATTCAACAACCTAAACAACCAAAACTAGTCTTGATAAAGAACACACCACAAACAAAGATGAACTTGTAAAGAAGACTTAGACCTGCCCAAAGCCGATGAACAAACCATCAAGCTGCTCCTCAGTGACCTAAGCCCAAAAGTTTAAGATAGTATAAGTGAGAATATCGTAAGCCTGTGGAGGAACCATTGAAGAAAGGTGGAAGCTTTTACAAACCTGAGCAATTGAAATTGATAATACGAAAGGAATAAGAAGAAGAAGCGAGAGATGGCAAAACTGATGGTGGCGAAGAGCGACGGAGGAAGGCGAAGGAGCCAATTCGCCGTGGATGGAGGAGTTTTGGGAAGAAGACGAAGAGTCTACGACAACGAGATCCAGTGGCTTGACGGATTAGGGTTCCTTAATTCGACTTCGAACAAGGCCAATGGATCATGTTTCTTCGATTGAAATGATAGATCAATTCTGAATGAACAATGAAGAAGAAGAAGATGGAGAGAATGAATATTTTTTCTTTTGTAAAAAATAACTTATTTTTTTTGGTGCGAATGTGAAATTTCACCAAGTGTTTTTACCTCCAAAATGACATTCCAGCTACGAAACTGATTTTTCGGTTTCCTTTTAATGAAATTTTTTCGTAGCACAAATTTAAAACTTGAATAGAGTTGTGATTCGATTTTAACACTTTTGGTAGCAGTTCGTGAATTCGTGCTACCACGAACTGCTACCAATATTCATATTTCTTGTAGTGAGTGTTTATATCTTCTCATGTCGACCAGAGCATCATATCTCTACTCATGTAATTTTACTCAAATTAGTATATGACGCCATTGCTGCAAATGCAATGTATATGTGGCACGCGAGTCAAATTCACACGTTTGATCTTAGCCTATACTTACGTTCAAAAAAAGAAGAAGATCTTAGCCTATACTTAAAAAATTACGTTAATGGGGTTTCTTATTTTCTGTTTAGTGTAATAAATTACATCATTTTGAAAATGTTGAAACGAATGTATTAGTATCCTTTTATATGTGAAAAACATATAATATGATAATATTTTATAGATCAGTGACAAAAAAAAAAGATAATATTTTAGATATATACTTCTTACATAATGGTTAGTCTCAAGTTTTATGGTACATTACTCGGTCATAATTAACCAATTAAGAAGATTTAAAGGTAACTTTAAATTTATTAAATATGGAAAATAAGTATACCTCGAAATCATCGGAAATTTTATTAATAAATTTATGAATAGTAGCATCCATTAATTAAAGGATTTATAACACTGTACGAATCTACCAGTATCTCCAAATAATACATAAAAACGTCCACGAAGAAATATTTATAAAGTTGAAAAGATTAATAAAACATTATACGTTAATTACTATGATAAAAAAACTAATTATAAATGTTGAGACATATGTACGCTTGTAGATTCATAATTCACGTGTCAAAGCAAGTCAACAAGATTCCACGGGACCCAACTCAACGAAGACAAAGAGTCAAAAAAACGTTCAGACATTGTTTTCAAACGACCGTTATTAGCCACGTTAGTTACTACACGCTCCATCTCTGGAACGTGACATCCACCCAGAATATGTGGCAGCTAAATGTGGTGTGTGTTTACTCCACTCTCGTTTTTTCCGTAACCGAGGAACAACTGTCATTAACTAACTGTAACGGAGACGATGTCCGAAACACTGTCGTTTTTACTGATTGAGTAACGGAAGTAACTAACGTCCCCCACCTTGTTCGAGCACCTTCAACAAAAAATGTGGGTCCGACAAGAGACAATCCGACAAAACTTTGCTATTAGGCAAAACGACGCCACGTGTATGGTCCAGGGCTCCGACGTGTCACACTTTTTCTCTCCGCGCCTCTCACGTGCGAGACCCCTCACACGTATGATTCACTATTAGCCATCAACGAACTCTCTCACATGCATTGGCTAAAACTTAGAGGGTCCACCAACCACTGATACCACGCCACGTGTGTCTCTCCTCCTCGCGCTCTTTTTTCTATAAATAGCTTCCACTTAAGAGAAGCTCAAACCCACACAAACTCGATTCAATTCAAAACAGAGTCTGAAAAAATGTTCATCGAGAGCTTCAAAGTCGAGAGCCCGAACGTGAAGTACACGGAGAATGAGATTCAGTCTGTGTACGATTACGAGACCACGGAGGTCGTTCACGAGAACGTTAACGGTGCTTACCAGTGGATCGTGAAGCCTAAGGTTGTCAAATACGATTTCAAAACCGACACTCGTGTCCCCAAATTAGGGTAAAACAAAGTTTCGATCTTTTTTCACTCGCTTCCTCGGTTTCTCCGTCGTGAAGTTTCAACATTTTTTTGTTTTTTTTTTGGTTTCCGACAGGGTTATGCTTGTGGGTTGGGGAGGAAACAATGGATCAACCCTCACCGCCGGTGTAATTGCCAATAAAGAGTGAGTCTTTTTGTTCAAATGTTATTGGATTTTGTTTTTTTTTGTTTTTAAAGATCTGATCGGAAAAAAATAAAACATAAACAGAGGAATCTCGTGGGCGACCAAGGACAAAGTGCAACAAGCTAACTACTTCGGGTCGTTAACACAAGCATCGTCTATTCGTGTCGGATCCTTTAACGGCGAAGAGATCTATGCTCCTTTCAAGAGTCTCGTTCCAATGGTCCGTTTTCTTAAAACAAAATCTAGATTTGTTTTTCTTCTTAATTATGTTTATGATAGCTACGATAACACAAGAAGTTTATTTAATTTTCGAATGCGTAAGATAAATAAATGTCTTCGACTAGATAATTAAAATATATGGAATATATGCAAATATCTCTTTGCATCAATTTAACATGGAGATTGTTGAAAACAGGTGAATCCGGATGATGTTGTGTTTGGAGGATGGGACATAAGCGATATGAATTTAGCAGACGCAATGGGTAGAGCCAAGGTTCTTGACATTGACTTACAGAAACAGCTCAGGCCTTACATGGAGAACATTGTCCCACTCCCTGGGATCTACGACCCTGATTTCATCGCTGCTAATCAAGGCTCACGTGCCAACAACGTCATCAACGGTACCAAGAAGGAACAAGTCGACCAAATCATCAAGGACATGAGGTAATCTAATCATCAACAATACTTGTGAATGATTGAAACATAGTTGAATCTCCTCTCCTCTGTTTTGTTGAGTTTTGTGTGTGTTTGTGTGATGTTAGGGAGTTTAAGGAGAAGAACAAGGTGGATAAGGTTGTGGTTCTGTGGACGGCTAACACAGAGCGTTACAGCAATGTGGTCGTGGGGCTAAACGACACGATGGAGAATCTTATGAACTCTGTGGATAGGGATGAGTCTGAGATCTCTCCTTCCACGCTTTATGCTATTGCATGTGTTCTTGAAGGTATTCCTTTCATCAATGGAAGCCCTCAGAACACCTTTGTTCCGGGTCTTATTGATTTGGCTATCAAGAACAATGTTTTGATCGGTGGAGATGACTTCAAGAGTGGTCAAACCAAGATGAAATCTGTCTTGGTTGATTTCCTTGTTGGTGCAGGCATCAAGGTTTGTTTAACTTGTGTTTCAAGTAACTAGTGAAGAAACCTGTTATAGTTGATTATGTGTGTGTTTTTGTTATGTTAACAACAGCCTACTTCAATAGTGAGCTACAATCACCTAGGGAACAACGATGGAATGAACCTCTCAGCTCCACAGACATTCAGATCTAAGGAGATCTCCAAAAGCAATGTTGTGGATGATATGGTTGCTAGCAACGGTATCCTCTTCGAGCCCGGGGAACATCCAGACCATGTAGTTGTCATCAAGGTAAGCTATAAACTACCTTAAGAAACACTCAAAACCTTGTTTATTCTGTAGATTGCAATGCCAATTGATTAATTGAGGTAGCGGAATGTACGATAATGCAAAGATCTTGTTTAATTTGTGAATGCCCGAAAAACTATCTCCATAACTCTCAGTTTTATTAATCAAAGTCTGAAACTGTTAAACTTAAACCAAAACTGCTATATATAATAAAACTATATATAAAACCCTATAACAATAAACATAATTATCTAAATCTATAACAACTAATTAAATAAACGATAAGATATTTAAAATATTCCAAATATTTATCTGCATCACCAATTGATCCATTTTGTGTGTGTTGTTGCAGTATGTACCGTATGTTGCAGATAGCAAGCGAGCCATGGATGAGTATACATCAGAGATATTCATGGGAGGCAAGAACACAATTGTCATGCACAATACCTGCGAGGACTCTCTCTTAGCTGCTCCAATTATCTTGGATCTTGTTCTCCTCGCTGAACTCAGCACCAGGATTCAGTTCAAATCCGAGAAAGAGGTTCAATCGGTTCACAAAACCAGTTATATTTTGGATTTCATGGAACCATGGTTTTGATGTTTTGATTCTTTTTTTTTTGGCAGGGGAAGTTTCATTCTTTCCATCCTGTGGCCACCATACTCAGCTACCTCACCAAGGCACCGCTCGTGCCGCCGGGAACACCGGTGGTTAATGCGCTGTCGAAGCAGCGGGCTATGCTGGAGAACATCCTTAGGGCGTGTGTTGGACTGGCGCCGGAGAACAACATGATCTTGGAATACAAGTGAACATGAAGCGTTTAAGAATCTTTAATTATCCCATAATATAAGACTTCTATGTTTCTTGTTTTTTTTTCTAAATATGTTTTAAGATATGAATGCTTGTGTTTTCAGAGATCAAAGAGCTTTTAGATTGATCTTTGTAGGGTACTAGGGTGTGAAGTTACCGGTGTTTCTAGTAATCCAGATGGGCTTAGTATAATGTACAAGTGTTTCTAGATTGGACCATAATTTCATATCGCTTTTATGATTCACTTCCATAATGTGTAAACTACTGTAATTTGCGATATTTAATCATGGTTTCGGTCCAATGAAATTTGTCAATTTTAATTCTGTATTATTATTTTATTGTGAACTTAAGAAAATCCGATCAAGTTGTGTAGATGACGAGCAATTTTTTTTTTTTTAAAACGTATTGGTCTTTTTCATGATGCTCCTGTTTTAAAAAAATATTTATTTGCAACTGTATAATTTGGACCAATTCTTGATTCAAAAACCATTAAAAGAATTGTTTAAATATTTTCCATTCTATCATAGCATCATCAATGACCTCAACGAGTTCTTATTGTTCTGATGGCACATATAATTTTATTATATGTTGAAGGATAATTTAATCGAAGACACCCTAATACCAAATGAATCTTATTAAATCCTTGGATTATAAAATTGTTGATAATTAATTAATCAACAATTAGTAATGAAGACAAGTTGTGATGACTCCCGAAACTCCAACAACTAAGCCTCGAAGTTTGGAGTACAGAAGACGAGTGAAGAGAAAACAATACACTATAGACCAATTATAAACCTAATCCTTATCTATAAGCTAGTGATAACGATCCATTTCCATAAACCATTATTTAACATCTTTTGGTCTTCAATTATTGAGCAACGAGCTACTATAAATTAGGTTTTTTAAAAACGAGCTATAAATTACATTCTTCATTCCATTTTAAATGTCGTGTTAAAAATTTATATCCGTTTAAAAGTGTCTTCATAGTTAACAAACTCATTTCCAGTATGTATGATAATATTCAATACATCTTTTGATCGGGAGTGACGTGCATTCGCATTAGTTTACTCTACGTCTCATTATTAACTATCAGACGCTTTCATCGTCACGAGACAATGACCTCCATTTAAATTCCACTATTTAATACTTTTTGTAATTTTTTCTACCAATGATCCCTTGACAAAATATTATATATATCAAAGGAAAGTTCATAATCTCCAATAGAAATTATTCACACTGTCACTATTCATGTACTAGCCATAGAATACGGCAGATGATGTGACTTTTATATAAGAAGTGTGTACTTTTTACTAATTAAAATCTTAATTACCGTGAGTTGCATATGGTTTTGAGATTTATTCGATCTTATAAAAACGAGGTCCGTGGTGCGCTTACGTCAACTTTCACTAGCTTTTTTAAAACACATAAAGTAATAAAAATCATAGGGCATCAAACTAAATAAACCCGGATTTATAAAAGAAGCAAAGTAATGTGAAACAAAAATAATACGCAAGTTTCACCAAAAAAATAATAATACGCAAGACATGAAAGAGTTTCATTTCAATTTTTGACCTAATTTTTACATGATGATGCTAATTAATAATAACGGCAACAATCTCAAGTCACACACACGAGCTTTAATAGTCAAAGCTTAATTTGAGCCATCCATATGTTTAGTTTCATGGTGATAGAACGACTCTGGCGCTCTGCTTGGAGTTTTGCCTGTCCTGCTCAATCTGTTGTTCTCTGCATTCCATGCTACAAAACGCTGCATCCCCTCTACAGTTTATTACATTACAAATCCAAGTTTAAAAAATATAACTTTCCGATGCATTCAAACCAAAAAATAAAAGTGAAACCAATCATCAAATTCGTACATTTAGATATATAGATGTTTTTTTTTTTGTAACACATACTAGATGATGTCACAAAATAGAATCTCATAGTTTCGTTGTAGCTTATAGTCTATGTCTAAGACACTCGTTCAAATTTTTATGTGGTGATGTATATATGTATATAGTCAGCTGAGGTTTTAAATATAGAAGTATAAGATGAAAATAATCAAGAAAGGAGTAATTAATAAGTAAACATACTTGTACATGTAAATATCACGGCCGGGAGCTAAACGGCGTTTGCAAAAGCCACAGCTTCCAAGAAAAGACGATGACGGCAACGTTGATTTCCCACAGTCTTTTCTCTCGGTCCTTGTGTGATTTCTCGGTGATAACATCGCCAAGAACCGCTGGTCGAAATTATCTCCGCCGTCTACCACCGCCATAGACACGTCAGAATCTTGGCCGGCGGTATGATTATCATCAACCTCGATGGTAATCCTCGGCATGCTTGGTTTTCTCTGCATTTGTCGATTCCCAATCAACATACTATTGTTTTATAACTATTCTTACGAAGAAAGAATTATAAAACTTTTTAAAATGTAACTTAGATTGTTGCTTGAAGGTGAGGGGGAGGGGGATTGTGTGTTACCATGCCACTCCATTATATACACACGCAATAATACGGTGTGTGATTTTTATATTCATGTATACGTATTTACTCTAATGTTTAATTTGATATGATATGATACGATAGAATATTTTTATTATTGTTCGTCAGGTCTTTGTTGGTAGGCCAATAATTTCAGATATTTGGTCTGTGGACACCAAACATCGCTCCCTAGTGACTTTCTTTTTTTTTTACAAGAAAAAAGCTAACAATCCTAAGAGCAGGATTATCGGAGAGGAAGGGGGGGAGGAGCACAAGAAGAAAAAAACCGGTCGCAGAAAGCCCATATTAAGGATCGATTATTGTTGGGTGTTGGACTGTTTGCGAGCCCCACTGATATGTGGCGGTTCACGGTTGGTGCATTTGTTTTAGTTTTTTTTAATCAGAGAAAAAAATTTAAGAATTTTTTTTTTAAGAAACCTATTAAGGGTTTTATGGGATAATCATGGTCTAAGTTTTTTCCTAAGTACTTATTATATAATCCGTTATGTTTCTTTTTTTTTGGTTAAGTCGATTATATTTCAATTATTATATTTCCAACTAGAGGTTAGAGCTGCCCATATTAATCTGATATTCATACGCAATCAGTTATCAGACTCATAGTCGTCACTTTGTATTTTTTTAGAAAGGTCTATAGATTTTAAATGGGATATAAACATATCGTATTTGTACGCATTGTATTTTCTTAAAATTTGGGTATTTGGAGTAAGGAAGTACGTTTCATTGATATGATAAAAGAGGAAGGCACACAACTTTCACCTTTTTGTTATTCTCTCTCTCTAAACCTCCGCCCTGTAACCCCTTTTCTCAAATTCTCCGTTCTGCCTCCGGCGGCCGCGTTCCTCTTCGCCGTCGGAGGGCTTCTCTCCCCTTCCTCTCCGTTTTCCTTTTGCTTCAAGCCCCCCTTCTCACCCGCTTCCGATATGTGGCCGTTCCTGGAGCTCGCTTGTCCACCGGCGGAGGAACCTAGGCTGATTCCGATGGTCCTTTCGGTCCTCTGGTGACGCTGCGAGGTGGTTATGGTGACGGTGGGGGTGTGGAGTCGGATTTTGGGTAGGGTTTCGTCTGATCTCATGTTTTCTCTTTTTGAGATCTACGGCGAACCCCTTCGATTGGTGGCGCGTGGCTTCGTTTGGGGGCTCCTCCGGCCCGGATCTACTCGTTTACCGGTGATTAATGTCTTCGTTGTCCCAATGGAGTGGCTTGTGTGCGCGTGTTTCTCCAGCGCTCGAGGCGTCTCGAGGTTTGGGGTTCTCGCAGCCCATTGTGCAGTTAGTACGGCGAGGTTCCTCCTCTTCGGCGCGTCTGAGGCATCTCTGGGTTCGTCGTGTGTCGGCTCCGGCAGTGTCTCGTTGGCGTGTGCGTCTGCGGCTTTGGTTCGTTTCAGAGTCGTCTATGGCTTTGTCTCTGCCCGTGTTCATGGTGCTTCTTTCTTGACCCCCTCAGGCCTCGGCTCTTCCCCCTTCGGCTTCTCCTGTGTTCGTCTCGGCCGCGCTTAATTGTTCTTGCTTCTGTTCCGGTTAGCTAGCTGGTCAGTGTCCTGGTTCTCAGGATCTGTCCATGTCTGAGTCGCTCTTCCTCTCCGAGGGGTCTTCGGTTTAGGTGGTGTCTCAGGTTTTCTTGGTTTGAACTCATCATCCCAGCACTGGAGTTAGTCGCTTGCGTTCTGTCTTCGAGTGGATGGGTTCTTCCGGCTGGTGTTGATGTTCTGGTGTGCCTTTGTGGAGATGTTGCTGTCCTCAACCCGTTTTGTAAAGGTCTTTGGCGCATAGCTACTTTGTGGCTGTCCGTCGGAATAAGGCTCGGTCTTGTTATTGTAGGTGTGCTAGGCCTCTGGCTTGACTGGTGTCGTGTTGGCGGATGTTCAGGAAGTCTGTCTCGAGCTGTTTTTGGTCGAGCCAAATCATAAAGAGCAGTTCATCGGGGAGGCCAAAATTACCGGGTTCTGTCTCTCGTTTTAACTGTGGTTTAACCTCTTGCGGCAAGTGGTAAGTATGGAATGGTTGAAGCCGCTTGATTTCGGTTTGGTTGGTTGTGTCTGTCCCTGCTAGACTAGATCAAGTTGTTGTTTAGATTTTGTTTATTTTTCTGTTTCTTGTTGCCTCTGTACTTCTGTCAAAAATTTGAAAATTGGTAATAATATCTTTACATTTTACCAAAAAAAAAAAAAAAAAAAAAAAAAAATATTTGAAGCATGTTCATGGAGAAGTGAAGCTACGTAAAAGTGTAGAACCGTGATTTTTTTTCCTTCCGTGTTAGTAATCGCATGCTTGTAAGTACTAAGATTCAAGCCCAAACTTGTATGGCATGCTTGCATTGAAGCCCAAACTTCTTTTACATGTGGTAGCCTCAGGCCCTCAGATATGTCTTCTTTTACAAGGCTTCTCAAACCTTTGATGAACCTAAATCCTAAAACTTTTATACATCTGATTGACCCATCTCTTCCGATTCACACACCTGAAGCTCCTTTTACGGGTACAAGATTTTTGATATTCGAATCCTACATGGAAGGTGTACCTTTTTTCCATTAGATTCATGTTTTTTTAATGCTTTTACTGGCCTATGTGAGCCCACCCACTTATGTAAGGTGATTTGGCTACGTGGTTTAGTAGGAGGACTCAAGCTCCATAGTCCAACACTCCACACTCCATACCATCTTACAGTTTCTGCGAAAGTCCATCCACTGCCCATTATCTTAATTATATGATTGTTTGAGTCTCCATACTTCAGTGTCGTCCACAATTTGAAAAATAAGCTAAAAATTTACAAAACTGAGCTGTTCTTATTTTAATTATATCTGAGTAATAGACAATAAATAGGTGACAAGACTCATGATGAGTCATGAACAGGGACGGTCCTAGAAATTTAGTTAGCCTGTGGCACATAAATATTTTAATAATAATAAATAAAATAATTAATATAATATATTAATTAATTAAATGTAAAATAAGTAACTTAAAAATTAAAATCAAACTGAAATAGTTTATAACAATTAAAAACATAAAACTCTAATATAATAAAAGTAATGCAAAAATCTCATAAAATAATTCTTTGATCTTTTATATTCTGAAATTTTTTGATCACTATGTAAAATATTTTTCCATGGTACCTGATCAAAATCTGTTAGTATTCAAAAAGATAATAAACAATACAAACAAATAACTAACCTAAAAATCAAATATATAGCAAAGTGTTATAGATGATATGTATGCTTACTTATAAAAGATACCAAAAAAACTCTTATCAGGATTAAACAATTTTGAAAAGAATTTTTTTTTTTTAAAGAAGTCACGTAAATGATTAGAATTTTAAAATAGTTAGACAAATTTAATAATTGAGTTACTTTATTAAAAGTGGGCTACGTATTTACTAACTGGGCTGTAACATTTTTTTTTTTAGCTGGGCTAGTGCAGTTTTATTTTAATTTGTTGGGTGAGGCATCTTTAATATTTTCTCTAATTTAAACTACACATATTTTTTTTACTTGGTTACTAAAGAAAAAAAAAGAAAGAGCATGGGGCCTGTGCCACACCCTCCATAGTGCTGGGTTTTTCTTATAAAAATGAAGCTCAGGTTTCAAGGAGCCGTTAGACAAATAAAAAACGATTCTCCATACACAAGACAAGACAAGACTTGGTGATTCTGCCTTCTTCATTCAAGGTCTAAAGCGACTAAACTGACCTAGAACCGAACCAAGGAGGGTTTCATTGTCTTCATGAGTGAAATAATACTTTTATTAACCCTAAACAAACCAACCAGGTCTCAAAACCAATAATGGTCTTAGTTTCACAATGTTTTTTCCCTCCATCTTTCCCTGCTCAGTCCATACACAACGAGAAGCAAAGTATATAAAGGTACCTTCACATGATTCTCGCTTTTTAGTAATAATGATCCAATTACCAAAGTTAATAAATAAACAGAAAACAAAAAAACTTTAGCTTTCGTGTTCATATTCAAATAAAAGACCCATAAACTAGATTTGATAATAATAAGCTAAAGACAGAGAAGATGAGAGGACTTTCACTTGGATTTTCTCGTCACCACTTTAACTTTTTATTATATAGCTCAGCTTTTCGAGTAAATGATCTAATAGTAGTAGAATGAACTAAAAAATCTCCCTGCACAAATTTTTGAAATAATAATTAAATTACTTTCTTATCGAAAACGATGCAACCAAGACAAACTTTCTCTCTCTCTCTAACCCATTTGTGCAAAATCTAATTTTCTTCCTCAGATTTGTCTGAACGAAACTCGCTTTATCAGGTTTCTCCTTCAATAAGCATTTTTGGATTCGTCCGCCCCCTTCCCCATTAAGTGATTCGCCAACTACCTTCAATAAGCGTGCTGAAAACTACTGCTCACTCTGTTTCTTCTTGGAGGCAAATTTTTTATTTTTTTTTTTAAACTCAAAGCTTATCTTTTTTTTTTTTCTTCACATGGGTTCTTTAGTTCCTTTAGTTTCGTAACCATTTTGAGAGTTTTCCGGGTAAAAAGTTTCGATTTTTATATCGAAGAAAATATGTCTCCTTCGATTCTGGAGAAGATGGGATGCTCAAACTCAAAAGAAGCATCGACGAAGAAGAAGAAGAACGAGCCGCTTCTCTTATGTAAAGAGAGGAAGAGATTCGTCAAACAAGCCATTGATTCCAGATGCGCTCTCGCCGCCGCACACGTGTCCTACGTCCGTTCCCTCCGTAACATAGGAGCTTGTCTCCGTCAGTACGCCGAGGCTGAGACTGTAGCTGCTGTGGCTTCATCCCCTTCTCACAACTCCTCTTCTTACCCTGACGACGACGACGACGGCGACTCGGTTGACTCGCCGTTGAGTCACAACACTAAGCCTAAACCTGTTTTGAGTCTAAGCTACACGAAGTCGGCTAACTCTACAGTGACTTACACGATGAACCCTCTCGACATGTCGGAGTTATCTCCTCCTCCGCCGCCGCCGCCGCTGCGTCCTCGCCGGCCAGAGACGTCTTCTTGGGACTACTTCGACACTTGCGACGAGTTCGATAGCTTTAGACTGACTGATAACGCATCACTTATAGGATTAGAGAAGCAGAGTAAACAGAGTAATGCAGAGGATTTCAAAACAGAGCAGAGGAAACAGAGCTCTGAAGATGAAGGTGAAAGAGAGGATCCATCAGAGTTTATTACACACAGAGCTAAAGACTTTGTGTCTAGCATGAAAGATATAGAGCACAAGTTCTTCAGAGCTTCTGAGTCTGGTAAAGAGGTTTCGAGGATGCTTGAAGCTAACAAAATCAGAGTCGGATTCGCTGATACCACCACAGGTCTGAAGCTCTGTTTCTTTTCTCTCCATCGTGTAGTGTTGAATTGAAAAAGATTGAATCTTTTGTATTATTACAGGAAAAGGAAACTCAGTAGCGTTTCTCTCAGCTTTGAAGCGAGCTTGTTGTAGAGGGAAGAAGAGTCACTCACCTGTTTTTAAAGGTCTGTACTCTGTATTTATTGTTATCTTCTCTAGTTAGTGTCTGAATTAAAGCTTTTAATGTATAGAGCCATTGCACCAACAAGTCACTAAAGTTATAGTGTGGAAGAGAACATCGTCTTCAAGATCCTCCACTTCTAGAAATCCGTTGATAGAAGAAGATCATGATGACAATGAAAGTGGAAGTGACTTCACACAAGAGTTCTGTATGATCTCGGGAAGTCACTCTTCTTCACTTGATCGGTTATACGCTTGGGAGAGAAAACTATACGATGAAGTCAAGGTAATAGCCCTACCATGTTATAGCTCATACATTTCATTCTGTTTATTTTGTGTGTGTGTGTGTGCAGGCGAGTGAGATGATTAGGAAAGAGTATGATAAAAAATGCGAGCAGTTAAGGAACCAGTTCACAAAGGATCACAGTGCTAAAGCCATGGATAAGACAAGAGCAGCTGCAAAAGATCTTCATTCTAGAATCAGAGTCGCTATACAGTCCGTTGATTCGATTTCTAAGCGTATTGAGAGGATCAGAGATGAAGAGCTTCAGCCTCAGCTCTTAGAGTTTCTCCAAGGGTATGTTAATTAAGGCTGGGATTTTTAACCGAACCGAACTGACCCGAAAAGTTTGGTTTTTGGTTAGTTCTGTTGGTAACAAAAGGAAATTCGGTTTTCGGTTCGGTAATGGGTTATTTTGTTTTTCTAAAAATAAAATAGTTTCTAAGCAGTACCAATCTTAACCGAAATTTTGAACCAAAATAACCGCAAAACTGAAATTTTTTGAAACCAAAAACCGAACCGAACCAAAATAAATTTTGGTGAGATTTCGACCAAACTGAACTAACCGAAGAAACCGAACCCGCATGCCTAGCTACGAAGTCTCTAACTTTTCTTTTAAGAAGACTCTTTGATTTGTATTTTCTTCTCTGTTTAGGTTGATAAGAATGTGGAAAGCAATGCTGGAGTGTCACCACTCGCAGTACATTACCATCTCACTGGCTTACCATTGTCGGAACACGTCCAAAACTGGGCCTGAAAACGCTCTCAAGAGACGGATTTGGTCAGAGCTTCTAGAGGAAACAGAGTGTTTTGGTCTAAGCTTTGCAGATTTGGTCAACAGTATGACTTCCTACGTTGAAGCTCTCAATGGTTGGCTACACAACTGTGTTTTGCTCCCTCAAGAGCGTTCTACAAGAAACCGAAGACCGTGGTCCCCACGCCGTGTCCTGGCCCCGCCGATATTCGTCTTATGCCGGGATTGGTCGGCTGGGATGAAGTCTCTGCCGTCAGATGAACTCAGTAGGTCTATCAAAGAGTTCTCAACGGATATGGAAATGTTGGGCGAGGAGAAGGAGGATTCGGTGCTGGTTTCTGAAGATTTGTCGAGCGTGCATTCGAGTTTGGCGAAGCTTCTAGAGAGATTGAAGAAGTTTTCAGAAGCTTCTTTGAAAATGTATGAAGATGTGAAGGTGAAAAGTGAAGAAGCTGTAGTTGCTTACACTAATCATTCTAATTGTGGTAGACCATTATTGTAACTATGGCTGGCAAAACTAAGTCATTTTTTATCTAGTAGACGTGCTAGGTTATCTGAATCGGCTGCTCCTGGACTATGGTTGATGTTAGAAATCATAATTCTAGTATAAAATAGTTCTAAGAGAAAAAAAAAAAATGTAGGAAATGATAGTTCTAAGAAAAAAATCATTTCGCTAGCACATGTATAGACGTCAAAGCAGAAGCAAGGTCGCGCAAGTGCATGACACAGGGACTGTACGCAAACTTGTCGGAACACGTCCAAAACTGGGCCTGACACAGGGACTGTACGCAATAGTCCTCACAAACTTCACCATGGAGGCTGCCGCTCCTGTCAAGCAAAATCACAGCACACCTTACTGTATTTGCTTTGACGCAGGAATGTACCAAACGATTAGGAGCACTCCACCATACTACGTACAACGTTCAGCCTCATTTTTATCAGCCTCCACTCTTTTGATTGTCTCATATCCATGCACCAGCATTTATTTGTTTATTTTTATACACACAGTGACACAACTAGGGTTCTTTATAAAACGATTATATAGTTTTCTATAATGGAAAACCAATGAAAGTTCTTTTATGGAGTATATATTGTGCAAATACTAAAAAACATAGATTATAAATTATAAATACGATCAGTTTTTCGTTACATTTTTATTTGATTAAGTAATATACGACCGATTGTAAGTTCAGCGAATTGGTTTGGATTATTGAACAAGAGGTTCTTTGGTAAAGTTTGATCGGAAATATGTGGGTCACCAGGGAAAAATAGTCATATAATGGTCACGGTCAGGGAATATAGCTTTAATTTGATGTTTATCCTGATGATCTCCAACTCCAATGGTGGAGGAAGAGTTGACATATGTGACAGTCAACTAGCTTCTTTTGTTTTTAAAATATACTAATAATTTTTCGTGTATGATAATTGATAAGTGGCCACTACATCACCATGATCTTGTCGATATAGTATTACAAAATAATTTAATTGCACTTAATGATTTGACTTGGAGAAAGTCCATGACAAATTAGGTTTGTCATGGTAATATGATTATTATATATGGCTTCTTTGGATTATATAATACTAATAATCACAAAACGTTAGGAAACAATAACTATCTATTAGTTCATAAGATGGTGACAAAAAAATTGTTCATAAGATAATGACCTTGTGTGTCACCTTACATAACTATTTATTTCAATACATAAACTCCATAATCATTCTTTCAATTTAAAGTGACTGGTTGGAAATTAAGTGATGGGATTATTAAGGTCTAACTTTCCAGTTTGTATCGTGTGTGGAATTACGTGTCCTTGCTATATTTCAGATCTCTAACCACAAATCTACGAATATTCTTTCGTATTTTACATTGCCGATCAAGGATAAAATCTATATTTTGAAAGAAAATATAGAAAGTTCAGATTATATATTAGCTTACTTTATCAGACGTGTGTTGGAGTTTATCTCGATAACTTTACATTTATTCCGTTATGCTTTGGTTAGCAATAGATTAGAGATCAGATTAAAAATAGGTTCTTTCTTTAGCTTTTGTCACTTGTCAGTCGTGGAGAACCGAGAGATAGTGATTTCCACGTAGGATCCTACGTGTGTACACGCTAAAGTGGATCCCATATATTTTTGTTCTCTAAATAACTGACCCCACATTGGGTTTTTGAAGGGAGATTACCTAATAAGACAATAATACGATTTCCATTGATTTTTAAGGAAAAAAATATTTTTAGGTAATTATTAACTTTCGGTTTTTATGATGTTTTTACTCGGTGCAAAAAGATAAGAAAACTGTGCAATGAAATGAGATGTGAGCGCAATTTATTGATTTGATTTTTTTTTTTAAACCATTGTATAATTTGAGATCTCTTCTTTCTTCCACATTAAAACAAAAAATGATAATCTTACATCACATTCTGACGATGTTATTTTATAAAAAAAAGAAACAAAACATTGTCAAAAGGAATTTAAAAAGAGTTTATAACATAAATGGTCACTTTACCAGTTTTTATTACACCCAAGAGCACATTGTGCTACGAAGGCACTTTTTAGTGGTTATAGACCTATTTCTCCTTGAAAAAGTGAAACTAGAGATGGGTATCTAAGTAATTTGACTTCTTGGCTGGTTACTTTGTTTCGGCATTCGAATTTTGAAAAAATAAGTGATTTGGTTGTGGGCCCAAGACGAAATTAATTTTTGCTTCATAATAAACATTGGGTCCGTAAAAGGCAAAAAAAAAAATTTTTGGTTTACTTTCACCCACAAACAAAAATTACGGTTACGATTGTTCGATAAACTTAGAAGGTGTTTTCTGACGTCGGAGAAATTGGAGACAGAGAAAAGGTTTAATGACGAGGAGGAGGAGGGTAGCAGAAAGAGAAAACGGAAGGTCAGTGAGTTTTTTTGTTTACAATGTTGTTTGTTTCAGATTTAGGGTTTTAATCGTGTGTTGGTTTCGATCTTTCTAATCAATTGCATGTGTTGCAGAGGAGAACCGAGGAAGTGGTTTGTCTTTTGATGATGGAAAAATTAATGGAGTGAGACTAATTGCAGAGGCACCGGAGCTGGAGATGACGGACGACCGGTTGATTGATTGAGAAGCAGTTCGCGACGGACCGGTACCCAAGCAAGCGCATGTATGTGTATTCAACTTTTGATAACTTGATTTGGTCCGTGTTGTGTTTTCAATAGGATTTGTCCTATGTCTGGTTTTAATTATCTTGCGGCTCAGCTATTACCAGGAAACAGGTGACCTCGTGAACTTCTGACTTCTATATATGTCCTCTTAGTGAGTTTGTTTGCATTTTGTTATTGGGCATTCTTGTTAATAGTCGTGAAAGCTGCTAGAAATGTGCCAGTTCACAAACAATAAAGTTAGGTATCTGCATCAGAAAGTTTATACATTGAGCTTTCGAATTTGTAAAACTTCTCTGGTTTTAACGGTTTCTAGATTCTGTAGAAGATCTTCTTTAACTGGTTACTGGTTACGCATGTATCCAAGAGGAAGTCCAGCAACATTTTCATTCTTATGGGACAGTTAATAGGTGTACACATGGATAGTTTGTAGGTGTACACATGGACAGTTTGTAGTGTATACATGGACAGTTTGTAGTGTACACATGGACAGTTTGTATGATTATTTTGTTGTAATGTAATGTAATGTGCATAGAATTTGCTATGGAATTTATGGGATTTGAAACTATTATAGCATATAACATAGTGAAAGCCACCAATACAAGGATGCATATTAAACTATTACTTAAGTGAAAAGTTAAAAAGTTTTTTTACCTACATATTATAGATTCATATTTAACGTGTAGCCTGTCCACAAAAACTTGTAACCAGCCACCACCTTCAGAAGCTCGGACTGGAGGGTCTGACATTCATCCTTCAGCTGTTAGTAAGCGTCTGTCTCCAGGATAGCACAACTGCAATATTGAAACACCACAGCAAAATTCAAACACAGCAGAAGATCGATTATACACTTGATAATTGATATGCATCTTAGGGGTGGACATATAAATAAAAAACAAAAACAAAAGTGCCTCAACTGGAAAATGTACTTTATTCGACTGGTTTATTAAATCCCAATATCGAAACCAAACTGGTTTTATTGTACACGAGATCAATTGTACACATGGATTTAAAAGAAAAACTTATCCACAGGAGAAGTGTACACAAATGCCTCAAACTTGTTTTATTGTACACGAGTTTAGTTGTACACATGGATGAGATAGTTATTCCACAGGGAAGTGTACACAAAAATGACATTATATTCCATGTTTACGTACATAAATTCATCTTTTTGAAATTAATAGAAAACTGAAAAAATTTTAAAATCCGTTGGAGATTAATTTTAAGAATATTTCTTAATTTTCGGATACATATATGAATTTTATTTTTATTTGTGAACAATATATTGAAGAATCGTTGTGTGGTCTAGTGGAATATTGATGATATTTGTTCAAGATGTCATGAGTTCGACTTAGACTCTCTTTTTCAATTTTTTTTTTCATTAATGGCAAACACGTAAATACTTTGTCTTCTTTCTTTTAGAGTTTCCATTTACTCTGCAATTATTTTCTAGCGCAGCCGCATATCATTTTAACGTAATCGATATAGTTTAATGTTTTCTTATCATTTATGTTGCTTAGCATCGAGTTGTAAACATCTAAACACACAAAAACTTGAATTATTTAGATAAATCATATTTTTAGCCGAGTTTGATAGAATCACCACAAAGAGTCATCGCCGAATGTTGTGCCGCTGCTAAATCTCCAATTTGGCCTTCTTTTCTAAGCTATATATTATTTAGCTCACCTGACGTGAGAGAGAGAGAGAGAGAGAGAGAGAGAGAGAGAGAGAGAGAGAGAGAGAGAGAGAGAGAGAGAGAGAGAGAGAGAGAGAGAGAGAGAGAGAGAGAGAGAGAGATCAGCCATCGAAATATAAAAAAAATCAATGGCTGGGAACAAAGGCCCGCCACTTTCCAGGTTCAGTTAGTCAATGTTATGGTTAGAATTGAACTGAAAATGTTAAGACTCAAATACTCTTTGAAAAGAAGTGCTCTAATAGAAAGAAGTGACTTAGAGTGAAATAAAAAGTCATAAAATGACCTATAATGTAAATCTTTCATTTAAAAAGTGGTGAAAAGAAGATCCATTTGCTTCCTTGTGACGCAAACTTCGACCTCCCTGAGTTCTCACCTCTTTCCATCTTCCTTCTATAGCTTTCTTGAATTTCTCTCACTATTTTTCTTGCTCACAAATAGATCTTTTATTTTATTATATTTTCATATTCCCCACTTGTACATACATTTTACCTATGCATACTCATATAGTTGAAGATACATCTACGTGAGTAATACTCAAATACGATTTTATGAATTTGACAACATAGACTACATTTTGGAATAGGGAATAATATAACGACCACCAAATTTCTCATGGTTGATATTATTACTACATTTATATATGTTTGCATGGATGATTTTTCAACTAATGATTCCATTTTTTGTTTTCCTTCCAATTCGTATGAGTAAAATACATGGAAATTCCATGTTATATTTTGACTTAATAAAAAGACATTGGCTCAAAGAAAATAAGTGGCTAGAAGGCAAATTGGCCTTTCAACTTGCTGTAGAATCAACAATATGACTTTTGGCTCTTACAATGTTTTTGTTTATTTATTGCGGAAAAGATTCTATTGCCGCAATTTTATTGAAAATAACTTCCAAAGCAAGAGTCAAAGATCAAATGAGAAGTTGCAATATATATTGATTTCATTTCTGTAAAAAGTTATTTATAAATTTTATCACACAAACCAGACACATTATGCAATATATATCATGAACCCGATAAATGGCATTTTTAATCGTAAATTTAAATAAAATTTATTACGAGCTAAGTTAATTGTGGTTCTTTTTTAACAATAAAAACTCATTAAACCTGAACTATTTTTGGGTGAAATAGAACTGGACAAGAAATTATTGTTTTAAAGCAATTTAATATTGTAATATGACCAAATGAAATGTGACTAGTGAAATACATTTAACGCTTTTTATTGTATGGTGGAATTAACATTCGCAATGAAAGTATTGCAATCTGTTTCTTCTTTTTCAATTTGAAAACTAGAATGTTGTTCTTAGCTTTTGCTAAAATTTGCTGTTAGGATTTTAAATCCATGATGGTTGATTATTCATTATCACACACGTCATAAAGTCTATTCTTTTGAAACATTCCCCGGGAACGGCGTAGATCCAAAGAATATGTGGAAGTCGTTCTCCTATAAGCCTCCTTGGAATGAATAAAAGATATCTTCGAGCTGACGAGAAGCTAACAAGTTGTGAATAGAACAAAAGCATCAAACAAGATGTAGAAAAACTATATTAATAAAAAATTGTTTAGTGTTAATTTATATAGTTAAAAATATACTAAGAGATCAATGGGCGGCTAAGCTTCTCGTATTATATAAGCAAAGAACTTCATATCCAGAGGAACCAAGTGCCAAAAAAAAAAACAAAAATCAAATTTATAGAGAGCAAAAATATAACTAACATCAGTTTATATCCTTCCCTGTCTCTCTTGTTTTTCCAATCAGTTTCAGAAGTCTATCCTAATAAGATCCATGGCAGCCATAGATATGTTCAGTAGCAGCACTGATCATTCTGATCCTTTTAAAGAAGAGCTCATGAAAGTACTTAACCCTTTGACCAACTCTGTCTCTTCTCTTCCTCCCATTCCAAACACAATCTTCGGTTTCAATCAAACCGCACCTCTCGGTCTAAACCAGCTCACACCTTACCAAATCAACCAGATCCAAAACCAGCTTAACCAGAGACGCAGCACCAACATCTCAAACCTCTCTCCAAAGCCTGTCCCAATGAAGAACATGGCCGTTCAGAAACTCTACAGAGGAGTCAGACAAAGGCACTGGGGGAAGTGGGTTGCTGAGATCCGTTTGCCCAAGAACCGGACCCGGCTCTGGCTTGGAACTTACGACACGGCTGAAGAAGCAGCCATGGCTTATGATCAAGCTGCTTACCAGCTTCGTGGCGAGCTCGCGAGGCTTAATTTTCCACACATGAGGCACGAGTATGGATACGGAGGTGGTGATGGCAGCTTCAAGCCTCTTCATCCCTCTGTTGAAGCAAAGCTCGAAGCGATTTGCCAGAGCTTGAGAAAGACAGAGGATGATGATCTCCCCTGTTCTGAAACAGAGCTTTTCCCGCCAAAAGCAGAGGAGTATCAAGAAAGTGAATATGGGTTTCTGAGAGCTGATGAGAATTCGTTTTCTGATGAGTCTCAGGTTGAATCATCTTCGCCAGAATCTGGTATTACCACTACGTTCTTGGATTTCTCGGATTCAGGGTTTGATGAGATTGGGAGTTTCGTGCTGGAGAAGTTTCCTTCTGTGGAGATTGATTGGGATGCGATTAGCAAGTTGTCCGAATCTTAAGTGTTTTTGTCTTTAACAGCAGTGTATGCTATTAAGTGTCTTATTAGTTAGATAATCTCTGCAACTTAATTTTTTTAACAGTTGTGGGAGAATCATCTAGGCTTGTTTTCTGTTGAAATCTTCCTCCATGTGTTCGGTCTGGCTGGTTTATGTTTTTTTTTTCTCACAAACCTTGTCTCTGACCAACCGGAGAAGCTTCCATGTATTATCATCTTTAAGTTTCTAATGAATGTAAATTTATTCTAAATTATACTCTTTCTTTTGTTATTATCATCTTCATGTTTTTTCGGAGGTTTGCATGCTAAGTATATTACAAAGATTATAATCTACTAGTGTAATGTAATGTTCAATACCATTTTTTTTATTATTATAGTTAAAGTTAACGTTGTGTGATTCAAATTCACATTTGGTGGTGTAAAAAACATGATGGGAACAGAAAATTTACGGATCCAAGTACAAACCTAGCATATTTCATAATCATGGGTTCAACAAAGCAAAATGCTACTGATAGAAATATTTCTTATAAAGAAATTCCATAATATATTGTAATCAAAGATGAATTAATTATATAGATTCTAAAAGTGTATGTTGTATTTTATGTCTTTTGTGGAAGGCAAAGGGCCAGAGAGGGGTACCTAATTGACGAGTGGGAACACATAAGCCGCAAAAGTATATGATTCTTTATTAAAGAAACAATCTTATAATAACCATCAAATGTGGCAAAGATTAACAATGATGTATACAACTAATCTAAGAGTCTGTTGTCGCCATTATTAAATAACGTATATATATATATTATATGTATTTACAGAACAATGAACAAAGCTGCCTAATCCAGTATTCTGATTCGTTTCTTTCGGCCAGTGTTTTGAAACCCGACTCAAACAATTTATCGGACTTCCAACCAATTTATCGAACTACCAGATTATTAGGTCGACCATGAACGAACCGTATGTTAATTAAATAACTAATTATGTTATATAATAATATATTAAAAATATAAGAAATGTTTTATGTTCTAAAAACATTTGGAAAAATAATTAATTTTAGTGTTTTTATTGTTATTTTCGTTTCACATACAAAATATCAAAAAAAAACTATTTGACAATTTTGTAGCAAATTAAGAGTTATGACATTGAATAAATATATACTTAAAATTTATAAGTATTTAAATGTATAATGTGAATAATAAAATTACACTTTAAATCCAAAATAAATAAAAAGTAAAACATAAAATTGTAATAAATTATCGATAACAAAAATAAATTAATACCAAATCACATCAACTAGTTTTGTTAATAAATTCATAATCCACATGATCACTTCTTAATTAGAATACAAAATAGGTTCTAATAATGTAATTAAAAAGTCTAAAAATAATAAATAAAAATTACTTAATTTTTATTTTTTAGACTTTTTAATTACATTATTCGAATCTTAAAACACAACCAAGATTACATACCGGGTCACATGGTTTACCGTTCGACTGTGGATCCGGGTCGGGTTTCTAAACACTATTTCAGCACATAAAGACGGTGCTTCACGGCAAAAAAAACATTGAAATAGATTTTTGAACTTGTGATTCTTTATAACTAAGTGTTTCACCCGTGCATGCAGACATAAACATTTTATAATTTCTTATTAATATTTTCTTTCCTAATTAAAAGATTATAATAAATTATTATTTATGTTTTTAACCAATTATTATTTATGTTTCTGTTTAAACATTCTTACGAATATTTTTTTGAAATTTCTTTTGTACGCCATATTCATTATCAATAGATAAATCTTAAGAAATCACTCAATATTCTCTTTTCAATTATATAAAATTAAGAATTTACTTCATTAATATTTGTGTGTTTTCTGTTTTTTTTTTTAATTTTTAACTTTTTCTTAAAAGATATTTTTTTAGATAACAACACATGGTATATATAGGAATTATCTTTTTATTTTAATATATATAAATATATATTTAGATTTGGATAATTTTATTATTATTATACATTTATCTAATCAAAATCATTTAAATTCGTTTTTATTTTATAGGTAATTTATATAATTTATTCATTAAAGATATAAACGATACTAACCACTTTAACTTTTAACGTGAGAGCTCAAATGTGAAAAATCACTTCGTAAATACTATTATAGAAGACTAATAAAAATATATTTATCTTGTCATATACGGAGAAACTTTGATTTTGTTATTTATAGGGGGAAGATTCAAAGAAAATACAAAATTTATTGAAAAGTTTCAATAAAAAATAAAAATACACACTTGAATTTTGATAAAATATGATAATATACCGATTAAATTATTATTCTATTTTGTATACATCGATTCTAAAACATAACTAGAATGCTTTCTATTTTTTATAAATAAATATGTATTTGGTTTAAGTGATGATATATATATATATATATTTAATATTTTTTTTATTAAATAATTGTTTAATATGACATTTTTAAACATAATTTGATAGTTTATATTAAGTAATTTTATTTTATCTTGTAAACCGTTAATTATATCATCCACATTATAATATAATTTGTGTGTCCTAATGTATTTTTTTATGGATTTAATGTATTATAAAAAAATTATATGCTATTTATGTGACTTTATGATTTTTTTATGTTTATTAATTAGTTATCAATAACATAATATTAATATATCTAAATCAATTTTTGTCGTAGTTTTATGGTTGTTTTTTCATGTTTATTAATTAGTTATTTTAAGTGCGGATCAAGCAATTTTTGTTTGCACTTTGTTTAGCTACCTTAGTGTTATGTTTGCACTTTGTTTTGAAAACTTTTTAAAATTGCTTCTGGAGTTTGGGTTTGCATTTGAATGTCTTTAAAACTGTCAAAATGACTTGAGTAGGTTTAGGAGTTTATGGAGGAAGATAAAGGTTCTTCCTTTGATAGTTACTTATAATGTTCAAAACTATTACGTAAGGGTTTTCTTTTGCCATGAGAACATCTATTCAAGATCCATTTTGCGTGTATGCCCTGTTCTTTTCAGTAAGTATAGCGCTGTGTGTTTCTATTTGGTTGTGGAACTTGTGATCTCGGGTTCAGCTTGAAAACTGGGTTAGATTTCTTGAAAAAGGGGAAAGCACAAGTCCCTTGATCTTCTTCAATCCTCAACAACTCTAGCCAAGCTCTCCGACTTGTCACATAGGCTTCAATGCCATTACATTTTTTGTTTGTGGTTAATAGGGGTGGGTATTTTGCCCGATATCCGAAGCTGCACCTGAAACTCATCCGAAAAATTCAAACTGAAATTTGAACCGAAGTAGCAAAATATCCGAACCCGAATGGATATCCGAAGATAACCGAACATATGTATAATTAACCTTATATTTCTAGTTTATATTTCTCATTTTATATAAAATATTTATATTGATACTACACATATTTTAAGTTCATATGATATACATAAAATTACAGAGAAAATGATTTGCTACTCATTTAAAATGCATGTCAAACTTTTTATTTCAAGAATTAACAAAAAGTTACATCTAAAATTTAAAAACAATAATCAAATTAATGTCTTTTTAGTTTCAAAATGTTATGTCCAAATCTATTAACCATTCAATCTATTAAAAATAAAAAATATTTAAGTGAAAGTTATATTTTTAAATATAAAAATTTTGAGAAATGAAAAATTTAATTTAATTTTTCAAAATCTAAATATCCGAACCCGATCCGAAATAACTGAACCCGAACAAAAATATCCGAACCGATCCGAAGTATAGAAATACCCGAACGGGTTCTATACTTCTATACCAAAATATCCGAAAATCCAAAACATCCGAACACCCATCCCTACTGGTTAACATTAGTTAAATCACTTTAATGCCAAATCACATCAACTAGTTAAATCAGATACATGTATTAGATGTTCACAAAATTATTGTAATCGCTCTTTTACTTTATAATTTTTTTCCAGATATTAGACAGATCTTTCAGGCCCATTTGCAAAAGGTTTAGTTTACTTTAAATCCACCATATAACTTTGTATATGCACATGCTTAGTGATTGATTAAAGGTCTTTTAAGCATTTTTAAAAGATCTATAGTGTGATACTTGGGCCGAATTATGGATCATATAATACTTGTGTGTGTTTTATTAAAAATATGGCCCGAAAAAGTTGGAATTGGAATTTAACGGGGTAGGTGTGGCGGCGCCTCGGCCTCGCTGGTCCAAATTAGAGTTGGGATGTTTCTATACTCTGATATGATTTTCTTTTTTTCTTTGCTGATATGATTTGTTAAACCAAGAGGCCCGATGACATGGGTATGTACGTCAGTACGTGAGACTATTGTGATTACCGCGGAAAATAATTTATTTTTAAATCAATTCATTAATATTGATCTAAAACATCCGCTTGTGCATGCCAAATACAAAGCGTATATATTTAATTATTTATTGATGCGCATATGATATTTGATTCAAAGCAACATTTTCATTAACACAAGACTACTAGAGGAATACTTTTTTGGAAATTATCTGGCGAAATTTGAATTTAAAAGTAATTAGCAAATATATATTATACAGCATTTAGCAAAAAATAATTATGTATAACGTATTTTTATCCAATCAGGAGTAGATATATGATAGATTTATAGAGATATTTAGACGTGTATAAACTATAAAGTGATGATATACACGTCAAACTTTAAATATGTGTGCTTATAAAATACATTCATGTGATAGAGAAGGGCACGTGCTTGGTTGGTTGATTAGGGAAAAGAGAAAATTAGAGGACACATCAACTTTATGTGCCCAATTTAGATAAAGAATAATGTTTTGTTATCTTGTATATTTAATCTTTAAAGACCAAAAACTGGGAGGATTTAGAGTTAATCACTTAACCCGTAATGCAAGACACGTCGAAAGTGAAAAACTCCAGCGCGAAGCTTACTATGATCCATTCTTGTTCTTTGTAAATGTCACAATCGATTCAACTAGTTCCCGTTCAGATCCTTCTAGCGATTTCGTTTCTATATTATAGTTAAACAGTTGATCTTTTTTTTGGTAACAAAACAGTTGATCATTTTGAAAACTATTTTATAAAAGAAAACTAAAATAATTTCGAGATCGACATCGCTGCACCATGCTATTCGCGTGGAATAGTTAACCTATGTGCTTTTTAACCTTTTAGTGATGAAATAGGTTGAATTCAGCATTGCCAGTGACATGTTGTATTGAGTTATTTTACATACGCGTTTAGCGATGTTATATCAGTTCAATGTGGCATAGACATAAATATACACCGGATAATTCAACTAGACACAAGTGGATATCACATATATTATCGGGTAATGTTCTTTAGCGATTTTCATAATAATAACAAATATACTGAACTTCATGTCGCATGATTAATATGCATGCCTTTCAGATACGTTAAAAGGATGATCATAATATCAACCTCATAGCTTTAATCATCGAAAAAGTGTCGGTCCATTAAAGGTTTGAAGGCCATGGTGATATAAAGAGAAGCCACCCAAATTGTAGATTGGCGACTCTTGGAGATCATAAAGAGTAACCTACGACATTTTCCTTTAACACATAATCAATAGACATCGATGATTTTAAAGTAAGAACGTCCTTTTCTCTCTTTAAAGATGATCTTCTGCACTACAGATTAAGCTCCAACATTTCTGAAAGGCTCTCGATAAACCTAATAGAACTGTAATTTAGTTATGTGATTATGGTTTGGAATTGATATATAGTACATACTTTATTTCAGAAAGTAAGTCTAAAAAATTACATTGATTCAGTTCCCTTTTTTACATTCGTTCATATATATATAAGTTATGCATGCGTTCGTTTTGATCGTATATATGTACATATTTATTCTTCTTTTTTTTTGTGTATTTATTCTTATCTACTAAAGTAACTGAACATTATAAAGACTAGATTTTTTAACCGCGCTACGCGCGGATAAGATATTATATGTATTTCTCAATTTTGAAAAAAATAATGTATAATATTGTATTACATTATGTAAAGAATATAAAATAAGACTACATAACATAAATATATTTTTTTAAATTTTCTTTGTGGAAATCATTATGTTGTTTGATTGTTCTATTTGATTCACATATTTGCATAGTTATTTGTGATAGATGAATAACTATATTTTTGTTATCAGTAAATAATATATATTTATTATATAATATAAGAAAAATAAAATTATTTACTTTTAAAACAAACTTGTCTCATGTTGGGGACTCGGTTATAGACATATCATATTCGAATGAGGCATTTTTTAGTTATCAATCTTCTTAACAGTCAAGAAACAAATCTGAATATCAAAACAATATCTCATACGATCTCTTTGTGGAATAATTGCTCTGGAAAAATTGAATTTATGCATCAAAAATGACTGGAAATGGATGTGCAGATGTGAAAATAAGTCAGCTTTACAAAGTACTATTCATAGTTCATATATCATTTATCTCCATCCTATTTTTTTGTCCATCCTTTCATAAATAACTGATGTTAATTAATAATAAACTTTTGGCTGGCAAAAAAATCAAATTTGTCTAATTATCGCTTAAATTGTCTAACTGATATATATATGCATTTCTCAATTCTAAAAAAATAATGTATAATATTGTATTACATTATTTAAAGAATATAAAATAAGACTACATAACATAAATATTTTTTAAATTTTCTTTGTGGAAATCATTATGTTGTTTGATTGTTCTACTTGATTCACATATTTGCATAGATATTTGTGATAGATGAATAACTATATTTTATTATCAGTAAATAATATATATTTATTATATAATATAAAAAAATGAAATTATTTACTTTTTAAACAAAGTTGTCTCATGTTGGGGACTCGGTTATAGACATATAATATTCGAAGGAGACATTTTTACAGTTATCAATCTTCTTAACAGTCAAGAAACAAATCTGAATATCAAAACAATATCTCATACGATCTCTTTGTGAAATAAATGCTCTGAAGAAATTGAATTTAGGCATCAAAAAGGACTGAAAATGATGTGCAGATGTGTTATCTAAGTCAGCTTTACAAAGTACTACTATTTATAATTTATATATCATTTAATTTTATCATTTCTTAAACATCTTGAAATAACTGATCCTAATTAATAATAAACTTTTGGATGGCAAAAAAATCAAATTTGTCTAATTATCGCTTAAATATTTTATTAATATTGTCTAAGAAGCTTTCAATTGATATCAAAGTTTAATTTTTATTAGTTTTTTGTTAATTTCAGAGTTTTTTTTTGTATTTAAGATTTTTTTTCCATATTAAGCTTATATTTCTTTCACATAATATACATATGTCATAAAAATTATCATCAAATCAATTTACTTATTTATTATTTTGTTTTTAATGAAAATACACTTTTTAAATAATTTAATTTAAAATAAAATTATATATAAATTTGTTGTATTCTAACAATTTGATTGATTTAATTAATGTGCTTTGGTGGATAACTTAAAAAGTTTTCATATGAATCGGGGAAAGCAAGCTTATGTTGTTATATTATATTTATTTTTGTATATGAAATCTATATATAATGCTAGTGTAATAAAGAAAAAACATTATTTTTTTGTAACTTCAAAAAGATACATTATTACAATTTGAAATTAATCAAAATTGAATAAAATGGTAATTAAATAAATCTAATTGTTTTTTTTATCTTGTTTAGTTGAATTCTTATGAAAAAAAATCGATAGGTTAAACAAATGTTTCAAAATTTGTTGTGTTATTGTTTTGTCTATAAATTACAAAATTTATTGAATTGATATATTTAATTATTGTACCCTTAAATAATATTTTATTAAGACATTAGAGAACTATGTTTTAAGTTGTTTTGTCAAAATTGTACAAAAATCTATGCTTTTTCATATTTGTCACGAAAAATTATATGTTAAACTTACTTTTACAAAATTGTTAACTTTGTCACGAAAATAAAAATCTATGTTTTTTCATATTTGTCAATGTTCTCACACTTTCAAAGAATATATTAGATTAGTCACTTACTTTTTTTTTTACAAAACAAAGTATCGGAGTCTTGAAAGTTGAATCCATATTATTGTAAATATAAAGAAGAGTGTGATTACATATTTAGTGATTCTTGTATATGTGTCCAAGTAAGTTTCAATGGCTTAGTGGTATCTGCCTTATATTTATGTCATACTAACCCGGGTTCAATTCTCACCTTTGCATTGTTTTTTTCATTTTTTACGAAAAATAAATGTGATGACGTGGCAACTTCGGACTTTCTGATTGGACGATTTTTTGTGTCTACGTGGACACTCTAAGGGGAGCTTATATCCTCCTTTTAGTATAGTATAGATATCGGTATTTTCTAGCTATTAGAGCCTTTTATAATTAAAAATAACAAAAAAACTTCATGTATATCTTAACAGCTTGTGGTTTTTTTTTTTAAGCCGTGGAAAAGTTCTCAATGATTGGGGGCGTTTCGGCCTAAATTTATATTATTTCACTACTATCATCAGAACTCAAAATCTAGGTTTACTCCTAGCATAAGGTATCTATGTGATTATAATGTTCTTCATATACCACAGACTAGTTTATTGTAGAATCATTAATTTGGCGTGGATCAACTCTACAAAAAGAATACGATTTGAAAGGTTACTGGGGTTGGTTGGGATGCCAGATAAACTTAATTAAATTTGGTATAGAATGAAAATATAGGACCTACAAGGTTATTTTATTATTAAGAAATGAGAGCAACTTGATGGAATAGTGATATATTTTGACAAAAAGAATCGTTAACTTTTCTCGTTTGATATACGACGTCCATATAATTGATCTATTAATATTCTCTTATTAAAGGCTATCAACTTTCTTCTTTTCATATGAATTTGCATAGAATCTATTTTACAAATGATCGTGTCTAAATAATTATAAAATTCATCACACATATATATATATATATTTGCTTTTATAAAAAAATTAGCATGTCTTAATTTTTATTATATCAAAACTATCTATCATACAAGAAATTACTGTGTGAAAAGAAAACAGGTAAATGATGACATGGCAGGACCTGTGGACACCATGGACTACTCCACGTGGCAAGATTAAGTCTCTGTTGCATGCTTAGGACCCACCAATCACGAGTTATGCCGAAAAGTTTGGAGAAGCCGTTGCTGTTGGCAGTTTAGTCAAGGCCATCGACTCAATGGACAAAAATATATTTGTTTTTTCAATATATTTGTTTTTTTCTTCTCTTTTTTTTTTTAAAAAAAAATTGGCCGAAAATGAAAAAAGGGTTAATTTTCTGAATGACTATTTGAGGAAGTATTAGTTTTGTAGTAAGAAAATAGAGAGAGCTATTTTTTTTGGTTATTGATTCAAATTTTCCAAGAAAAAAAGGTAAGATTTTTCTTTGACAGGGTTTTATTTATACTATGCTTTTCTTTCCATAAAGTACACAGTCCTGGAATTTACTCGTTTGGTGGTTTGCAATAAGAGTTTCTGGCATCCAAAAATGTCATGCGATAAAAATTGTCAGAAATGTAAAAAGTACCTAATGCGACCGACATTATGCTTGGTTTTCATAAAGTGCTAACTTACTGAAAAATGATCGATATGTAATTGAGATTGATGCAAGTCTAACATGAACTTATGTCTAACATATCGATAATTAATTTTCATGAGAATGTTCTAACAATCACTCAACTCATACATGAATTTAGAATCTTGACAAAAATTGTTTCAGACTTTTCTCAAAAAAGAAAAATTGTTTCAGACTTTGGTCAAGTGTAATTAGCCTAACAGATCGCTATATTAATGATCCGAGAAGAGTGGGTTAATGTAACTAGGACAATTATTTGCATATGATACTATTATGTCTCGTAGGGATCCACATGTTAGGTAGAGACACTCTCGATTCGTTACACGTGAGGTGTCGGTTCAGAAGTTTGCTTTGAACCATGCATAAATGCCCATTAAAAAAAATCATGCATAAATGCCATGCAACTTGACACATATGTTATTACCTTCTTGCAGAATCACATATATACATATGCGGGTGTTACGTATATATATATATTTTTTTTTTGAACAACAGTTGAATTATATAAGATAAAGGGTTCAGTACAAGATAGAACAATCACATAACAGAGCATTCTTCGCCAACGAATCAGCTCGAGAGTTACATAATCTTGAGACATGCGAAAAGAAGATGAAATCAAAAGGTGCAGATAGGAACTCGATGTCCTTGAGAACTCCATAGAGCTCCATAGGAAATGTATTCGAGTTGATAGCTCGGATGAGCTCTAAGGAGTCGGATTTTATCCAGACGTTTGGTGAAGAGAGGTGTGAAGCCGCCAGGAGCAATCCCTTGATCGCCAAAACTTCCGCCATGAGTGGTGATGACACGTATATATATATACCTGCTCCTTGGCTATCGAACTGATACATTATGATTACGTTTGTTCAAGTTACTCAAAATACGTATTGTGACGAAAAATATTGTTTTAAACACAGTACATACGTAGAACATCGGAATGCTGTTTTAGTGCATCAGATTCAAATCAGAATCTGAAAAATGATAATTAAAAGTTCCTATCAATTGTGAATCGAACAGTTTAAAAATAGTGGTCATGAGAATATTTTTTGAATAGTTTAGTCCTAACATCACGTTTTTATGAGGTTTCCTTCTTGTAGAAGTTACTAAGAACCCTATTCAGATTCTTTATATATAACTTCATAACTAAATCCTGATGCATGCATGCGCGGCGGACATAATCAGGACTCAGGAGTGGACACAATTAAATATTTCATACCAATGAAATATCATATATGGTATTCGATTAACTTGGATGGTTAATAGATTATGGATGAATATGTTTCTCGAAAAAAGGTTTTCTGCAAATCATTATTGGATGGAAACTTATGACGGAATCAAGCAGTATGAATACTTTGTACACAGAGTCTGAGGAATATCTATTAGTGATGAACTACTAACCCACGTGGCATTCAATAAAATTCAACAGCTATATATATAGTCTATAGACTGTAGCTTAAAGAAACTAACTAATGAAAATGCTTGATGCAGTTAAAAGAAACTTTTTGTCGTATTAATAAAATTACATGTTAGGGGTTATAATTGGCTGATGCAATATTAAAGTCTTAATTCGAGCTAGCGTGATAATTTTTTGTTCGATATTCTTTTTTTTTTAAACACATTTTGAAAATCCCAATTGTACTATGTTAAAGAATATGGGTTTTCGACTGTATATCGTACTTCGTTTAGTGATTACAAAACAATGGAGACAAATTTTACCAAAAAAACACACAGTGGAGACAACGTATTTATGGAAAAAAAAGAAGATCAAAATATAGAACGGCTGATGTCTTCATACAAGAGAGAGGTAACTCTTTTTGGATAGGCCTCACGAAGAAAGTTATATTCAAGGGAAATTGAGATGTATATATGTACTTGACATATCTAAACCATTTAGGAGGGACTATATTTCCGTTACTAGATTTGGATTTAGGTTTTCTATTATACCGATACATTATTTTCTATTATACCGATACATAACAACTAGACGAAGTAACAAATTAAATAACATTTCTAACTTAATAATTTATAACAAATATCTTTGCTAAATGATAAACCTGATATCAATTAGCAATATCATTGCTAAATAGTTTTGAATTAGAACTCATGATTTCAAACACAAGTAAACTAAGAAAATAATTAACAAGTAGACTAGCATATGCAGAAAGTGTTAATTTCATAAACCATAAAATCATATCTCAACTTTATAATTTAATACATGATATCTAACTGCCAGTTTGTCTAGTTTCCTTAACATCAAGCTAATAAGAAATTTGAAACATAACAAGAAAATTTATATGTTGAAAAAAGAAATAATCGTTCATTTCATTGATAGAAACTTGTTATTATATTTATCTCGAGTACAGGAAGATTACTAATAAAAACAAATTAGGACCAGCAACAAAATAAGAATAAATATTAGAAAAGGCATATAGTGTTAATGGGAGGGGACCACGATGGCGGTTGCCGGGAACGCTGCAACGCTAAATTGAACTTAACGATCGGTGAGAACGGAAAAGCCGCTTTGTGGGGCCCACTAACCATATAGTAATCAGACCCACACTCAAATGGGTTCCAGCGTTCACACACACCACAATATCTGAATTTTCTTTTTCCTTTTTAGCTAAGTTCAAATGTTGTTAAAAAAATAAAGTTTCTTGTTTTTTTTCCTACAATAATTTGTAACTATAAATACAGACCATACCACACTTCAGCCTCTGTCTCTCTCAAGCCCACACACATACATTCTCACTCTGTTTTCACAAACTCAAATCTCATTTTCTTTCTCATTCGCAAACAATGGGTAAATTGTTTAGTTAGTTAATATTAGTACATAAACACACTTATATGTTTTACATATCCTTATCTTTTTTCTGTTCCTTTTGTTGTTTTCAGTAAGATTCATTGAAGAAAACACAAAACATGTGGACAAAGAAACAGGAAATAAATCAAATACGGATGTAACGACGGCAACTAAGAAAGTTCTTCAAGATCTTATTATCAACAATGGAGGAGGACTAATCAATTCATGGGTTGATTCCATGAGAGCTTGTTCTCCTACTCATCTCAAATCTTTGATGAAACAAAGCTCTTGGCTCGTACGTATATTAGTCAATGATTATCAAGCTCTAATTTCTGCTTATCTATGTTGGTTTTTTTTCTTATAATAAATGAAACTGTATAATTTTGCAGAAAGAACATCCATCTGCTTTAGAAATGTTCGAAGAGATTCTTCATGCTTCTGAAGGAAAACAAATCGTTATGTTTCTGGATTATGATGGCACTTTATCTCCCATTGTTGATGATCCAGATCGAGCTTTCATGTCTAAGCAGGTTCATTTCTAAAACCTAATTATATATAACAAAAAATGTACTTATTGAAAAGTGTTTTGGCTTATTCTTTTTTGGATCTGATTTTTAGATGAGAAGAACAGTGAGGAACCTAGCAAATTGTTTTCCGACTGCTATAGTTAGTGGGAGATGCAGAGAAAAGGTATATAAGTTTTCAAATAACACGATTTTATTAGTAATTATTATATATATATTGAAGCTAATTATAATAATGATGATACTTGTCAGGTTTATAATTTCGTGAAATTGACCGAGTTGTATTATGCTGGAAGTCATGGAATGGACATCAAAGGGCCAGAGCAAGGCTCCAAGTATGAGGCAGTAAGTTTTTTTTCTCTATACTTTTAACATAAATAATTCATTATATATTTTTCTCAATTTTAATTGTTATTTTATAAATTACAGGATAAATCTCTTCTTTGCCAACCAGCTACAGAGTTCCTCCCCATGATCGACGAGGTCACATTCTCCTTCATTCTTCAGTCTACTAAATTTGAATAATAGGAAGAAACGAATTTATTGTTACTAACAGTATTTTATATGTTTTGGTTCAGGTGTATCAAAGATTAATGGAGAAAACAAAATCAACTCCCGGAGCCAACGTAGAGAACAACAAGTTTTGTGTCTCTGTCCACTTCCGACGCGTCGATGAGAAAGTACAATAATATTCTTTTTCAATATTCCATTTTATGCAATAAAAATAATATTAACCAATCAGTAAATTTGTTTATATACTGACAGAACTGGAGTGATTTGGCTAATCAAGTTCGATCAGTAATGAAGGACTACCCTAAGCTCCGTCTTACCCAAGGAAGAAAAGTAAGATACTAACAATTAATTAGTTCCTACTTTTTAACGTGACTAGAGTTTATTTTCTTAATTAACGGGTTTATGTTTTGGTATAATCGTTCAGGTTTTGGAAATTCGACCTATCATTAAATGGGATAAAGGCAATGCCCTCGAATTTTTATTAGAGTCACTTGGTAAAATCTTCATCGAATAATTAATTATGAGTAATATGATTAGTGTTGAGATCAATGGTTATTAATTAAATTAGTATTGGCTTGTGTAGGGTACGCTAATTGTACCAACGTTTTTCCCCTTTACATCGGCGATGATCGCACAGACGAAGATGCATTTAAGGTACATATATATATATATATATATATATATATATATATATATATATATATATATATATATATTCACAGGAAGATTCATATTTTAAAAATATCTTTCGATGATCGAAATAAATTTGATGTTATAGATACTGAGAGAAAGAAGACAGGGTCTTGGCATTCTTGTTTCCAAATCTCCAAAGGAAACTAACGCGTCTTACTCTTTGCAAGAGCCTGATGAGGTAAATTGATATATATATAATTCGATATAAATATTAAGTTCATATTAAGTGTTTTACAAGTCAACAATTTATGTATATTGTGCACATAGCTGATACATTTTTTTTCTTTCTAACAGGTTATGGATTTCCTGCAACGGTTAGTGAAATGGAAACAACTGAGATCTGGAGCATGATTAGAGCTATAAAAAAAGAGAGATATCTTTTTAATAACTTGTTAATCCAGTTTTTTTCCTGCTCGTGGTGTACTCAATGTATCTTCACAAACAAATTTGTACTGAATGCAAATGTAAAATTTCTTTTAAAAATGTAGATCCATTCTCAAAGAAAACATTTTATATAATAATCGATCATATATGGAAATTATATACAATTTATCTCTGCGCGTGAATATATATACTTGACTTATATCTAGATGTCATCATGATTCTCAAAATAAAATGAAGCTAGTATAAGTATTATTTTCACTTCAGTTAAAATTTTAAAAGATAAGTCCACATTTCAATATTTTGTAATGATTCCCTCCCCCCCCCCCCCCCCCCATATAAAATAGAAGTAACTATTCAAAGTGAAAACAAATCTAGGAGATATTGATGCATCTGGTAAAATTATTTTTGAGTTGAGTGTAAATTGTTAATAAACAGTTAAATAAATTTTTTTTTTAAATGAATTGTTGAGTTGTGTGAAAAGCCAGTTTACAGAAAAAAAATGTTGAGTTGTGTGTTTTATAGTTTAGTTTGTTCTGATAGTCAGATATAACTACATACAATTAACTAAAAAAACTGGGTTATATATTTTTTGTCTCTGCAGTTCAAATAGTAATTTTAGTTTTTATGGAGTGAACATCTCTAGTTAAGGTTTTTTGAGCAGTCCTTTGTTTATATTATTGATTAAAGCCACAGGTTTTCTCAGATTATAGAATCTTTAGATAAGCTAAGCTCATTGCATATTTGCATGGAATCTATTTGCAAAGAAGAAAGAATCCTTTCATTTACAAAAAGAAAAAGAAGGAATCCTTTTTATTTGATTACTAAAACCATAAGAATTAATGGAATATTCTATTAGGCAAAACTTGGGTGGGAAGATAGCGTCAAAGAGACTCGACCTATGATCGGATCTTTGCTGCTAAGCTTAATTTACTAAGACTTACTTATATAGTTAATTGTTTTAAGTAGAGTAAATAATTCCTAACTATATGTAACCAATTACATATTTTGGATGGAATCTTATACAGTGTATTATAACTTGTCTAACTTTACGGATCCCAATAAAACTTCACCAATAAGAGAATCTCTCTGACAGCACAGCTAAATATGCTTTAAAGTCAATATCAACAATTTGTGTAACCGAGACTTCGTTCATTTTCTTTTCTGGTCACTACATGTTTTTTTTTGTTACTGAAAAACATACCGATGTAGCATATCCACAATGTCTATGCTGTCATTTCATTTACATTATAGGCAATGATTTAAGTAACTTGATCGAATTTGATTTTCCATTGTTTTCACGAAGAAAAGCTTTTGTAGATTATCTAGGTAGTCTATATCAAGATAATTTAGATTTTTAAACTACCACTCCTGAATATTTACAAGATACATTTACAAAACAAATTTATATTTATTTAATTCCTGAATTTATTGTTAGTAAGCTTTTAATAATTCCTTAATATTTGAATTGTCAGGGTCACATATCCAATGTGGTCAATTCAATACTTTGACTCATAGAGAAGATGAAAACTAAGACTTTTCAATCCTTTCCTCATATTAATGTAAACAAAAAACAACTAAGCCTAGTTAAATAATATGTTCGAAGGACCAACTTGATTGACTTCTTATATCCTATACATGGACCTAATTATAAGTGTGTATGTAGCCATGAGAGACAAGAAGAAAATCTTTTGCTAATGATTATAATATGGTAACTAGATAAATCATTATCGTTAACTAGGCTTTCATTAGGGTTTTGGTCTCACATTATTGGCTGTCTACTTTGAACAAACCATACTTCACCCGTATCCCCCGACATGCCACAAGATCATTATGAGATTTTGTGGCTCATTAATTTATCTTTAATTTTAAACTTTTAACTGTTTAACTGCGTCAAAATTATTATTGCAGTAATAATAATTTTATATGAAATGCGTATATATTTTTAACAACCCTAAGTTCTTAGGGATGTCCCCTATGCTATAGAAAATAATGAAAATTCTTAAGCCAATTGGCCCGTGAATTGTGAAGCCTGTCCAGTATTTTCCGATAGTCGACACGTTTTAAACACTAGATTTAACTAATCTATTTTCTTCCAATTTGTTTCTTGTCATTCAACTTATTCAATGAACCTCGTAGTATTTAATTTAGTTGATTACGCAAACCCTAATTTGCTTCTATTAACAAGGGGATCAGCTCTAGATCCGAATCTTTCATAGAATTGTAGCTAGGTCTCATAATGCGTCTGGAAATTGAGTCGTTCGGCAATGGTTTATAAATAAATAGATGAGCAGTTACGATAAATTTCGGACTATGCAAACTATTTCACCAAAGCAATTCAGACTTAACAGTGAAGAATAATCATGTGCATATATATGTGTATGTATAATTGACAAACCTCACCAAAATCATGTTTATTATCTATAAACTTTTTCATGCTACATGTACAACATCATTTATTTCAACAGCGGAAAATATTTGAGACTTTGATCTTACATACTATTATGATCCACTGACAAACTTAAGCACTATTTAGCTAGTGCCTTTATTTTTTATTTTTATTTTGGAACAGTTAGTTAAAGCCTTTTTTTTTCTCTCTCTCTTATTAGCTTAACAATTTTTCCTATTGGGTTAGGGTTTACACGTAAGGAGAAAGACATACTTTTTTTTTTTTTTTTTTTGAAAAAGATTTTTCTATTTAAATGCAGGAGAAATAAAATGTTGTTACAGAGTGAACACCCAGTAGGCTAAGTAGCCTTTACATATCAAAAGATACGAACTTGAATCAGATTTTAGTAGGGAGAGGAGATTAGGTAGAGAACCACAACTGAAGAAGGGAGGATGAGAATTTTGGCCTGTCCGTCCTTAAGCTCGAGATCCTGTTTTTAACCGTCAGTTTTATTTGAGCGATCAGTCCATCCGGAGCAGTAAAATTAGCATTGTGAAGCCGGTTGTTTCGCTCCATCCAGAGAATGTATAACGTTGCCTGCCAGCAGAGAAGAAGGAGAGTTTTGGAGACCTTGTTTGTTGTGTGGCTGTTGAGTTGAGGGAGTAGATTACTCCACTGCCTGACTGAAGCGAACCTGCATTTAGCTGCTATCTCCTTCCAAATTCCCCAAGTAAAACTGCATTCAAAGTAACAATGAGCAATAGACTCGTCGGCTGCATTACAATACAGGCACCGCGGGTCTGTTTGCAATCCCCAACTCCGAATTCTATCGCGAGTGGGGCACCTGTTTCTGACCATTAGCCAGACTAGAAACATATGCTTTGGTATCCCGCCCGAGAACCATACTTCCCTATGCCATGAAACTGTCAGTGCCGTTGGGCGAAGCAAGTGATAAAGTGCCCCTGTGCGGAACTTGTTTTGTCTATGAGCTCCAGGCCACCATTCAAAGTCGTCATTGTAATCGTTTAGTGTCAGGGTAGAGAGGTAAGAGATAACCTCAAGCTGGCGATCAGAACGTGCGTTTGGGAGAGTCCACGCACCGTTCTCCCATAGTTCTGCAAGAGTAGTGTCTTTTCTTACTGGATAACGCGAAGAACCAGCATTGTTCAGATAGACCGACAGTTTTCCATACGGTGACCAGTTTGAGGACCAAAAATAAGTGGTCTCGCCACTCTGTACTTGCTTCTTTATCCAAGGATAGACCACCTCCCTAGAGTCCAGCAGCTTGTTTACTAACCAAGAGTGTTTCTGCCTCGTGTTGATAACCCAAAACAAATCAATGTTTCCATCAAGAATTTCCGCTTGGAACATGGCGTGTGCTCTAAAAAAAAAGAGAAAGACATACTTAATATTATTAACGCATGACTCTAAACAATAATTGTTGAAAAGAGAAAAAGTTACGAGTGACGAGTTGGAATCCACCAGAAAAGGTGAGAGAGATTCTCTATAATTTCACTTTTCTAACTTTAGTTTCTCAACTGTGTCCGTTTAAAGAAATATTTTTTAACATTACAGATAAAATAATAATAAAAAGAAAACATATTTCATCCTCCAATTATTGGCCGACTAAAATTTATAAATCTTAGACGCACAATAATAGGAGCGTTCGACCAATTATTGTTCGCAGTAAGTTTCCAAGTTCGTAGGCCATAGGTCAATTTTAAGAGATTCATTAATTCGTGAAAGTATGAAAATAGTAGCAAAAAGATGTATTACTAATAATGCATGTCTTCTTTGAAATTTTGGTTGGCACACCAAGTGAATGCAAGCGTATTCAAGTTGAAGTGCTTTAATCATAAAGATGAAACGCATTACGATTTACTCAATTTGTAATTAGTTTTGAAAAATATATTGTAGTTTTAAAATATATGAACATAGAAATTTAAATACAAACGCGAATAACAAAACATTAACTTTGGTTATTATTGGGCGTCTGTTATTAAGTGTCAACTTCTTACTAATAAAAAAAAAATTAAATTTCACAAAAATGCTTAAAACTTAAAGTGACAAAAACACACCCTGATTCCTGAAAATGATGTGTGAATATTAGACTGGAGTTGGGTTATCAAAAAAAAAACAAATTAGACTGGAGTTATTTATACGTAAAAAACAACTAACTAAGGATATAAAATTTAGATGAATGAAGCCCTTCAATTAACAAATTAAGACCAGCAAGACTAGCGTACTATCTGTTATTATTATACCTCATTTGATGTCTCCACACTGTAAAAGAAATATTAATATTTGTCAAATAAAAATGCCCAGGGACAGTTCACATGACCAAGATTCCTTTTTTGTGGATCATCTTAAGGTGTTTTTATGAATGACTTTGCAACACGTATTCTCTGAATTATGTTCATCATTAAGCATGTGGCATGCCACATCTGTTTTTTTCTAATGAATTACGAAGCATGCGGCATGCTACATCTGTTAATGTATAGTTGTATAGGAAGTTCCAAACTCTTTGGTGGCATGTGGAAGCATGTGACTCAGATGCCCTCATTATAGGGAGCAAAACTTGTGTGTCGATCTTTTACTTAACAATCCTCCCTGACACCTTCTTAAAGATATGAGGAAATTTTGTTGTGGTGTTAATTAAAATTTTTTGTTTAGGAATTCTAAACGATTTTAGTGGATGATTGATGGGATTTTAACTAAATAAATCAAATAAGAAATCAGTATTTATTTAGGGAATGTGGCCAAGGTAGAAAGTACAAGAACTGAAGAATCATATAAAGAAACACAAATCAAGAGATTGCTAACAGAGCCATGGGTTCCAACGAGACCATGTGTAATCGTAGGAGAGAATTTTGTATTGGTCTTTATAATTTTCCAGGCTTTTAACCGGTATCAGAAACCTCTTGTCTCCAACTCCAACTGGGTCTAGAAAAACTGTTTTTGAGTAAAATAGTATGAATAACAAAAGAAATGTGAAGTGGCTGTTAATGTTTTAAATTTTTTTTTGACAAGATGAGTATGAATATCATCCCACATAAGAAGTTTCTAGGTAAGTATCATATGGATCTGTTTTTATTTTAGATTCAAAGTTAATTCGACTGTCCAAATAAAGCTTATTATTTGCATGAAACTTTTAGTAAAATAGAAGAATCTTTAGTAAAATAGAAGAACCTTTAGTAAAAAGGAGCAAGTAGAAGAAAATTTGTCCTTTTAAACATACAAACTTGAATTTGCATTCTCCAGTAAGTGGGCTGACATTTATTCGGCCTTTATTTATAGGCTTTCAGTTTACATATATATGGGCTTGTCTTGTTTTCCTTAGTAAAAAAAAATACGAATTGGGAAACAAAATGTAAAATATAAATTATTAAAATTAATTTTCTTATATTAAATTCATAATCCAACATATTCCAATATTTTATTTAGATGAATAAAGTGCCAATATTTTTTGCCAGTGATCGGTGTAAATGGCAAATTTGCCTCACCTGTTGGTATTCACTATTCAGGTATTTGGCTAACTGATCCGTTCTCAAATCCACAACGGAACCATACACTGCCCTTGGTTAGGGTTTTGATCAGGTTTAATCCAGAGGCTGAAACAGGAGCCAGGAGGGAAGAGGATGATTGGCGAGCTGTTAGCAGACGTGAAGGAAATTTTAAGTGGTTTTAAGGTGAGCTTAGAGGATAACGAAAAAACTGCAACGTTGTCCACCAACAAACAACAACTTCCACTCTTTATCAACTTGAGCAGTGGCGGACCAGACACATCAGGAAGCGTGAAAATCAGTCCAGTTTGACCAGTAACTTACGAGATCAAGCTATATATACCCCTTTAACGGGTTCTTGCAATAACATAATCATCAAGCCAAACCAGTGCCTTTAATCTATTTCGAGACAAGAGAGAAATCACTTGTCCTGTCTTTTTCATCACACTGAAGCTCGAACAGCAACATTCTCTCACTAACTGCAACATCATACAAATAATGATCTTGATGGACTCGCTCATGTCGGGAATCCTAACCTTTGATAACGCTCATCCGATTAGATTAGGAAAACAAATACTCTAAATTTGTTAAAGTTGTTCTTCTCTAGTATTTTAAACTCAAGACCAAACACAGACAGAAAAATAAACTGGCTTAGTGTCACGCTAAACTATTTTTAAAAAAAAACACCAACTTTTCAGGGAATTATGTAACAGATTTATATGAATGCATAATCCTCTCGTTGATGTTGCCAATGATTTTAAAACTACGGATTGATTCAAAATAGTTATATATATATGTAAAAGCACAGTCACAATTGATTCAAGACAATATTATTGAAGAACGCAATAAAAGGTATGAACTGGGAACCCTAAGCACATCATTAGACCATTCAACATTTCCCCAAACTTGACCATCTTGGCGCTTTTCAAGCGCAACTAACGCACAGCAAATAGTCTTATTTTGACAATGAGGACCACGCCGCGCAAACTTGTCCCACAAGACTATGAGTTTCCCATTGAGGTTAACTGTTTCAATCAAACCACGACGACAACTCTTATTCAGTGAAGACAAACCCTTGACCGGTTTCCACTCTTTACACTCACTATCGTACCACATGCAACTTTTCCTACCACAAGAGTATAATAGATTACCTATCGCACACCTACTATCACCCACGAGTGCTTTTGCTGCAACGTTCCATTCACGTTTTTTCGGATCATAAACTGAGTCTTTTTCGTCGTTGCTCCTAACGTAAATCTTTCCTTGGAAAATCTGTAATTTTCTTATGACTCTAGAAAAGCGTAGCTCGGTTCCAGGGTCAGGTAAAGGTTCCCATGTTTGAGTCTTCGTATCGAAAACCTCACCCCAACAATCATTTGCCGTGCAACCTCCCACTACGTATATCTTACCATCTAGGACGCACGCACCAGGATTCGATCGAGGTACGGTCAAATTGGGAGCTTTACGCCATAGAAGATTCTCTATATTGCGGACAATCATGACTGGGGAAGGATGATAGAATTGTCTAAGTGCATAGACTTGTGAACCAACCGTAAGCATTATCGATGGTGCTTTAGGAGCATAGATAGAGGGCACTTGTGCCAAGGTAGACTTCTTCGTCTCCAGGTTTATCAAGAGGGTGAACCAATATGAGGGACGAGGACGGTCAGGAAGCTGTAAGCAGATATGAAAGGAGGATTCATTTGTTTTGTGGTAAAATCGCGCATGGTTGAGCTCAATGGATAATATGAGAGAGCGAAAGGTTTTGGAGACTAGGGAGAGTTTAGGGTAGTACGATTTCGATACGCGTGCTAAGCAGTTCAGAATGATTACATCTGGAAGCGACAAAAACGATGGATGAGATGGTTCCTCCTGTTTCTTCTTTTTGCACGGTGGTTCCACTTCCAAATTCATAGCCGCAGAGACGGCGTACGTCTTGAACACACGAGGTTTTCAACTTTTCATTAGTAGTTAGGGCAAAACACGATTAGTTAGGGAGTATATATTCGCTTTTGATTTAATAATATATTGAGTCAACCAAAAAAAAAACATAAAAGAATTACGAAAAGGAACTTGGTCGCCAAGTAAATATATTTATTTTCTTTTGGCTTCTGACCAAATAAAAAGATACCACAGGAGGATTACTACTTTACTAGGTCTAAGCTTTGGATATGACTTGGAAACAAAAAATCTAGAAGAAAAAATACAATGTTTGTTGCTCGCCGTCTTCATCTTTCCTGCAAATATGGTGCTGCAAATATTCTCAGAGGGTTAGTTGTATTCTTAAAACCCTAATATCTATCGCTTTGCTTTGGATCAAATTGACTTCAAAGCCGTGATTCATCTTCAATATTAAAAAAAAAATGTAGGAAAAGGGTTCAATCATTCAATTACAGTAAATCAACAAAACGGAGCAGTGGAAAGACATATGTTAACCCTCAGCTGCTTATAGGAACTCAAACTTATCCACGCTCACGTCTTCGTTATGCTGCTGTATTTAGCTTTTAAAGCTTTTCGTTGCTTTCATTTGTTTTTGAATTATTTAGATCTATTCTCTGTTAATAAAAAAAAACTATTCGATGCTATATGTTTCCTTTTACTTCAGCCAGCTCTTGTGCTTGGGTTTACTGGATTCATCGGGTTTCTTCATTACAACGACGAAAGGAGAGCTGTTCCTAAAGGTATATATATAGAGATTTTTTTTTTTTTTTTTTTTTTTTTTGAGCCACATTCCCAACTATCCCCCGAAAGGGGTCCAGCGCCCCAACGGAAGGGATGTTAAATCCGTTGTGGCCAAGACTCGAACCCGGGTGGCGGGCATAGAGATATTTTTTCATTGGAACGATAGAGAGTTTTCAACTTCTTTTCTGCTTCTACAGGTATAACAAGCAGCAATAGCGGTTGTGGTTGTGGTTCTAATACAACTGTCAAAGGTCCGATCATCGGAGGTCCATTCACGCTTATGAGTACACAAAACAAGATTGTCACTGAGAAAGAGTTTTGTGGTCAATGGGTTCTGCTCTACTTTGGATACTCGTTTTCCCCCGATGTTGGACCCGAGCAGTTGAAAATGATGTCCACAGCAGTTCATCGACTAGGTTTGACTCAAATCAAAGCTCGAGCTATTTTCATCAGTTTATATGAATATGATCTTTTAGCTACTAATCATGTCTTGTCTTGATGGAAACAGAGTCTAATCATGACCAGAAGATTCTCCCTGTCTTTGTCACTCTTGACCCTCTACGAGATACACCTTTTCATCTCCATGCCTACTTGAAAGGTCCTCCGTTATATATATTCCAGCTACTTATATTCTCTCTAACGTTGCGTTGCTTATAATTTTTATTTATTTACAGAATTTGACAGTAGGATACTTGGACTGACTGGATCTGCAAGTGCAATTAGGCAAATGGCGCAAGAGTATCGTGTTTATTTCAAGAAGGTCCAAGAAGATGGTGACGATTATCTCGTTGGTACTTGTCACAACATGTAAGGAACCTTACTCCAATATTCATAATCAAAATCTTTTTGCTCATAAGAAGAAAAAAAAAGAGTGCTAAAATGTTGATATGTTGGGTGTATAGGTACTTGTTGAATCCGAAGATGGAGGTTGTCAGATGCTTTGGGGTTGAGTATAATCCAGCTGACCTCTCACGAGAGGTTCTTAAAGAAGTTACTTCCGTTTCATAGTGACACATTTTGAGAAAACCCAAAGAGAGCTGTTCACAGAAAGAAACCTCTAAAATATTTTGAATATTTTGGTCGGTCGAACTTTTGTTGTCTCCGTTTCTCTAGAGAATAACGATTTTTTAATGGTTACTGATTTAGTGTCTTTTATAAGTTTTAATAAATTAATATGAAGTTTTACTAAATTAATTGATAAACAAATTAGAAGTTTAGAACGTTGACCATATACCATGAAAGATAATTTAACATACATTAATACAAATGTAGAATATAGTTAGAAATTTTAAAACAACATTAAAGAGTAAAGACTTCAGATTATAGAACATTTACCGAAAAACTCAATATTTTTCGTACAAGTTTACACATAAATTTTGAAAAAAATAAAAATTATGACGATATTTGTTTAATTCATAGTTGCATCATGCACTAATATATGATGATGGTCAAAGAGGTTTGAAACTTTTGTTGTCTACGTTTTCTCTACAAAATAGAGATTTTGTAGTGGCTAGTCCAATAATTTATTGACTATATGAAGTTTTACTTAATTAATTGAGAAAAATTAGAACGGTGTCCATGTACCATGAAACATAGTTTAACATAATTAATACAAATATAGAATGTGATTAGAAATTTTAAAACAACACTGAAGTATATGTTTCAGAATATAAAGTATTTACAGAAAACTCAATATTTTCATAGGTTTTACACATAGATTTTGAGAAAAATTCAAAAATATGAAAAATATTGTTTTAAGTCATAGTTGCATCCTGAAATAATATATGATGATGTCGAAAGACGTTTGGAACCTTTGTTATCTCTGTTTCTCTAGAAAAAAATAACAATTTTAGAGTGGTTAGTCAACTGATTTAATGACTGTAAGAAGTTTTACTAAATTAGTTGATAAAAAATTAGAAGCTTACTCATTTACCATGAAAGAGAGTTTAACATAAATTAATACAAATATAGAATGTGATTAGAATTTTTAAAATGACATTGAAGAGTATAAGTTTTAAATATAGAGTATTACCGAAAACTCAATATTTTCGTAAGGGTCTACACATAGATTTTGAGAAAAATTCAAAAAATATGACTATATTGTTTTAATGCATAATTTCATCACGCACTAACATATGATGATGGTCAAAGAGTTTTGGAACCTTTGTTGCCTCTGTTTCTCTAGAGAATATAGATTTTATAGTGGTTAGTCCATTGATCTAGTAAATGTATTTAGTTTTACTAAATTAATTGATAAAAAACTAGAATGGTACACATGTACCATGAAAGATAGTTTAACATAATTAATACAAATGTAGAATGTGGTTATAAATTTTAAAACAACATTGAAGAGTATAGGCTTCAGAATATAGATCATTTACGGAAAAATCTTTTTCGTAGGGGTTTACACATTTGGAGAAAAATTCAAAAACATGACAATATTGTTTTAATGTATAGTTGTATCCTGAATTATTTTATGATGATGGTCAAAGAGGTTTGTGACATTTGTTGTCTCCGTTTCTTTAGAGAATAACAATTTTATAGTGGTTAGTCCACTGATTTAGTGAGTGTATGAAATTTTACTAAATTAATTGATAAAGAATTAGAATGTTACCCATGTACCATAAAAAAGTGTTTAACCTAAATTATTATAAATTTAGAATGTGGTTAGAATTATTAAAACGACACTGAAGAGTATAGGCTTCAAAATATAGAGCATTTACCGAAAACTCAATATATTTGTAGGGTTTGACACATAGATTATGAGAAAAAAAAATAAAAAATTAAAATTTTGTTTTAATGAATAGTTGCATCTTGAACTAACATACAATGATGTCCAAAAAGGTTTGAAACCTTTGTTATATATATTTCTCTAGAGAATAATGAATTTCTAGTGGTTAGCCCACTAATTTAATGAGTGTCTGAACTTTTACTATATTAATTGATAAAAAATTAGAATGTTATTCATCTATCATAAATGAGAGTTTAAGATTAATTAATAAAAATATAGAATGTGGTTAGGAACTAAAAAAAACATTGAAGGTAGGCTTTAGAAAATAGAGCATTTAACGAAAAACTCAATATTTTCGTAGGGGTTTACCCATAGATTTTTAGAAAAACTAAAAATATGTTTTAATGCATAGTTGCATCCTGCAATATCATATAATGATGGTCAAAGAAGTTTGAACTTTTGTTGTCTCTGTTTCATGGCAATTTTATATTGGTTAGTCCACTAATTTATTGAGTGTATGAAGTTTTACTAAATTAATTGATAAAAAAAATTAAAACGGTACCCATGTACCATGAAATAGAGTTTAACATAACTAATACAAATTTAGAATTTGATTAGAAATTTTAAAACAACAGCGAAGAGTATATGCTTCAGAATATAAAGCATTTACTGAAAAACTCAATATTTTCGTAGGGGGTTACACATAGATTTTGAAAAAATATTCAAAAATATGAAAATATTATTTTAATACATAGTTGTATCCTGCACTAACATATGATGATGATCAAAGATGTTTGAAACCTCTCTTGTCTCCGTTTCTCAAGGGAATAGTGATTTTTGTAGTGATTATTCCACTGATTTAGTGAGTGCATGAAGTTATTATAAATTAACTGATAAAAAAATTAGAACGTTGCTCATGTACCATGAAAGATAGTTTAACATACATTAATACAAATGTAGAATGTGTTTAGAAATTTTAAAACAACAGTGAAGATGACATGCTTCAGAATATAGAGCATTTCTCGAAAAACTCAATATTTTCGAAGAGGTTAAAACATAGATTTTGATAAAAATTCAAAAAAAAAGAAAATATTGTTTTAATGCATAGTTGCATCCTGTACTATTATGTGATGATGGTCAAAGAGGTTTGTGACCTTTGTTGTCTTCGTTTCTCTAGGTAATATCTATTTTATATTGGTTAGTCTACTGATTTAGTGAGTGTATGAAGTTTTATTAAATTAATTGATAAAGAATTAAAATGTTACCCATGTATCATTAAAGAGAGTTTAACCTAAATAAAAATAAATTTAGAATGTGGTTAGAATTTTTAAAAGGACACTGAAGAGTTTTTTTTTTTTTTTTTGGAACTCATATTTTATAAATTGCAAATTAAAGTCTGGTAGTTGGGAGTTGAATTACTCCATCAACCACATCGGTTTCAGCTGCCATCAAAGCAGACTTAGCTAACATATCCGCTTGACCATTTTTCTCTTGAGAGATCCAAGAGAAAGAAACAAATTCAAACACAGAAGCAAAGGAGAGAATGTCTGCGACAATCCCGTAGATCACCGGCGAACATGCGTTCGAGTTTACAGCTCTAATCAGTTCCGTTGAATCCGACTCAAAAGCTACACACTTCAGTTCTTCGTGGGCTCCTTCTTTAATAGCTGCTAACAGCGCTAGGGCTTCTGCCATAAGAGGGGAGCTTACATAGTCCTCGGTTGACTTGAACAGCTTCATGTTTGTAGGCAAATGGATGACCCATCCCAAACCCGCTGAAGAGCCTCCAAGATTCCAAGCCGCGTCCGATCTGATGACTATCGTTCCGGGAGGGCTCTGTTTCTTCTGGTTCCTCTGGTTTCGAGCAATCGAGGGAGCTGGATCCTCCTTTAGTCTCGATCCCCATTCTCGCGCCAATGCGATCGCTATCAAGACCGTATCCTCCGGCGTACCCGAATCACCTTCAAACACGAATTTGTTTCGCGCTTTCCACAGATTCCAAATGATCCAGAGGCCAAGGGTCTCACTTGTTACTCCCGACAGGGGAAGGCAAGTTCTGGTACGAATTGATGTCCAGTTCTCAGCTAAATCTACCATTCCGCTACTCTCCAGTGTCGTCACAAAAGGCGCTATACTCCAAGCCTGTTGCGCGAAAGGACAGTGCAAAAATAGATGAGTGATAGATTCAAGTCCTCCACACCGTTTGCAGAGAGGGTCCACTGGTATATGTCTCTCAAGTAACCGCTCTCCCACCGGCAAAGCTTTCTTCAGTAGCTTCCAAGCAAACATCTTGACTTTTGGGGCAACATCTAGGTTCCAAACGTTCTTTTTCCAGTCAAAATTTGTACCAGGAACTAGCTCGTCTCTGTTTTGGTTCCTGTCTACAGCTGCATAATAACCAGACTTAACTGAGTACTCTCCCGTACGTGTTCCTAGCTAAGCCATTTTATCTGGAGCCCCCGCTTGACTTGGTTTTAGTCGTTGAATCACCTCTTCATAATCCGGGAGAAGCACACGTATTTTCTGCAGGTCCCATTCGCAGGATTCCTCTTTCATCAGGGAAGAGACCCTGAGGTCTACACAATCTTGGCGTACAGGTCCCATCGGCCGGACACTGAAGAGTATAGACTTCAAAATATAGAACATTTACCAAAAACACAATAAATTCGTAGAGTTTTACACATAGATTTTTAGAAAAAAAATAAAAAATATGAAAATATTGTTTTAATGCATATTTGCATCCTGAACTAACATACAATGATGTCCAAAGAGGTTTGAAACCTTTGTTATTTCCATTTCTCTAGAGAATACTGATTTTATAGTGTTTAGTCTACTCATTTAATGAGTGTATGAAGTTTTTCTAAATTAATTGATAAAAATTAGAATGTTACATATCTATCCTCAAAGAGAGTTTAAGATTCATTAATAAAAATGTAGAATGTGGTTAAAAACTTAAATAAAAACACTGAAGAGTGTAGGCTTCAGAATATTGAGCATTTAATGAAAAACAATATTTTTCGTCGGGGTTTACACATATATTTTAAGAAAAATTAAAAAATATGAAAATATTATTTTAATGCATAGTTTCATCCTGCAATATCGTATAATGATGGTCAAAGAAGTTTGAAACATTTGTTGTCTCTGTTTCATAGCGATTTTATAGTGCTTAGTCTACTAATTTATTGAGTGTATGAAGTTTTACTAAATTAATTGATAAAAAAATTAGAATGTTACCCATGTACCATGAAGGAGAGTTTAACCTAAATTATTATAAATTTAGAATGTGGTTAGAATTATTAAAACGACACTGAAAAGTATAAACTTCAAAATATAGAGCATTTATCAAAAACTCAATATATTTGTAGTGTTTAACACATATATTTTTAGAAAAAAAAAATATGAAAATATTTTTTTAATGCATAGTTGCATCTTGAACTAACATACAATGATGTCCAAAGAGGTTTGAAACCTTTGTTATATCTATTTCTCTAGAGAATAATGAATTTATAGTGGTTAGCCCACTAATTTAATGAGTGTCTGAACTTTTACTATGTTAATTGATAAAAAATTTAGAATGTTACCCATCTATCATGAAAGAGAGTTTAATATTAATTAATAAAAATGTAGAATGTGGTTAGAAACTTAAAAAAAAAATACGGAAGAGTGTAGGCTTTAGAAAATAGAGCATTTAACGAAAAACTCAATATTTTCGTAGGGATTTACACATAGATTTTGAGAAAAAATAAAAATATGAAAATATTATTTTAATGCATAGTTTCATCCTGCAATATCATATAATGATGGTCAAAGAAGTTTGAAACTTTTGTTGTCTCCGTTTCATAGCAATATTATAGTGGTTAGTCCACTAATTTATTATGTGTATGAAGTTTTACTAAATTAATTGATAAAAAAATTAGAACGGTACCCATGTACCATGAAAGAGAGTTTAACATAACTAATAAAAATTTAGAATGTGATTAGAAATTTTAAAACAATAGTGAAGAGTATATGCTTTAGAATATAAAACATTTACCGAAAAACTCAATATTTTCGTAAGGGTTGCAAATAGATTTTGAGAAATATTCAAAAATACAAAAATATTGTTTTAATACATAGTTTTATCCTGCACTAACATATGATGATGATCAAAGATGTTTGAAACCTCTCTTGAATTCTTTTCTCAATAGAATAGTGATTTTATAGTGATTATTCCACTGATTTAGTGAGTGCATGAAGTTATTATAAATTAATTGATAAAAAAATTAGAACGTTGCTCATGTACCATAAAAGATAGTTTAACATATATTAATTCAAATGTTGAATGTGTTTAGAAATTTTTAAACAACAGTGAAGATGACATTCTTCAGAACATAGAGCATTTCTCGAAAAACTCAATATTTTCGAAAGGGTTAACATATAGATTTTGAGAAAAATTCAAAAAATATGAAAATATTGTTTTAATGCGTAGTTTCATCCTGTACTATTATATTATGATGGTCAAAAAGATTTGTGATTTTTGTTGTCTCTGTTTCTCTAAAGAATAGCGATTTTATAGTGATTATTCCACTGATTTAGTGAGTGCATGAAGGTTTTATAAATTAATTGATAAAAAAATTAGAATGTTGCTCATGTACCATGAAAGGTAGTTTGACATACATTAATACAAATGTAGAATGTGTTTAGAAATTTTAAAACAACAGTGAAGAGGATAAACTTCAGAATATAAAGCATTTCTCGAAAACTCAATATTTTCAAAGGGGTTAACACATAGATTTTGAAAAAAATATAAAAAATAAAAAATATTGTTTTAATGCATATGCCTCATGTACTATTATATGATGATGGTCAAAGAGGTTTGTGACCTTTGTTGTCTCCGTTTCTCCAGAAAACATCAATTTTATATTGGTTAGTCTACCAATTTAGTGAGTGTATGAAATTTTACTAAATTAATTGATAAAGAATCAGAATGTTACCCATGTATCATGAAAGAGAGTTTAACCTAAATTAATATAAATTTAGAATGTGGTTAGAATTTTTAAAACGACACTGAAGAGTATAGCCTTCAAAATATAAAGCATTTACCTAAAACTCAATAAATTCGTAGGATCTAACACATAGATTTTTAGAAAAAAATAAAAAGTATAAAAATATTGTTTTAATGCATAGTTGCATCCTGAACTAACATACAATGATGTCCAAAGAGGTTTGGAACCTTTGTTATCTCCATTTCTCTATAGAATAATGATTTTATAGTGTTTAGTCTACTGATTTAATGAGTGTATGAAGTTTTCCTAAATTAATTGATAAAAAAATAGAATGTTACCTATCTATCATGAAAGAGAGTTTAAGATTCATTAATAAAAATATAGGACGTGGTTAGAAACTTAAAAAAAATACTGAAGAGTGTAGGCTTCAGAATATTGAGTATTTAACGAAAAACTTAATATTTTCGTAGGGGTACACATAGATTTTGAGAAAAATTAAAAAGTATGATAATATTGTTTCAATGCATAGTTGCATCCTGAAATATAATATAATGATGGTCAAAGAAATTTGAAACATTTGTTGTCTATGTTTCATAGCGATTTTATAGTGGTTAGTCCACTAATTTATTGAGTGTATGAAGTTTTACAAAATTTATTGATAAAAAAATTAGAACGGTACTCATGTACCATGAAAGAGAGTTTAACATAATTAATACAAATTTAGAATGTGATTAAAAATTTTTAAACAACACTGAAGAGTATATGCTTCAGAATATATATCATTTACCAAAAAACTCAATATTTTCGTAGGGGTTATACATAGATTTTGAGAAAATTTGAAAAATATGAATTGTTTTAATGCATAATTGCATCTTTCAATAACATACGATGATGGTCAAAGTTGTTTGATACCTCTCTTGTCTCGGTTTCATAGATATTTTATAGTGGTAAGTCCACTAATTTAATGAATGTGTGAAGTTTTAATAAATTTAATGATAAAAAATTAGAATGCTGCTCATGTACCATGAAAGATAGTTTAACATACATTAAGATAAATTTAGAATGTGTTTAGAAATTTTAAAACAACATTGAAAAGTATAGGCTTCAGAATATAGAGCATTTATCGAAAAACTCATTATTTTCGTAGGGGGTTTACATATAGATTTTGAGAAATATTCTTAAAATATGAAAATATTGTTTTAATGCATAGTTGCATCGTGCACTAACATATGATGATGGTCAAAGATGTTTGAAACCTCTCTTGTCTCCGTTTCTCAAGAGAATAGTGATTTTATAGTTGTTATTCCATTGATTTAGTGAGTGCATGAAGTTTTTATAAATGAATTGATAAAAAAATTAGAATGTTGCTCATGTACCATGATAGAGAGTTTAACATACATTAATACAAATGTAGAATATGTTTAGAAATTTTAAAACAACAGTGAAGAGGATATACTTCAGAATATAGAGCATTTCTCGAAAAAACTCAATATTTTCGTAGGGATTAACACAAAGATTTAAAAAAAAAATTTAAAATATAAAAATATTGTTTTAATGCATAGTTGCATTATGTACTATTATATGATGATGGCCAAAGAGGTTTAACATAATTAATACAAATGTACTCTGTTTCTCTAGAGTATAACAATTTTATAGTGGTTAGTTCACTGATTTAGGGAGTTTTACTAAATTAATTGATAAAAAATTAGAACGATGTCCATGAATTATGAAAGGGAATTTAACATACATTAATAGAAATTTAATGTGATTAAAATTTTTGAAACAGCTCCAAGGAGTATAGGCTTCAGTATATAGATCATTTGACGAAAAACTCTATATTTTCGTGAGGGTTTAACATATAGATTTTAAGAAAAATTCAAAAATATGACAATATTAATTTAATGCATAGTTGCATTCTGCACTAACTTACGATGATGGTCAAAGAGGTTTGGAACATTTGTTATCTTCGTTTCTCTGGAGAATAACAATTTTATAGTTGTTAGTCCACTGATTTAGTGAGTATATAAAATTTTATTAATTTAATAGATAAAAAAATTAGAACGATATCCACGTACCAGATAAGAAAGTTTAACATATATTAATATAAATGTAGAATGTAGTTAGAAATTTTAAAACAACACGAAAGATGATTCTTATTTTCTGACCAAACTCTGCGTCCATCCAAATCTACACAAACCATTATTCTATATATCAATATATGTAATTTGCAAAGAAATCAGGAGAAAACAAATAAATAGCAATGGTCACGTACATGTTTATTCACCTTTGTTTTTTATCTAATGTTGCAACTGCTCAATGAAAATTTGAAAAGTATCAAATAGTATTATTTTAGTTTTTTTTTCTAACAAATAGTATTATTCTAGTTATAGGATGACATCTAATTACCTATTCTTGAATCTGGTCCAAGCTAACTGACCTAATTATGACATCATGTAATAGATTAGCAGATAATAAATTGAACAGCCCATATGCTTTTAATCACTGTTTCCCTAACCTCATAATATTTTTTTCATATTAATGTTGTAAATATATTGCAAAGAACAATGGGAGCAAAAAAATTGCAGTTTACATATTTAAAAATCTTATTAGATGACTGTTTACTTTTATAACTTTTACTTTCATGTATACATACCCACAAATAACAAAGAAAGGTAAATAGCAAGATATAGAAGCTTTGTTCTACAAAAAAATGAATATTGAAGATAAGTTGAATACCATCGTGATCGAAACCAGGAAATCTACAATCAAACTAAATTTGACTATCACCAAAATGTATAATTTAATAGAAACCAAACCTTAGATACATGTATATAATATATAGAGTAGACAATAGTGGATGGTGGTGGTGGAACCACTTAATACGATTTCACCTTCCCTATATATCTCCCACAGAAAAACAAAATACAATGATTAAAAAATCGTGTCAAACCAAATGTCTTTTTTTTTTCAAGTGTCAAACCAAATGTCCTAACTCGAGTATCTATTCTCATCGGAATCACTTCTTACGTTTTCTCTCACTAAATTCATACCTAAAGAGTTTTGTAATTTTTGTTTGGCCAGAAGAAGATGGAGTCTGGTAATAGTAGTAGCATGCAATCTTCAAGCGGAGGAGGAGGAGGAGGAGAAGAATACGATTCTCGCGCCGGTGATCAATCCATCTCAGCCTTCTTCGACCACCACAACCACCACGTGGTATCTTTACCTCGGCCACAACAAAACCACATCAACCCCCTTCACTTCGACCACAACAACTCTCTATTACAACAAAATTACTTCAATAGTAACAGCAACGGTACCTTCTTGCCCGTAAACCAACAATCCGACCCGGTTACTCAACCTGAACTCCGAACCTTCACCACCACGTCATCAGTTCCTCCTAACAACGTAGGAGTAACCAAGAAAACCAAGAAAAGATCTCGAGCATCAAGGCGAGCACCAACGACGGTTCTAAAGACGGATACTTCGAATTTCCGAGCGATGGTTCAAGAGTTCACAGGGATCCCATCTCCGCCGCTATTCAACAACAACTCCGTCGTGAACACCACGCGCCTCAAGACATTCCTCGGCTTGTCTTCTTCATCGCCAAACTCTTACTACAACAGCAGCAACAACAACATCTTGTTACAACCTTTCGCTCAAAAACTCCTCCCAACGTCTCCTCTCCTCTCCGGATCACAGATTCAGCAATATCAAAACCCTAACAACAGCTTTGAGGATATGAATCTACAGTCTCTTCTTCAAACTCAGATTTCAAACCCTAGAAGCAATATTCAGTTTGGTCTTGGTATGTTGCAGAGTCAATCTATTACTCCTCAGACGACGACCACAGTGGCTAACGGGAACAAAACCACTGGTGAAAATGGTGGTTACGGTGTTTCTGATCATGATCATAATAATGACAATACTTGGTTATGTTCATCTTCCGACCAAAGAACATAGAAGTGTTTATAACTTTATATATACACATTGTCCGAATTCCGGAATATCCAAGCTAATCTCTTGGCATATGCTTATTCATTTCAACAAATTAAAGATAGCATGTGTAGGATAATTAAGTTACTAGTTTATGATTCTATATATGTTCGTATGATTAAACACTTTTTGAATAATTATTTTTAATTTTAGGGTTCTTTCAAAATTAGTTAATCCATGCTTCTTATTTTGTTTTATCTTAGTTTTCCATAGTACCTCTTGGTAAGTATTTGTTTGTAGTTGGATTACATTTAAATCACACTTTCTTTATATATTCTTATTTAATTCTTATAATAGAGTGAATGATGGCGAAATTTATGGAATTTTCTACGGCCGCTGGATTATGGAATATATAATTATATAGTAGTATAGCTTTTTTATAGTCGTGGTGGTGATTTGAAATTTGATAAATACTGTTCTCCCATGTGCTTAGTTTTTCTTTGGTGTCTTCTTTCGCATCATTAACATTTATTAAGAGTCAAGTTCCCATTATGATATGTAATTCCGTTTGATATTTTATTTCAACAGAATTTACCATCTCATTCTTACCAGTTACCTACCGGTAGATTTGAAATTTGATAAATTCCAAGTAGAATAAATTGAATGCAAAAGGGAATGTACAGTATATGCTGACAACCAAATATAAAGTGATAAAGTTCTTACTTATTTTTTCTTCCATCTCTCTAATTAAATTTTTTTCATTAAAGAAACCAAGATTATTCAGCTTTATAACTTTCAACTCTCTAATCTTTAGTAACACTTCAGAGATATGTTACTTTTTGTTAGGTGATTTTTCAACGATGTCATTAGCTACTGTATATAACTCTTTACAAAAACTAACAAACTCTTCTTTTTCACCATAAAAGTTGATGGTCGTAAAACAAATCATGAGATTTTATGAGAATATCTTTTGCTTGTTCATGTGTACAAAAGTTCAAACGATTTTTATTTTCTGTCCATGGACCAGTTACACTAATAAGTTATCAATGTGCGGGACATAACCTACATACATCACTTACATTATAGTACATAGAAACTGACCACAATCTGTGTATCTCTATCTAAAAGGAATATATGATGATGATGATTATTATTATGGTGGTGGTTACGGTGGACCATGATACTCAGCTATTGTCGCACTAATAGATTTTCTACATCTTCATATGAACGGATCATGCCAATATTCGATGTCATATTTCATTGATAAGCCACTGGAGATATGGGCATCATGTTACTATCCAGCTGATTGGATTCAGGTTCTCTATATTTTGTGGGCCGATTGGCCCCTAATGTTAAAGAGTTGGTTCAAAGGGAAATGAATACTACATTAACATCAAACGGGATGGCAATCTAATATAACTGTTACGAATCCCTATCGCAAAATAAGATGAAATCTAGGATTATATATAAGAGATATAGCTTAAGTTGGTTTTGAATTACAAGTTTGTAAAACTAAGTGAAAATGTAAAATACACTTATTTTTTGTATAGTATATATTATTATAGTTTGACAATATGAAATTTTTTATAGGAATACATATGGTATAGACTTTAGCAATGTTACATCTTGGATGAAAATCTCGGTGGCTTAATTCTCTGAATGCAGATGAGGCAGCTGGGAGTTGTTAGTGAATGGTAATGGATTAGGTTCTATTTTTTTGACACTTTGTTTTAGCTTCAAATATTTTCAGCTTTCGATAATGTATCTTCCTTCTAATGGTCCATTTGGTCTTAAATATAATTATGTCAAAGGATATGACTAAACACCCAACAATAGAAAATGATAACGTAATTTAATTGGTTTATGGGTCTAATCACTCAATAGTTTTAACTATAGACAATGTCCAATAATTCGCTAAAATTTTGGGTTAATCAAAATAACAAAAATATATTCATAGTATTACTATTACATGGCAGGTGGGTCCTACAATCATATCCACTTTGTATTTTTTTGCCAGTTGCATTCTCAGAAGATTAAAGACCAAACGCTTCCTCTTCCCACAGATAAGGAAGAAGAGAACGAAGAAAGCTCGGATCCAACAATGGCGATTTCTACTTTAACACTCACATCATCTCACTACACAAGTTCCTTCAGACCCACCATCTGTTCTTCTTCTTCTTCGTCGTCATCGTCATTCTCATGTCTCTGTTCTTCTTCTTCTTCCACCGATGGCCAGCAGAAACAGAGGAGCTTAACCGGCGCGAAGAAGAACGTTTTCGGAGTGGGTTTAGGCCTTTTAGCTGCCACGATTCTCTCTATAACGCCTCTGGACGCAGACGCCACGAGGATTGAGTACTACGCCACTGTTGGAGACCCTCTCTGCGAATACAGCTACGCAAAATCAGGGCTTGGATTCTGCGATATCGCAGTTGGGTTCGGTGATAAAGCCCCACGTGGCGTACTCGTCAATGTAATAAATCTATCTCTCTTTTAACGGTTCAGCACTTACCATGTTTTACGACAATTTGATTAATTATTTATTTTTATTTTTTTGGTAAAATTTTGATTAATCAATTTTTTTTTGATTAATCAAATTAATTTTGATTGATTAATCAAATTAATCAAAATTGTAATAATTATTTTGTGTTGCATACGTAAGCATTTGCAAAACGTTTTGGTTCAGAGTTTGAGAATTTGGTGTTTGGGCAGGTCCATTACACGGCTAGGTTTGCAGATGGAACGTTGTTTGACAGTACATATAAGCGTGCAAGACCACTTACTATGCGGATTGGTGTGGGCAAGGCAATAACCTAACCCAATGATTATCTTAGTTTGATTATAAAAAAAAAAAAATCTTAGTTAGATTGCATTCTCTTCAAAGTTTAGCTAGTGGAGTTCTAAGCTGGATTTAATTATTTTAATTTGATGTACTGAGAAATAAAATGATGTTAGTTTCTTGGTGCTTAACTGCTTACTCTTTGTGATTATTAGGTTATAAGGGGTCTAGACCAAGGGATTCTTGGAGGCGAAGGAGTACCTCCTATGCGAGTAGGCAAGTAGTATTCTAATTTTCGTACGTTCGGAGTATGTGTCTTTTATTAGGCTGAAACCAATGTTTTATTTACAGGGGGAAAGCGCAAACTTCAGATTCCACCTAAGTTAGCTTATGGACCAGAGCCTGCAGGATGCTTTTCCGGTACTTCCCAAACCATTCTTTGTATATGTGTTTCTGCTCTATGCTCCTAGCAATGATTTATATAATTGGGACTGTCGTATTGGTTAATGCAGGTGACTGTAACATACCTGGCAATGCAACTTTGCTATATGATATCAATTTTGTTGAGATCTACCCTGGAAGTAACACAAGATGAAGCCTGCCAACTCCAGTTTCGTTCTGTAAAGGAAGAAATAGCTATGTATATGATGTATATCGCCAGATTCTCTAGCTCTTATCATATGTAAACATTGACATTTTTCCACTATAACCCAATGAGTAGTTTGCTCTTGAAGAATAAGACATAACTCATATACGTAATTATGGTTGAGTTATGACCTCGGTAAATCATGTAAGGTGGAGAAGCGCGTGTTAGGTTAGATTCAGTCTAGGTCATTTGATGTAGCCTGTGTCACAAAGATGTACAGAGTCTAGAATAAAGTTGCGATGTGATTGTTCATTCGGCGTCATGTCTCTGTTTTTGGTCCCCCCCCCCCCCCCCCCCCCCCCCCCCCACAACAACTTATGAATCTCGAGGTAAAACAAATGTGTAAAACTTTGGTTCTTGGTATGAACAACAGAAGGAGCTGATCCTGGGTTCCATTTACAGAGCAATGGAGATGTTTTTAAAAGCTGGTGTTACTTTGTATACATCTGAGGATCAAGAATCATATGGGTATGTATAGAAACATTTTATAAGCAGTTTATGTTGTGTAGTGAAATATTTGTTTTCTTCTTTCTCTCAGAGTTAGCTTTATTTGTTACTACCCACTTTTTGGATTTTTTTCTTTTCATAGTTGGTGAAAAGAAAAGAGTTGGACTTTTGAGTTCTCAAAAAACTAGCTAAAAGAGCATGAACAACACCTAAAGCAAAAAGCTCAAACTTAAATTAATGGTAAGCAAGTGACCAGAAAAAAAAAAGTAACCCATGATCGGATGATGTGAGAGATGTTTTGGTAAAAGTAAAAAATCTTGAAATTAATTCCATAATGAATAGTTCTTTCTGTAATGTGCCAATGATCACTTATAACATCCAATTGATTAGGTTATATGCATTTACTAAAATTAATTAACATTCTTGTAACACAAACAGAAAGCACATGCAAAAGAAGACAAAATCCTGAACCAAAAAAAAACACCAAAATCTATATAATCCATGTTTATACATATAAATATAAACCCCTTTTTATTAGTGGTTTTATAATTACATAATAGAGCAAGCATTGGGATTATCATCACTAAACATAGAAGTGTAAGAAGGGTCATCGTTGTAGACGGCCATCGTCCCGGTGGTGACGTATGGGTCCATTTTTCTAACGTAACCAGGTGGCGCCTTCTTGTCGTAAGCCTGAGCTATGTACGGCTGAGCCACCAAGTTGTACGGTACGTAAGGCCATATCTCAGCCTTCTTCCCCGTCGATTTCGCCTTCTTCAGCACCTTGCTCGCTTCCGCGTAACCACTCACCGTCACCTTTTGCTGCTTCTTGTTTATCTCCACCGATTTAACTCCTGAGAAGACATATTAAAATATTTGAATATGTTAACAAACGGAATTATAGATGTAGCTCTGTGCATTCACGTACATGTATATGTTTTAGATAGTGTTTGAACAAAACGAGTTAAGTATGAGAGGTAAAACGGGACGTGAGCGAAATTAAAAAAACCAAAGTAGCTCAACTGACAACACTTCTTTTTTTCCTTTTCGAAAACACTATTTCACATGGGATAGAACGAGAATTTTGATAACTAAATGTTAATTTAGATTATAAAAGTAGTTAGTTTACCTTTTAGAGAAGATAGAGAGTTTTTGACCTTGAGGACACAACCATCACAATCCATTCTAACTTTGAGCTCTACTGTCTGAAACTGCTTCTTCTTCTTCCTCTTGCCATAGCTATGACTTCCTCCACTTCCTATTAGCTCAGATATATACTCTAATGTTCCTCCAACTCCCATCTTCTTGTTCTGATTTTTGGCTTTTTTTTTTATGTTTGCAAGAAAACTACGAATGGGTTATTCTCTTCCTCTGTGTCTCTCAAATATGTGTTGTGTTTGTATGGATATTTGTTTTGGTTTCGATTTGCAATGAGTTGCTAGCTAGGTTGTCTCGACTTATATAGGGCCTCTGATATTTTAATAAAATAATCTACTTTTGAGTACATTATTGTATTTGGTACGAAAGAAAGAGTATCTTGTTGTGTTTAAAATTGACACAACATCAATTAAAATTTGGCCCGTTTTATAAAAATATAGAAAATGTTACTTTAAGAACTTAGGCTGTAAGCAATATATATGCCAAAGACCTTGTTGTTAAGGTAAAGATAGTAGTTGATGAGAAAAGTTTGGAACCAAGGGTTGCGCTCTGATATGATAATTTTTGATCAACCAAACCGGTAAATATCTGAGTTGAACGAAATAAATGGCTTTAAATAAAACCTGTTTGTAACATTCTTGAAAAATATATATACGAAGGTAGAATTGTAGGGAATTCATGTGAATATAGCTGCAATAATGGAATAATAGCACGACTTTTAAAATGTTTTTTTGTAAGTTTTGTTATTCATAGGAAGGCAGGAAGAAGGTGAGAGCCATGCATCATCTATTAACGAATTTAAAGTAATTTATCTAAACAATAATAGTCGGTTCACTATTAAATTAAAATGGGATCAATGATAAAATTAAAATTTAGTAAAATTAAAGGTGATAAAACATCGTGGCCTACTTCGAGACAGCTTCACACGTACGAGGGGGAGATCTTGAGCGTTGATATGTTGAGGTGACTTATATCTGACGGCGCTGATTTAAATCCGCGTGTTAGGTTGTCTCCTGATTGGATGAGTTGTGCCACCTAACTCCTCAACTTAGCTGTTTCATATTTAAGGTTTGCTGGTTATTAGTTTTTCTTTTGCTGGTGTATTAATACATTTAGATCACAATTCAATAATAGATACAATATAATTACACATCCAGCAATTATCCGTTCATGATGCTGAGGGAATATTTCAGCTTCTCAAATTCAATTTTTGTATATCAAATATCGTCGAAGGAGCTGACATTCTCCGTAAATACAAATAAGTACATTCGTACTTTTCTCAGTAAAATAGAACTCATAGAATGGTCATATTTTATGGAAGTAACTACACACCAAAAATTAGCGGTATGTTAGCTGACAAAATTGTATAATGTTTTGAAGTTGTCGAGCAAACCTACAGCAGTCGGTACGTTTAATAGTTAGATACCATAATCTAATCACACCTCTAACTATAAGGAACCGGCGAGAAGAAGTTTCCTGCAACAGATCCAAATTTTATTTAAATCCATGTCAAATAATAATATGGTTTTGTTGCTAACAACCAGAGTCCAAACCTGACCATAAAAAAAGTGCAGAACTTTATAATGCGGACAGGACAAGGTTTGAATTATATATGTCCCATAAATGGATAAAAAAAGATACATGCATGACCTTTGTGGTCGTTTGGTTTAGTGTGTTATCTTTCTTAGATTCTTAATTTGGTATTTAGGAACACAACAATAATGCAAAAGGGTACTGACCGAAAGTGAATGCCGTGTCTAACATTAAAATTCATCAACAATCTTTTAACCTGTGAACTTAAGCTATATTTCTTCACCAAATATATGAAAATTCAAATAATAAATTGAAAATGGGAGGATTTGAATTGTTTATAGAAATACGGGCGATTCTAACAAAATTTAAGCGCATTCAGCTGCTTCTGTTAAATTCTAACTCAGATAAGGACAACTGTGATTTTAAACACCAAACCAGTGATGAGTCCTAAAAGAAACAGTGTATGTTTCATAGTGCAGTTATTATAAACAGAAGAATTGAGAATCGTAACAACCAATGATTCTTCCTCTGGCCAAAATCAATGAACTTGAGGACTCTGGGCCAGATGATCAAGTGAGGCTAGCACAAGTTGCATAAGATTGGAGAAGAGTTACAGCTTGTTCTGTGATGGCTCTGTTTCTTGCACGTCTCACCCAAGCATTCACTATTTCCTCTGCTTTACTTCCTTTAACACCTTGAGCCACGATGCTATATCTGCTAGTGAATGTGCTAAGATTCCTCCGCCACCAGGTGGAATGAGACTGAAGTGTCTAAGTGCTCCTCTCAAGGTATTAAACTGAAGATACAAGAATAAGAGATTATTAGTTCAACTCTCTTAACTCTTTTTTGACATCTGTGAAATAAGCCCACCTTCTGGTTCAGCTGCTGTACTGTATCTGTTCCAGTGGATAGTGCTTCCTCTGGAAGAGATGATAACACCAAGTCTAACATTGAGTCCTGATGAATTCCTTCAAGATAAGTCTGAAGCATATCTATCTCATTTTGGATTGGCAACCCTTTGGAGAGTGTATCTTCCAGCGCAAGTGCACCCTACAATAACCCAAACTTCCTTTGAATCATATATATCAACAGAAAAATAGAGTTACATGACATTACCAACATGATGAACCCACAACAAAATCAGACCATTCGTTTCTTACCAATGCAAGCTTGTGAATTGAATGACTTTGGCGAGCCTCTTCAGAGCGCGCATAGAATGCCATACACAACGCCTTTATCTACGGAAATTAGAAGAAAAGAAAGAGATAGGTAACAAAAATTCTTGTAAGTTGTAAAGTTATAATGTATGCTTGATGAGTTCATTAGAACCTCAATAGAATCCTTCCTTGGATAATGTGTTTCAAGATTTCCATTGTCTTGATGAATTTTTTTAAACTTACATCTAGATCCCTAAACCTTCTTCCTAGTTATAATTTCAAACAGTCTCGGCAGTATTATATACCATTAGAAAGTAGGAAATGAAGTAGAGTGTTTCGTCTTTACTTACCATTAAGATCTGCCTCTGCCATTTTTTTTCAATTTGCGCTACCTTCTCTTTTGCAATTGCCGAAATCAACTCAGCTTTTGCCATTTCTTCAGCTTCACTCAAAGCTAACTTTGCTTCAGTTTCCTGCAGTAAATACAAATCGCCATAAAACTATATTCTCAGCAGCTCCCTGCAATGACCAGACCTTTTGTTCAATTTCTGTTTTGAGCTTATCTTCCATTCTCTCTTGGATTGCCTTGATCGCAGCTGCTGCTTTTGTTTTTTTTCTTCTCTTTTTAGCTCCTGGATAAAGCAACAGGTGGTACTTAAATTATTTATGCTCAGGAACATGGGAACCGAGATTAGATGGACATATGTCCTTGAAGTGAGTTAAGCAAGGTTAGATGGACATATGTCCTCTATACGCATTAAACTCACGTGCTCTAAGATCTCTCAGCTCATTTTCCTACTTCTCCTGGAAGTCAGAGTGGCAGAGTCTGATATGCTACCAGAAAAGCACCAGCAATAGCAGCAGCAGCGCCCTCCGCCTCCTATAACCACTTTTGAAGAACCATCTGGAGGAGACACTTTGGAGGCATCTGGTTTCAGCACGGGAGGGACACCGTTTTTACCAGACGTAGATGCCTTTCTTTCTCAAAGGAAACCTCTGAAGCCTGGATACAACAATCAGAAATGCTAAAACTCTGCGTTGCGTTGCGTTGCTCCTCCTCGAACGTGTTACGACGGACGGAGAAGCAGCTTTTCCCAAACGGCGTCGTATGTTAAGATCTTAATAACCAAGGATAGTTTCGTCATTTTCACGAAATTTGTGATAAAATTTATCATACAACCCCCTCGAGCTTTTTTTTCTTTCCCATTTATCAAATCAACCACCCGACGAATAAGAACCCTAGAATCCATTCCATTCCTCTTTCAATTTTTCAATCGAACATTCAATTAAGGGATAGAAAGTTCCCAATGTACGCCTAGTTTGAGAATTACATTTCGTTATTTTCTCAGGTTTGTCATACTTTCTCTGCGTCTGCAATTTGAATTCCATTTCTTCTCATTTGCGTTTTTGCTGTTAAAATTTGTCATCTTTCCTGATGGGTTTTGATCATTATCCTTCTTCTTCTTCTACCACGCATTTAGGGCTTTTGCAATTTGCCCGGCCTTCGTTCGTTCAACAAGTTTCGACCCAATTCATTGTAAGTCATATCGAAAGTTTATCTCTTTGTTAAACAAGTTTGATTTTTTTTATCTGATTTGTTTTTGTCGGCTAATTCGGATTTAGAGAAAAGTATATCCCCCGTGCGATGCGATAGTGTCTCGAATTTTATATTTGAATTTTTGTTTTATTCATAGAGGAAGATGTCGTCATCACCTTTTCCAATCCTGGACAACCGCCCAATCGACAAGTGGAAGGTTACCGAGTTGAAGGAAGAGCTCAAACGACGGAGACTCACTACACAAGGCTTGAAGCTGGATTTGGTTAGGCGTCTCCATGATGCCCTTCGTGCTGAGCAACAAGAGTCTGAAACTGCTGCTCTTGCCGCTGCCAATCAGCTGCCTGATGTTACTTCTGTTCCTCTAGTTGGAGGAGCGGCATTCACCACTCCAGAACCAGTTGGGGTTAAGACAACAACCACTGAAGCATCAGCTGCCGTTGAGACAACACCACCCCCTGTGTTTTCTAAACCAGATAGTGTCCTTGATGATGTCAGAGACGTAGCTGCTCTTAATGCTCCAGTAGTTACCCAAGAGGCATCTAATGAGCAGATTATTGAGATGGAGAATAAGGAGACGTTTAGCGGGTTGGATTCTAAGGCCCAACCTACAGAGGTTTCTGCTACCCACAACCAGGTATCTGAGGTCATCCCCGTTACAGGGTTTGAGGTAAAATCTGATTGTATTTCTACCGATTGTGTGTCATCAAATAATGAAAAAATACAACTAAAGGGTAACGAAATTGCTGATAATGTCAAATTAGAACATAGTCTTAGTAAGTCCCAAGAGCCATCAACAGTCATTGGCAAATCGCATCCAAAGATATCTGCCGGGGGTGGAGATGATGCAGATATGACCAAAGGATATAATAATAATAGTGTCGATGCAGGCGACTATGAAAAGTTGAATTTAGATAGAAGTTCTGGTGATGAGTCTATGGATGATGAGCCTGAGACAAAGCAAAATGAATCGGTTACGTCTCATGAAGTGGTGGATAAGAGTGTGCAAAATGACTTGCTTCCTGACAAGGCTGATAATATGGATGGTGAGAAAGGAGAAGCCCCTGATAACAAAAGCCATCCACTGGTGGCTTCTGACAAAAGAAAGCTTCCTGTTAATGGTAAGGCTTTCTCCTTTTTTCCATTTTCCATTTTCTTTTGCGAATCACTTTGTTTCTTGTGTTTAATCTTCTGTGTCGGCTTGTGAAGCATATCTTTAATAGCTTTTGAAGCATCTTTTAACTTCTACCTCTCATTGTAGATCAAGAAGCTGTTGGACACAATGAGCCTGCAAAGAGGCAGCGCCGATGGAACTCTGAGAATATTAAAGTTCCTGAAGCACAAGCCGTGGAACCCACTACAACACCGAGGTCAGCTGGTCTGAAGCGTGACTTCTCCCGCTCTGTCTCTTCGGTTAGTGAGGATGGACACAAGGAACGCGTGGGTATGTAAATCATCACTCACCTCTGTATGTATTGTTTCCATCTCTTATTCATTGTGCTCAATATTTGTTGGCAGTTCCTCCATCTCCAAAGGAGCCTACCAATTTCCTCAGGATTGATCGTTTCCTTAGGCCGTTCACACTGAAAGCTGTTCAAGAGCTTTTGGGCAAAACTGGAAATGTCACTAGTTTCTGGATGGACACCATTAAGACCCACTGCTACGTATCAGTAAGACCCCTTCTTGGTTTTACAAAAATGTTGATTCCTGTTTTGTTCTTCTGATTTTTCAAGTGTCTATAGAATTTTCTCGTAACTGATAGTTGGTGTGATGTGAATGCAGTATGGTTCAGTTGAAGAAGCTGCAGCAACAAGAGAAGCAGTGTATAACCTCCAATGGCCACCTAATGGAGGCCGTCTTCTGACAGCTGAATTTGTTGGACCAGAGGAAGTGAAGGCCAAACTAGAAGCTCCTCCTCAGCCACAGACCCAGGCTCCTTCGCATCCACCTGCAACTGCTTTGCCACCACCACCGCCTTTGGCCAAAGCACCTCCAGTCAAAGAACGTCATGCCCTTCCTCCTCCTCCTCCTCTAGTCCCGGAGGAACAAGAGGCTCCCATAGTCACTCTGGATGATCTTTTCAAGAAGACAAAAGCAATCCCCAGGATATATTACTTGCCCTTGTCAGATGAGCAAGTTGCGGCTAAACTTGCAGCTAATAACAAGTGATCTTGTTGCTTCTTGGCGATTTCATGCCATTATGTTCGTTGCAGGCTCTTAGGAATTTAGCTTAGTTGCGGACAAAAGTTGAGAGGACTTGTTGAGTTTGGTTTGGTATTGCTAATGGTAGAACGCAGGAGAAGACTCCTTTATGTTTTTTTTACTATACTTTGGTACCTTTTGATGAACGAACAAAGTTGGTTGTGCTGGATGGACCTCTCTGCTCTGTATTCCTTCTTTTTTTCTTCTTTTTATGGAGCTTTGAACAATTGTTGGTTTAAAATAATTACTGACAGACCAATATTATCGCAAGTAAAATTATTATGTCACTAGATCATTTTGGTTTAGCGTAACTAAATCTTACATACAACAACCTTTAATACACGACAAGGGAACAACACCCAAGCAACTGACAGAGAATATCTTTCTTCCCACGTAAACTATAAACACGACCAAGATATGTTTTAGACTCATTCCACATACATACATACATGTTACATACACATACAAAGGACAAATTACATGTGTGAACCAGTCCAATAATTTCCTTCCTTACCTTAGGTTTTACTCTTACGATTTGATGATGCTTGTTGATTATAAGACGAGCGAGAAGGGAAGATTTTGCTAGAATTCCTACCGGTGGTGGTGAAAGAGGCCTCGACGGAGAGACTTTGATCCTTTTCTTCTCTCTCCTTTTCTTTCTTTGTAATCTTCTCCTTGAGCTGCTTCTGCATAAGATGTACGGGTGCGTAACTTGCTCCGATGGATGACATCTCTTGTTTACTGTTTATCAACGATGTAAATATATTGTAATAAAGAAGGCTATGTAGTTGAGAGTTTCCAAGTGATGTCGAGTCTGTTGAAGAGTGTCTTATTTATAGAGGTTTCTATGACTTCATTTACCCCTTAATTATATATTTTTTGTTTCTCTTTTAGCTTTTGTATTTTTTTTTTTGCTGTTGGGTCTATAGTTTTCATGATGTTGCATGTAACAATTTCATAAAGTGTATATCGAACTTACCTCCATTAGATCGATGGCCTGACTTCCAAATTTGGTTTGGCACCACAAGTTGATTTCCTATTTTATTTTAAAATTTTCTTCTCACCTCTTTCAATCCCAAAAACAGATGCATGTTCTTTTTAATAAAGAGAAAAGCTTTTGTTACAAAAAAAAGAGCTTTTTTTTGCTGGTAAATAAAGTAATACACTACAACAAAACAAAATTAATAAAATTGTAGATTATCTACAGAACGTAAAATACTGTGAAAAGTTAAATATATAACACAAGATCAAAAAAGCAATTTCAAAACTAGTTATGCGAAATCAGAATCAGTAGTAATCATATCTAGTGCTTGTATTGATTGAGGTTATTAGTGTTTGATTTACTCTACATAGATCATAATCATTAAGAGTTAACCGCTGCAAAATAAACAAAGAAAAAAACCTACGAGTCAATTATAACTTATTTTATTCGTGAGTGAGACTATGCATCAACTTTTTTTTGCAAATTATTATAGTCGCTTGATGTCTTAACCCATCGTGATTAAATGGTTTAATTTAAAGTTAAACTAAGGCAAGTGGATTCTCCCACAAATTAGCATATTCTACTTACTAACTACTAATCATTCATTCATTAAAAATAATTAATTAGAAGGGAGGTTTCATCTAATATGTGGTTTCGCTTTAAGGACGGCTCTTATATCAATGACATAGGTTAAAAGTTATGGTCCATAATATTTATCTTCGCCATATTTAATAACAATATTATTAATCTTTTCATGGTTCATGTAATCTGAATAATTCATGGACCAAAACTATATAAATCAGTATGTGCTATAACTTTTGTTATCAATTCAACTATACCAAAGATCGTGGTATACACTATACATTACAAAGCCCCATGTGTTTAGAAATTGTTAGAACAAAATATAAGAGCTTTTTGTTATTTTTAAGAAAGTAAAATTCCACATAAAATAATAATAAGCTGGACTCCGACTAGTCGGCCACTAATCTCCAATTCCAACCTATGTTTTGACTTATCAGATTATTTACTCGTTAATAAATCATATGCTTTGACAGTTTGACTAATAGCTTAATTATAAAATAGTGAAGCATCAGTGGGAACTTAATTACGTACAACGTTTTTTTTGTTTGAACTGAACTTATATTTACAACGTTACTTTTTTGTAACTTTACATACAACGGTACTTCTTATATATTTACAGAAGAGGATTTGTAACCTTGATATACAACGTTAATTAATTCTTACCCACGGAATATATACTATGGATCGATAAGTCGCAAATTTGCATGATGTGTATATGATTCACAAACACATAAATACAGACACAGCATGGTGATGGTGATAATATATTAAAATACTCCATATGCTAGTGCTGCATGCTAGTACCGATTAAGGGGGTGTCAGTTATGTTTTTTTTATGAGAAATTAATATACCTAGCACCAACTGCTTGCAATTAGCACAGGCTATATTGTAAAGAAAAATTAAAGCTGAGATGCTTTAAGGAAGGCACACCCACCTCTATAAACCAGCATATTATTTTAGGTTTTCACAATCCATTTCGGGTTTCCATAATTCATTCTACTTCTACATGTGGTATATATGTTGTTGATCACCACTTGACCGACTTCGTTTAAGGTTAATTAATTAGTTTTAAATAAACGGGCTATACTTGCATTTAGTGGACTGACTTTAGTTATTAGTTGTAATATTTATGCATGTTTGGTAATGGACAATACTTGCCACTCCACTCTCGAAATCATCAAAACTAATTAATTCACTCATTAATATGTACTAGCAATGTTGTTATTGTTTGCTATGCTTGGAACTAAGAATATAAAGGAAAGGTGAGTTCTATAATTAATGTTAATCTACTCTCTCATAATTCATCATGAACCGTTTATGTGTATATGCTTTATTCCATAGCCATAGCCATAGCCATAGCCATAGCCATAGCCATAGCCATAGCCAAAGGCTTAGTTATATTGCGTCCAGATTTTGACTTCAAATATCATATGTTTCATCAGTATCATGATCATTCGAATTAAAATTGTGTTAGTTCATAGTTGCATCGTTATCATTAAATAAACATATTATAATTAGTTTAGAGCCAATAACAAGAGATTAAGGGCCAACTGTCTCATGCTTCTTCCTAAAGGCCACTCATAATAATTGACTAATTACACTCTTCTTTTTCTATTCTTGGCTTCTCAGCCCATATTCTTTAATTAAATGTTCATTATAGATAATGGAACGAGCAATTAAAAGCTACAAGGCCTTTACTTATATCTTACAATAAAAAGATTAGAAAAATTTGTCTGAGCCCGGGTTCGAACCGGGGACCTCTAGTGTGTGAGACTAGCGTGATAACCGACTACACCACCCAGACTTTGATGCTTGTAAATTGTAAAGACTTTGTCCAGTCGCACTGCATATAACATTTGTGAACTGGAAAATATCAGGAACAGCCTTGGATAAAGGCGTGTTGACTCTGGCAAGTGTCTTGGTGCACACGGCATCCTCCTCTTCCTCCATTGCATTTTTTTTTCTCCTCCTCTTCTTCCATTACATTCTTTCTCTCCTCCTCTTCCTTTTTATATAGCTTCACCACGATTGTTGAGATCTTGGTAATGCTCTTGATCGTGGGATGGTTCAGTTACAAGAAATGAAAGACGTGTTATGGTTCTGCGATTATGTTTTGAGACGTGACTTTTCGCATAATCAATCAAGGTGAGAAACTCTTTCTGTTATTGAAAAAATTAACTATACAAAGAATGGCTAAAAATGCTTGGATGATGTTTTATTTATTCTCGAATGAAAGGAAGAGAGTGTTATTACAAAAGGAACAAGGAAAAGAGAGAGAGAGAGAGAGAGAGTTGGATTGGATCATTAAACAATGAAACATTAAAACAGAACACATAAGGTTAAACTCTCATTCGCTTTCTTTCTTGGCGTCCTTCTTCACAACCTGGAGATGGAATAGTCCAATGCATCTACCAAGAAATCTGTGGATACAAAAGACATTTCGTTACATTGTACATCTCGTTTGTAACCAAGAAAAACAAAAAGATATGATGAATGTACCTGCATCGTCTTTGGTGAAACACATTGGTGGCTTTATCCTGAAAACATTCCCATGAAGTCCTCCTTTTCCAACGAGAATGCCCAGTTCTTCATAAGAGAGAAGAAAGAGTAAGATCTAAGTTATAATCGACGCATTGGCTTTTAATGTTTGTTTACCTCTAAGTTGCTCAAACAAGACAGCTGTTTCCGCCTTGGCTGGTGTCTTGTCCTTCCTGTCAGACACAAGCTCTATCCCAACCATTAATCCTCTTCCTCTCACATCTCCAATGACTGAAACCAAACAGATGCGGTTTAAGTTAAAAAGAAACAGAGCAATGATCTTATAACAATGATCAAAGATTGTTTGTTTACTTACTATCATGTCTTTTCTGCAGATCTTTCAAACGTTGAATAAGGTGCGAACCAACTTCAGCGCAGTGTGTTTGGCGTCTCTCCTTATCAATAACCTTTAGAACAGCATGCCCACCAGCTGAACACACCGGGTTTCCACCAAAAGTGTTGAACTGAATCTTTGTAGCTAAAACGCTAGCGATTTCTGGTGTAGTCACCACAGCTCCTAATGGCAATCCATTTCCAATTCCCTGTGAAACAGAATCGGCACCAATTCTTAGCAAGCTTAAACTACAGTACATGTATTTGATGAATAGAGAACAGAGCAACGGTAAAGACTTAATTTGACAAACCTTTGCCATTGTGACAATGTCCGGTACTACATCTTGAGTCTGGAAACCCCAGTAATGACTTCCTGTCCGGCCAAATCCAGTTTGGACTTCATCGGCGATGCATACACCACCAGCTTTGCGTACAATGTCATAAACCGACTTTAAGTAGCCAGAAGCCAATTCTACAGCTCCTCCCACCCCCTGAAGTTGAAATGATGCTCAAGAGAGACGTAAAAAAAAAGAAAATTGTTCTAAACAGATGGTTCTTTTAGACAAAAAAAAAGAACCTGGATGGTCTCTGCAATGAATCCAGCCACATTTCCAGAAGTACCATAATCGATATGGTCTTGGACATCTTTAGCATACATAGAACCATCAGAACCAAATACTCCTCGGTATGGATCTGGATTTACGACGTGATGGATTTCCCCCTGCATGAAAACAGAAGTTACAAACACACTAAAATACAAAAAAATTATATTTTATTCTCATGAGTCTTCGACGTGATGGTTTAACGACTTGGCTTCGCAGTTGATAAAACTATATGGTCACTCAAGTGCATATGAACTTTTAAAAGGAATCAATTTGATAATGGGGACAAACCTGTGGTAACGGGTACTTCCATGTGTTAAGAGCAGTTAGTCCAATAGTGTTAGAACTTCCACCATGATAAGCATTCCTCAAAGAAATCATCTCAAGGCTACCAGTGTAAAGCCTAGCCATCATCATCGCTAGCTCATTAGCTTCCGAGCCAGAATTTACAAAATACACAACCTGCATCCAAAAATCAAGAAGCTTGTTGATTTTCTCAACTCACTACAATCATTGTTCTGTTAAATCCTCAAGTACCTTAAGGTTTCCAGGCATCTTAGCAGCTAAAGCTTCAGCGAAATCACCTATAGCGTGATGCAGGTAGATGGTGGTGGCGTGCTGAAGAAGCTTGCTCTGTTCGTTAATAGCGTTGAGAATGTCGGGATGGCAGTGACCGCACGAGACAGTGACTATTCCAGCAAAGGCATCAAGGTATCGCCTACCGTTTTCATCGAACAAGTACTGCATCTTCCCTTCCACGATGTTAAGCTGCACAAACAATTGATCATAACAAGATGCAAAGATTTGAATCGAGAGAGTCGTAAATCAAACAACGTACAGGCTTTTGGTAGAAATGGAAAAGAGAAGGTCCCAGAAACTTCTTCCGTTTCTCGAAAACTTCTTCGGCGGAGGGACCATTATACGGCCGCGGCTCGTAGCCGAAGGGCGGGATCTGCGGCGGAGACGAGGAGGTGGAGAAATCAGAGCGGAGGAAGGAGACGGCAGGGCGATGACGATGATGGATCAAGGAAGAAGCTCTGTGGAAGAAGACTCTCTTCAGCAATTGCCTCATCCTTCTCTCTACGGATCAATTAGAGAGCGATAATGACAAGTTAAAGTGTTAACACCGAGTGATTATTAGAATCATATGTTTTCGGAAATGATGACGTGTCAGATATGATTCTCTGAATTATAGAGATTTATCCTCTGCTAATTCAACATGGCGTGTCACTGACTAGAGGCGGAGTATCCTAGATATATATTATTATCTTCCATTTTGTTAATTTCATACTTACGATTAATATACAAAAGACGTTAATGAGTTTTATGCATCAAGAATTAATTGACGTCAGAAAAAAAAAATCAAGAATTAGTTGACAAAAGGAATCTGAATGGACAAGTCCTCATATGCATTATTGATGAAGATAATTATATCATTACATTTACGTTATGCTAAGGATTAGCCGCCGTATGCATCCAAATCAAACGCACCACTATTATTAGTTTGTATGGTTAGCAGAAAATGTTTTTTTAGTAATTAGACTTGATTGGTTCATGGACCTAAATTTGTGCTGCTAATCTTCGGGTGTAACTGGTTATTCATAGAAGGAATATTATGAATTAAAGGAATGATTATTTTTGGAATAAGAAAAAATGAAATGATAGATTAAATGGAATAAAAACTGAAAATATTTTTGGAATGGCTTTCTACTCATTCACGAAGGATTATGATCCTGAATAAAAGGAACAACATTTACAAAGGATTTACTTTTTTGTTCCATTCCAAAAATGGAATATATGGAATTGTTTCTGAAAAGTTTTCATAGTAACCGGTAAACATTTTATGAAAACATATGGAATGACCCATTCCAAAGAGTTTTATTCCACAAAATAGCATTCCAGTTGCACCCTTCTTCTTCTTATAATAAGTGGTCGATGGATTCACTAAAATAGATTATGCTATGTTTTTTTTTTACTATAAACGTATAAATGATGACCTAGCTACTAACTCTTCCATACGATTCAAATATAAGCTAAATTTCTATGCGAGAGTCTCTTATTTGTCATAAAATCATTGTTTTTTCTTAATGTTCATGACGTTATACCGTCTTAAGCTAAATCTTTATGTGTTGTCTTTCAACAACCAAAAGTCGTTTTAAAGGAGCATTATCTTGGAACTAAATTACGATAGCTAATTGTGTTTCAAAAAAAGATTACGATAGCTAATTAAGACATGTACCTATTTCATTTGTTTGATAAAATAACGTGAAATGTCGAAAGTTAGACGTATACATAACTATCACTCATCATTTGACAAAGACAACAACACAATAAAGTAGGGCTGTTCAATATGGTAAAACCGAACCGTACCGAACCGAACCGAACCGAAATAGACAATATGGTTTGGTTTTGGTATATACCATATAAACCGAATGGATATAATTTTATAAAAACCGTAGGATTTGGATATGGTTTGGTATATAACCGATTAAACCGAATAAACCGAACAAAACCGATTAAAAGTAGAAACATGTAAATATGTATCTATTTTAAAACAATACATGAAAATCTATTTGTTACATAAGTTAAATTTGTGTTAATAACTATTACCATAATTTTATAGTAATAAAAAACCTTAATTTGTAAAACACTTGAACTATAACTAAATAACAATACATCGCAATTCATACATCTTATTTTCTAAGTCTTTTTGATATTTTTGATTTATTTTAGTATGCACTTAATTAATATGAAGATTATAAATTTGATGGTCAATAATTAATGGGAAATTTTCAATTGAAAAAACATGACTTTAATGAACACTAAATATGGAAGAGTGAAAAAACTTTTCTTTTATGTTTCTGTTTTGTTTCATATTTTTATTTTCAAAATTTCAAGCTTTAATTTTAGTTATAGAATTGATTATTTTATTTGATGGTAGAAGTATTTTTATTTTTTTGTTCATCTATTTGAACATGTAATATATTTTTAATAAATGAATGTGTTGACAATATGACTCTAAAATTCATATAATATGATCTCAAACAAAATAATTATGTTTTTTGGTATAAAACCGAATAAACCGAATACCGACGGTATATAAACCGAACCGAACCGAAGTAAATATGGATTTAGAATGGTAGTTATATTTTACTAACCGAAATACCGAAAACCGAAAAAAACCGAACCGAAACCGAACCGATATCCGGATTGAACACCCCTACAATAAAGTCATGCTACTTGAGCTGTCGTCCATAACAACCAACGCACTTGATTAATTTATAATCTACCCATTATTATTAACTCTATAATTCGTCATATACTTATTTGACTAATCACAGATACAAAACAAAATTTCATGTATCTTTTTTCATATGCTTCACAAGAGATGTTATGTACGTCGCAGAGAATAATTCAATCGTATTGTCATTTTTTTTTCATGGTAGACCAGTAGACCACACAGTTTGATATGATCGGGTTTGTGATCTAGCTATGAATGAAATGAACTTAACTTACATGTAGCACCCACCTCACAAACCCCACTAACGTACATGAGAATATTCCTCATATTAAGATTGTACAAAAAAAACAAAACAAATTTATTTTATTTTATTTCATCAATTAAAGGTTGATAATCATCGCAAGTTCGATGCAATTAATTAACAATGGCACAATACTAAATACAAACTCAATATCCTGAGGGGAACCCTCCTTTCCTTGGATCACTAACTGCTACAAGCTTACTCATTCCTCCGGCATTTCCATCAGATTCTTGAACTATGAACTGAGCAATCGTTCCTCCGGCTGTTGGAGTTAGAACATGACCTTTCTTTTCCAACACAACTCTTGTCTCTTTAGGAACCTCGAAATGATCATTGAACACTGTCGTCCAATTCTCAAAGGAAGCTCTGTTTGGTATCAGCTGCAAAATAGAATCACATAAAGCAAATTTTAGTTAAAGAACAAGAGAGTTTCTTCGGTATAAGAAGCAAAAACCTGATGGTAGATTCTTGGAGCCAATACGGAAGAAAGAGGATCCATGTTGAGGAAAAAATGATTCAAGAAAACTTCTATTGTCCCGGCGATGATGTTTGCTCCACCGCTAGCACCCACCGCAGCTTTCACTTTACCGTCCTACAACGTAAACAAGCGCATGAAAACCCATTGTTTGGAGTCGAACTATTAGTTTCGTAACACAAGTAATAATTTGACGATACCTTGAGTACAATGGTGGGTGACATTGAGGACAATGGTCGTTTCCCGGGTCTGATGAAGTTAGCCGGTGCCGGTGGCGGCACATTTAGGTCACCGCTGGACTTCGCTGGGACCGAGAAATCATCCATCTCGTTGTTTAGAACGATTCCGGTGGTAGGAGATAGCATCACTGCCCCAAAGTAACCGTTTATTGTACTAGTCATCGAAACAGCGTTCCTCTCGCGATCTATGATCGATAAATGACTTGTACCATGATCGTCTATTTGATTCCACCTAAAAATTGGAAAAAAAAAATTAATTATATTGATAAATCAAGAAACAAAAAAGAAACCAGCATATGAAAAGGTCTTACATGCCACCATAATATTTTGGATCAAAGGTTTTGTCATCGTTTATCTTCTTCTTCAAGTCTTTTGCAAATTCCGGAGACAGCATGTCTGAAACGACCTTAGTAACATCTACAAAATCTGGATCAGCAAGGTTCATCCTAACCGAGAAAGCGTGTTTCAGAGCTTCGATTAGTCTATGAACACCTAGAGAGCCAGAAACACCTGAAGGAATCCCATATTGAGAAAGAATGTTCAAAACCTGCACTACAAGAAACTCTGTGAAAACCTTGGTCTAATAAAATGTGAAAAAATTCTCTATAAAATGGGACTTACAAGCATCATTGCAGCACCACCTGATGAAGGAGGAGGCATACCGAGTAGTTCGTACCCGAGAATGTTTGCAGACAACGGTTTGGTAACCTTAACTCTATAACTTTGCAGATCTTTCAAAGTTATTACCCCACCAGCTTTACGAATATCTCTAGCTAGGTTAACCCCGACCGTGCCATTGTAAAACGCTTTTGGACCATATTCACCGATTTGCTTGAGTGTAAATGCTAATTTTGTGTTATGGATAATGGTCCCTGGTTTCTTGAGCTCTCCATTTGAAACAAATAGCTCAGAGAGACCTTTGTCTGCCAAGATATCGACTCTTGTGGCGTTCATCTGCATGTAGAGATACTTTGAAACCCTGAATCCTTCTGCAAGTTTCTCTGCAGGAGTCACTAACTGTTTCCATGGGAGCTTTCCGTGTTGTTTCCAAGCTGTGAATAGACCCGCGACTTCCCCTGGAACGCCTGCTGATAAGGCTCCTTTCTTCTTAAAATTAGGATTGGCTCCATACATATCCTACATCAAGAAAATCAACCAATTATAAATGTCCAAAACGAGTATGTGAATAAACGATGAGAAACCCTGTTGCATTATTCTATATAACCAAAACTGTCTATGATTCATAAACGTTGAGATCTAAGTTCAAGAGAGCGTTTCCTGGTATATTTAATCAGAAGAAAAATGTCAAGAAACGCTATTACCTGCACACATTCTATGATTCAAACCGCCTATTAGGCTGAAGATCACATTTAAACGCTTATCTAAGAAGAACATATGTAACAAAACGCTATTTGAGCTCAAAAGCGCGTTCAAAATAACGATTTAAGAAAGCTCAGAACAGAGACGCTATTACCTACATTAATGATTTAATGTTCTACACCAAAGAGCAAACTCATATTTCAAAACGCATATTGCAAAAAGAAAGACGTTATTACTATGACCGTTGTTACCTCAGTGGCGCCGAGAGGAGCTGTTTCTCTAGAATCATAGGCGATAGCCTTCCCGCCAGCTATCTTAACCACTGTAAATGCTCCACCTCCTATACCGCTAGAGGCTGGACTCACAACGCCTAGACAGAGAGCAGCTGCCACCGACGCATCAATAGCGTTTCCTCCTTGCCTAAGAACACTCATCCCGATCACTGAACACCGTCCATCGTCAGTTGCAACCGCACCACGAGACTTAACAATACTTTGCGGTCTTTTCTGAGCCGCGGCGTTTTGCAGAAAAGCGACTAGAAAAAGAGCGATCAACGCTGTCCGAACCAGTGGCATTGCTGCGATTAATACAAGAATCAAATCAAACCAGAGATTTCTCACAGATGATCTTTAACGCTGGGATGATCCAAGATTCGTCGTGTAAATATAAATTCAGAGAATAGTTCGACCTTGTTCAGAAATTGAAAATATACTAATGGTCAAATATTGAAAAGTTTAAATTAGCCATCACGCGTATAGACAATATAGCTCAACACCCAACAAAAGACTTTATCTTAATGTGTTGACCAATAAAACGAAGCTCAAAAAACGAGTACTTGTGTTCTGAGCTAATAAAGCCATTCAAAATTTACCAAGTCCAAGTTCTAAATTTGCATGTAAAAATCCAGAAAATGAGAAACCATGGTCCAGTCTGTAACTTCAGATTATATACGAAACGTTGACTAGGTGAGAAAATACCGGATGGTTGGTTAAACAAAATATACAAGAGTAGAAAAACTTACAATTCATCGAGACGTCACTTTCTTATAAGTTGTCGTCCTTGGCAGGCAATAGTAGATCTATTCGGAAGATTTTTAAGTCTCTGGCCGAAAGTCTCATTTGAGTTCTCTTCTTTTATATCCATTCCTCAAAAGTCACCTAGTCTTTTTAAAAAAGTTTCTATTTTTTTTTGCCTCTCACGTTGATAAAGTTTTTTTTAATGACGTAAAGTCTTTAATTATATAGAGAATATACTCTATTTTTTTCAACTATGTAATAAATACACAAAGCTGGTCCAACACTCCACATGGCTTATTTTTGAAAATCACCAAATAAATAGCAGAAAAAAGAAACAGTTTGTGGTAAGATCTTAATCCAAGTTAATCATTTGACAATTTACACATTTTCACTAAAAAAAAATTAAAAAAAATATTACTTATAATTTTGAAGTAAACAAACCCGTGAGGTTTTTAGAAAGAAGGCCGTGCCAACTTTTTAAATGCGAATTTGTTAATTGGTCATAAAACCAAGTGCTCGTCTGCATCATGCTTGTCCCTCGTGGAGTGTGAAAAAAAAAAGAGTGGAATCATAGGTTTTCTTTAAAGAGGAAATATCTCTCGTCACAATCAATCACACCACAACATCTTCTTTTAGTATAAAAATGGATGTCCGGGCCTATAGGGAACAAAATGGCCTTTTAACGAAATGTTATTCGATGACTCTAATATTAATGGGCTCATAAGCCTTATTCTAATCGAGGGTAGAACCGTTATTTGGTAGTGTCTGCCAAGCATTTGTTTAATTTCATTTGAACCTTACTAATCTCCCCCGCTCATTTAATAATGTCTGTGTCGTCTATTCAAATTCCAGTTTTGGGGGTTTGAAGCTCAATCTCGAATTAGAAGTGTCGATAATGCCGAAGCGAAAAGCAAAAGAAGTTGTCAGACTCACTGAAGAAGAAAACAAGGACAAAGAGATTCGGAGAGAAGAGAAGAAACATGAAGAAGAAGATACCAATCGTTAATCAAATTTGTAGAATTAATGATTTTTGAGATGAACTTTGGATCTGATGATATTGTGTAGTTGAAAGACGTATTGATGCGATTAAGGCAATCCGTGATATTGAGATTGAACAGAGCTTAACTGCACAGAGGTTACTCTGCTCAACGTTCTCTGAGGAACAGTTAGAGACACCTGTGTTGGACTTCTTCAAAGAGAACCTTCCTGATGTCTCTATCGAAGTCGAAGATAATGGGGAGATTGAGTTCAAGTGGAATCACAATACTGGTGATTCATCTCTTGGTGGCTACCCTTTAAAATGGATCTTGTACTGTTCTGCCTTTCAAACTCTCGTTTTCTATGGTATATGTATTCATGATTGTATTCTTGTTTTATACTCTTGTTAAAAAACTGATATCTCATTAGTTTTGGAGTGTTTTAGAATGACAATAGTAAACTTTGCAGGTAAATGGAGGGCAAAGACTTCTTCATTTTGGGATGACAGCACCAAAGACTCGGAGGCAACCAAAACCTGGAGAGATGATGCTCTCTGTGCATGGCACTCCTTTGGGGGTATACAAACAAAAATTCATGTATCCTTTTTCATAGACATCACCCGAGATGTTATGTCACAAAGAATTATTCTCAAGGTAGATCCAATCGTATTGTCATTATTTTTTCATGGTAGACCACAAAGTTTGATATGATCTAGCTATGAATGAAATGAACTTAACTTATATGTAGCTCCTACGTCACAAACCCACACTAACGTTAACGTACATGAGAATTAAGGTTGGTTGTTTAATGGAACCTCTAATTCCTATATTCCCCATATTAAGATTGTAGAAATATACATATATATCTGGATCAACATTATTGCAAAAAGAAAGAAAAAGACAGTACAAAATTTTATTTATTTTATTCGTCAATAAATGTTAAATGGCAGCAAAACTAAATACAATCTCAATAATTCAATATCCTGAGGGGAACCCTCCTTTCCTTGGATCACTAACTGCCAGAAGCTTACTCATTCCGCCGACATTTCCATCGGATTCTTGAACTATGAACTGAACAATCGTCGCTCCGGTCATTGGCGTTAGAACATGACCTTTCTTTTCCAACACAACTCTTGTCTCTTTAGGTATCTCGAAATGATCACCGAACACTGTCGTCAAATTCTCAAACGAAATTTTGTTTGGTATCAGCTGCACAATGGAATTATAAATTAAAAAAAAAACATTTTCTTAGTTATAGACAAAGAACAAGAAAGATTATTCTTGGGGTATAAGAAGAAAAAAAAGAGAAGCAAATGACCTGATGGTAGATTCTTGGAGCCAAAACAGAAGAAAGAGGATCCATGTTGAGGAAAAAATGATTCAAGAAAACTTCTGTTGTCGCGGCGATGATGTTCGCTCCACCGCTAGCACCCACCACAGCTTTCACTTTGCCGTCCTACATAAACAAAGCGCATGAAACCCATTGTTTGGAGCCTAACTAAGAATTTCTTGTAAGACAAGTAACAAGTGTGTTTTTTTTTTCCTAAACCTTGAGCACAATGGTGGGTGACATTGAGGACAATGGTCGTTTCCCGGGTCTGATGAAGCTAGCCGGTGCTGGAGGAGGCACATTTAGGTCACCGCTGGACTTTGCTGGGATCGTGAAATCATCCATTTGGTTGTTTAGAACGATTCCAGTGCTTGGAGATAGCATCACTGCCCCAAAGTAACCGTTTACTGAACTAGTCATCGAAACAGCGTTCCTCTCGCTATCTATGATCGAGAAATGGCATGTTCCATGATGGTTGATTTGATTCCACCTACAGAGTTGGAGAAACGAATATTATTAATAAATCAAGAAAAAAAAAGAAGAAGAAACCAGCGAGTGGGTTTAAGATATGAAAAACGCCTTACATGCCGCCATAATATTTTGGATCAAAGGTTTTGTCATCGTTTATCTTGGTCTTCAAGTCTTTTGCAAATTCCGGAGACAGCATATCTGAAACAACCTTAGTAACATCTACAAAATCTGGATCAGCAAGGTTCATCCTAACCGCGAAAGCGTGTTTCAGAGCTTCGATTAGTCTATGAACACCAAGAGAGCCCGAAACACCTGATGGAATCCCGTATTGAGAAAGAATGTTCAAAACCTGCAGCACAAGAAACCAATGTTGACGTTATTAAGCCGGTCTAGGAGACCGATTTTGTAAATATCTAGGCTAATTTTTTTTTTTATAAAAAAAATCGTTTAAGAAAGATTGTTTGATATGTGGAAAAAAATCGAGACTTACAAGCATCATTGCAGCGCCACCTGATGAGGGAGGAGGCATACCGAGTAGTTCGTATCCGAGAATGTTTGCGGACAACGGTTTTCTAACCTTAACTCTATAACTTTGCAGATCTTTCAAAGTTATTATCCCTCCAGCTTTACTAATATCGCTCGCTAGGTTAACACCCACCGTGCCATTGTAAAACGCTTTTTCACCATTCTCAGCTATTTGCTTGAGTGTAAAAGCCAATTTTCTGTTATGGATAATCGTCCCTGGTTTCTTGAACTGTCCATTAGAAACATATAGCTCAGAGAGACCTTTGTCTGCCAAGACATCTGCTCTTGTCGCGTTCAGCTGCATGTAGAGATACTTTGAAATCCTGAATCCTCCTTCTGCAAGTTTCTCTGCAGGAGTCACTAACTGCTTCCATGGGAGCTTTCCGTGTTGTTTCCAAGCTGTGTATAATCCTGCTAGTTCCCCTGGAACGCCTGCTGATAAGATTCCTTTCTTCTTTAGATCAGGATTGCTCCCATACATATTCTACATCAAGAAAAACACCCAATAAATGTCTATGATTCAAAAACATCAATGAAAATCTAACCTTAACAAGTGTGTGAAGAAACAATAAGCAACCATATATATTGCATTATTCAATATAACCAAGATTGTCTAGGGTTCATAAACGTTGAGTAAAACGCTATCTAAGTTCAAAAGAGCGTTTACTGGCATATTTTAATTAGAGGGAAACAATGTTAAGAAACGCTATATTACATTCATACATTTTATACATCAAAAGACACTATTAAGCTACAATTGGCGTTCAAAAAGCGTATTTAAGAGGAAGAAGATTTTAGGAAACTATATTGAAGCCTCATCCATTCAAAACAATTGTTTATTAAAAAAAAAAGGTTTAAGGAAACTATTAGGCTGAAAAACGCATTAAAGGCGTATTTAAAAAGAAAATATGTTACAAAACGCTATTGGAGCTGCAGAGCGCGTTCAAAATAATGATAATAAAGGGCTATCACGTTAACGTTCTACACCAAGAGCAAAGCACAGGTTGTGTAATTCATAAAACGTCGCTATTACCTCAGTGGCACGTAGAGGAGCTGTTTCTCTAGAATCATAAGCAATAGCCTCCCCGCCAGCTATCTTAACCACTATAAACGCTCCACCTCCTATACCGCTAGAGGCTGGACTCACAACACCCAAACAGAGAGCAGCGGCCACAGACGCATCAATAGCGTTTCCTCCTTGTTGAAGAGCACTCATACCGATCTCAGAACACCGTCCATCGTCAGTTGCAACCGCACCACGAGGCTTAACAATACTTTGCGGTCTTTTCTGAGCCGCAGCGTTTTGCAGAAAAGCGACCAGAAAAAGAGCGATCAACGCTGTCCGAACCAGCGACATTGCTGTGATTGATACAAGAATCAAATCAAACCAGAGATTTCTCACCAATGATCTTCAACGTTGAAATGACTAGATTCGTCGTGTAAAAATATAAATTCAAAGAATAATTCGAGTTGTTCAGAAATTGAAAATAAAGTATTCGAATATTGAAAATTTAAATTAGCCGAGTATGCATATTGCATAATAGCTCAAAACTCAACAGAGATTTATATTAATGTGTTGACCACTAAAATGAAGCTCAAAAAATGCAGGACCATCTAATAGCATGAGCAACTAGAGCGGTAGAACATTGTATGAGTCTAAAAATAAAATTAAAAAACTAAGAATTTTTTGAAAATAATATTTTATGGTCTCAAACTTTAAATTTTTTAGATAGTACTAAATTTAGAGCCTATAATTTCAAACAAAACGTTAAGGAAATATAAATAGAGCTATAAACTTTTAAATTATATGTATTCTTGTTAATTTAGAGCTTATAATTTTTATTATGGTTTAAAAAATTAAATATTTTATGGTATGTATTCATGATTGTACTCTTGTTTTATACTCTGTTAAAAACTGAAATCTCATTAGTAGGGTTCTTAGTTTGGTTCGTTGGAGTGTTTTTGTCCCTCGATTCTTTGTTTTTACTTTCTTTATTTTTTATCCAGAGAGAAATGGTTCACTATCTGTTGCAGAAATGCAACAGGGTTCTAAGTTTGGTTCGTTGGTGATTAGTACTTGAGCCTAGAAAACTTTTGACATTACATCACGATTATCAAAAAAAAAATGCTTGTATCAATGATAGTTGTTTTTTTTTTGCATTCAAGTAAGGATTTTAGAATGACACTAGTAAACTTTGCAGGTAAATGGAGGGCAAAGACTTCCTTTTGGGATGACAGCACCAAAGACTCGGAGGCAACCTGGAGAGATGATGCTCTCTGTGCATGGCACTCCTTTGGGGATCTATGAAGAAAATCTAAACATGGGAGCTATAAAATGGTATGTTACTAGATCACCATTCATTCTTAAAATTTGCTTGCTTCTAGGAGAACACCATCAGAATCAGAATATGTGTCCTTATGTGGAATAATAACTGATTTACAGAGGAAAACAGTTGAAAAGCTTCACAGGTTCAGACACATTTTCAGATTCTTATAGTCTGTCTAAGCTGATGTACCCTTGCATGTATATAGTCTATTCAAATTCCTGGACCGAGATATGTTGTCTGTTTTTTCTCCTTTTCAACTTGTTATGGTAAATTTTAATCTCTAAAATAACACACAACAATGAAGCTTTGATTATATATATATATGGTTACATTTTACCAAATCGATTGAAAGACTATAGTAAACAGTTGCTTCTTCTCGGTGTTGTTCACATTGTACATGTTCTTGAACTGAAGAAAATAATGGCTGCAGCTATTCTTAACTAAGCTTTTCTTGATTATGCTCTCGAAACTTTTATCATGTTCCCTCCCCTCAAGTTCTCCAAATACTTACTTTCTGCAGTCTGCCTTTACAATGTTGAATAAGTCTAAAAATGTCAAGTTCCATGATTGGTCTGCAATCATAGCCGACAAAAAGCAACAGAAACTGGGAACTCTGTGTATAAAAGCAGATTCAGGGGGATGACTGAATAACTCATTGGAGCGTATGCAAATAGATTCATATCCAGCCTCAGTCAATTGCTTTCCACCAAGTCATCTCATGGCAGAATCAGAACCAGGTAGTCTCGACCCGAAAGCTTCAAGGGCTTCCAAGAAGAATCTCTTGTTAGGCACAATCCCATCTTTCTCCATTTTCTTCATCAGCATCTGCACATGCTCCTTCATATCTGCCTTAGTATACGCCTTGTACAGAAGCTTATACGTTGATGCATCCGGATGAACTCTAAACCCACTTGCGTTATGGAAAAGCTTATCTGCTTCCATGTGAAGACCATTAAGACAGTAAACTTCAAGCATGGCATTGAGTGTTGAAGCCTTCAACACCCTCTCCGACTCAACAACCTCCTCGAACACTTCCCTCGCTCTGGAAACACAACCACAGTAACCGTACATCATGATCATACACTCGTACGTGATAAAACTCGGCGCGTAGTTCATATCATTCATCTTCTCGAAAACCCACTCGGCCTTATCTCTCAACCGAGCTTTCCCGTAGTTTATAATCATCGAGTTGAACGTGGGAAGAGTCGGCTTCTCCTTGGACCGCATCAAACTCTTGAAAGTCTGCTCCATCTTCTCAAACTCTTGCTTCTTACCGTAAGAGTCAATAAGCAGATTGAAAGTGATGATATCCGGCTTGCACTCGTTGCTCCTCATGCGAGTAAGCACAGACTCCATCTCCTTGATCATCCCGTTTTTCCCATACGCATCCATCACGCCGTTGAAGGTGTAGACGTCTGGAGAAACCGCACTCATGTCCAAGTCTTTGAACAGAGCGTTGACTTGGTCTACTTTACCAGACTGAGCAAAAGCCCTCAAGAGGATGTTGTAAGTCACGACGTTGGGTTGGCATCGCTCCATGCCTTTCATTTTGTCGAAGTAACCAAGGACTTTCTCCAAAGCTTTTGCCTTGTCCCGCGTGTGGAGATGAGCTGTTATGAGAGCGTTGTAAACAGAAGCATCTGGACGACAACCGCTGTTTTTCATCTCGGAGAAGAGCCACATTGCCATTCGTGTTTGGCCCTTCTTCCCCATAACGGATATCAATTTCGAGTACACTCCGTTATCTGCTATATACCAGCGCTGTTTCTGCATCCACCTGAACACCTACAAAAGAATCACAGTTAGGATTAACAAATGGTTGCTATGCTCTGGTGAAGGCACTAACACTCAAATGAATCCACAACTGAGCTAAAAAAAGGTTTAAAGTCTAATCCTTTTATAAGACCCAGAAGCTAAAACACTAACACACCTCATTACAGAACCGTTTTGTCAATAAATCTACCATTGAACTAAGAAAATAAGTTTAAAGTCTAATCCTTTTACAAGACCCAGAAGCTGAAACTCAACAAAACGGTTGCGATGATCTGATGAAGGAACTACCACACCTCATTACAGAACGTCGTTGGACACAAAAACAACAAAATGAATCTACCATTGAGCTAAGAAAATAATTCTAAAAGTTTAATCCTTTTACAAGACCCAGAAGCTGAAACTCAACAAAACAGTTGCGATGCTATGATGAAGGCACTAACACACCTCATTACAGAATCGTCTTGTCATTGAACACAAAAACAGAATGAATCTACCATTGAGCTAAGAAAAGATTTAAAATCTAATCCTTTTAAAAGACCCAGAAGCTGAAACTCAAAGATAACGCAAACCCAGAATCTAAAAAACTCAGACTTTAGGAACTAACACTCGAATGAATCTACCATTGAGCTAAGAAAAAGTTATAAAGTCTAATCCTTTTATAAGACCCAGAAGCTGAAGCTCAAACCCATAATCCAAAACACTCAAAAATTCATTCGAGGAAGAGGTAAAAAAAAAAACCTCGAGGCATTGGAGCCACTTGTCGCTCTTCCCAAGCTCCTCAAAGAGCAAGAAGCAATGCTCGCATCTTACGACCTTCACGTACTTATCAAGCGTCTTGACAAGTGGCTCTCTGTCACTAATCCTCGACATCAGGTTCCGCACGAGGACTCTGTTCTCCCTCTCCGCGATCTCTCTCTCAGCGAGTTTCCTCTTCGAAGAAACCGCGCCGCAGGTTATCCTCGCGGAGCTGGGTTTAGGTGAGAAGCGAAGACATTTGTGGTTGGTGTTTGGGGAGAACGAAGAGATGAAATCGGAGAATCTCAGCGTCGAAGGCGATGTCAATAAGTAGTCTACCGCCATTTTCGGGTAGTGATAGAGTTTGTTTTCTTTCTGGTCCTTTAGTGTAGGATAAGTTTTTTTACAGATGACAAAAGAAAAAATGAGGGCAAATGGGGGTGGGGTTTGTAAATGTAAAATAATAATTTAAGGATCAATTTTTCGGGATATTGAACCCCACGTCAATCGAACACGCAACCTTCTGATCTGGAGTCAGACGCGCTACCATTGCGCCACGGATCCTGATGCCATGCTTGTTTCATAAAACTTTGAAATCGAATATGTTCACCACTACATTCAATCGGTAACCAAGCTTTAAAACGTGAATTTTTTTTGACAAACAACGTATTTTTACCACTACATTGTGTTGTATTATTATTCCATAGATAAGGTACATATATATATCGATACAATATTTAGAGATTAAGTGAATATTTAGATACAGTGGTGGAGTTAGAAAGTTTTTGTACCGAAGTCAGAATTTTTTTGCACAAAAATAAATATATTTTAGAAAGTACTGGGGTAAGCATATACGATTGTCGCTACGTTATGGATGGGATCCACGTCCTCGTCCTTGACCTGCAGGCCGTGAGCTACTACCTCCTACTCCAATCTTCATCTCTCTATTCAACTTTTTATTCCAAACTCCTCCTACTTCGGTTCCCAACAAAACAAAATATAGACACGTGCAGATTTTTCAATTTTTGTAAGATGACAATGATAGATATTAAGGTATCATAAATATTTTACCAAAAAAAAAGGTATCATAGATCGACATGTATTTCTAATATATCCCTGAGAAAACATTAAAATATGATTATTAATTTTCTCTTATATGCATTTTACATTTTTTGTAGGATTCAAAATGTATGATAAGTTTGTAGGAAGCCGGACCGGTAAAGCCACCGGAAAATCGAAAATGGTCAGTCTTATATTTCTCTACAAAAAGATATATATATATATATATATATATTTCTCTTTAAAAGCAGAGTTACAGCAAAGTTTTTGTATAGAAAAATGTTTGGGAGACGACTGAAATACTTTCTCATATCTAAATGCTTACTTGTTTTGGAAGGATCACATGGTAGACGAGCCAAAACAGTGTCTGATGATGCAGCGAACAAGAGGATAAACAAAGTCACCAACCAAACCATGTACATCTTTTTTTGGTTTTGTTTTCTTTTTTCATGAATCTTGTAACATGTAAAATGGTGTATTTATATAACTATTTTTTTGGGAAATTGCTCTCCGGTCAAGTGGAATAAGTCGTTAATCTCGGATTTGAAGGAAGAAAAATATTTATTTTGATTTGATAAAGCTCATACAGGACATACAATAATATTATTTAATACATGTGTCTGCTTCTACAGATGGATAGAAGATATTCTTCTGACTCATGAATTTCTTGCCAAGGAAAAGTCTTTTCAATATAATATCTCTGATTTGGTCCAAAACACGTTGTGTGGAAAACAGGTCTAAGTTAATTCAACTAAGGCCCACTAGAATAAAGCCCAATCATAGGTTGATTTTGTCTCACGCGTAAAGCTCAGGCGGCTAAGGCAAAACGGCCTACTCATGTATTTACAATAACTTCACTAATCAACTGTTTAGTGACTAATACTAGTGTGACAGTAACCAAGGCCGATTGGTTGGTCATTCAATTAAAGTTTAAGTGAGTTCTATAATCAAATTGTTGAAGATTAGCAGTAATAAAAAGGCTCGAAGGGTAACAGAATCTGCAACGAAACATTCATCTTCCGTAAAGTTGAAGTTCTCACTTATGTAAATATAGAAAAAACAAACAAAATGAAATATAGAGCAACAAGTAAAAGTTCTCATGGGTCGTTACTAAGATAAGAAACAACTTAGAAGACTGAAATAGTAATAATAGAACCTGCAATGAAAAGTTCATAGACCAGAATCTTTTTTTAAGTACACAACCACCAAGACCAAAAGCTCAAAACTCTTCTTCCGTATAAAAGGAGAGCATCTTGTACTTACCTTACGTTTGGACAAGATAATGAATCTGAACTGGTCAACGAACTTGAGAAGGAGAGCATACCAAACCAGATGCGTCTGCGCCAATGACTGCAAGATCACAGACCCCGCATATGTTTCCTTGCTGGCCTGGAACAAACCTGGCGGTGCAGTATGGACAGGACACGTCTTTCTGACCTTTGTAGATTGGCACATAGGTTGACCCACATATCACGAACGGGTTTCTGAAGTCGTAGTTGAGCTCGGTTGTATCAGTCATATTGCGTTCAGCGGCTTGGACAATCTGTCGAGCTGTTTTGGCCTGGCTCTCCATTGGGTTGGTTTCCAACAATCTTTTGGCGAAGGTATAGGCAGTGGCGAGGTTCTTTGACTTGTAGCAGACGCCCATTGCACTAAACAGCGCAAGTCGTAAGTGAGGTAGTTGGAGGTTGCAGTGAGTGAAGTAAGCAGCGAGCTCCTGCTGCCTCACTGGATCATCTTTCGTCTCTCTTCTCTTAAGCTCCATTTTAAGACCGAGAACATATTCTTTGACGATAGTGACCAGTTCCTTTACCTCATCGACTTCGCTTCTTGACTCGACCACCACAAGAGGGATGGTGTGGAGGATAGAGAGGAAGAGCCGGAGAGCCTCAGTCAATTTCCCACTTGTTGTAGCTTTATAGCCGGATTTGAGCTTCTCTTCTTGCTGGGAGAAATCATAAACAAGAGATGGTGGGCCACGGACGTTGGGACTAGAAGACTCGCTCCATCCTCGCTCAATGGCAAGTGAAACCACAGGCGATGAAGAAAAAGCACGCAGGTAGCTTTGGCTGCCACTGAACAAATCAATAAACATCGATTTCAAAGGCGCAAAGTTCTTTATACCAAGCTGCCTGTTGAGCAGACGCATTGCAGTGTCGAAGCTTCCTGCTGCAGCTTGCTCAGCAGCAAGGGATGACTTCTGGCTCCAAATATGACTTACGGGCATACCTTGAGTAGGTGTCACGAAGACGGATGAACGTGCGTTAGCAGAGGCCTTAGGAGTGTCAAGCTCTGGTGGGAGGTCTAAGCCCTCAAGTTCCTCCCATCCACCTTCTTCATCATTTTCGTCTTCTCCTCTTTCTGCTTCCTCCAAAATGGCATCGATGTCTCTGTTCTCCATTCCATCAACATCGACCATGTCAAGTGCATCCCCCCAGTCACCACCAGCATCTTCTTCTTCTTCTTCATCAACAGCACCTCCCCTGGCTGCACTCTCAAGCCCGCCTTCAAATATTCCCTTCATCACTCTTAGAAGAGGCCAGTCACCACCACACATGACAGGAGATGGTGGCATTAGAAGCGATGGAGTTTTCCCTTCAGGCAATGAAGGCACGTTCTCTCCTAGCTCAGTCGCCAGTCTCTCAGCAACGTCCTTTAAACCATGAACCGATGCAGTGATATATGCGAGAGGTAAATGACCAGCATTCTCAAGTATCTTGACACGCTCTTTAACATCTCCTAGGTAGAGAGCATTGTGGAACTGACCCATTACATTGTTCTTCACTTCCGCAATCTTCATCAACTTGGAAAGCTTGTCCAACTTACCAGTAATGAGATATAGAAAAGATAACCTCTCAAAGTTCTTTGTTTGCTGGTACGCAAATTCAACAATTCCAGCATTACCTTGGCGAAGAGCCTCCACCCCGAGTCTATACCACTGCTCTTTCTCATTTATCTCTGTAGCGGATGCAACAGCGACGCTAATGTTGCCACTTTCAAGAGCTAGATTGAAACGGACTCTCTCGTCTTCAACAAAATGGAGGGCAACTTCAGGGAATCCTTTCTGCTGCAGGTAAGCAATCATAGCCTGTCCACATAGCTGGGAGTTCTTTATCATGCCCATGACATGATCATATCTCTTCCTCAGCAGTGCAAGCTTGAAAATGTATTCAGTTGCATTGATGGTGATGGCCCTGTTTTTCCCATCCCGGTCCAAGCAGAAGATCGTATTTCCAGAAACCTTGGTGATATAGATAGGGACATCCAGCGTTCGGATGATACCACTATCTCCATTAGGAAGACAGTACTTGATATGGTTCAAAGTTGTGTAAATGAAGACACCATTGTCATCCCAAGCTCCACTTTTCACACGTATTGTCTCATGAAGTGTGCACTGGAGGACAAGTTTTTTGCTTGCAATGATGATAGTGTGTTTGCTGAGCAAAGCAACACTCTCCATATCGTTAGACCAAACAACATACCTAACAAACGGTGTCTGAAGTTCACCAAGAACAAGCCTTTGCTGAAGGTCAAATATAACCACTTTATCCTCAGATCTACAGAGCAAATTTCCAGTCCCAGCATAAAAGATAGCATCTGTGGGTATAGGCAGAGAACTCTTTTTAACCACCTCATTCTTGAGATTCTTGACTAGCACCTGGCTGGTGCTTTTCTCAAGAACAGCAAACCGGTTACGGGCAATGAATACCGCAGAACCACCTGTCCCCCTCTTTGCATCTTGCACAACGTCACTTCTGCCAACACTATCTTTCGGTATGATGTACAACTCGTAAGAACCACCATCTAAATCTGAGCAGATCAAAACCGCATTTTCCGTCGGACTGTATGATAGAGTCCTTGGACTTTGATTCAAGCTTGGAGTACCAGGACGCCGTATAGGGATAACTTGGGAATCTTTCTGAGTTGAACAATCGTAGTACCTCAAAAATCTATCTTTGGTATAGAACAAAGAATTGCCACTCAAAGCAAATGCAGGACGTTCTCTCTCGAGCTTGAAGACGATCATACCGTTGTCATGCCCCGCTGCCAGTAAATTAATCTCAGGGTGAACTGCAAGAATCCAGAAACGATCATGTTCACGGCGAAAAGTTTGGATTCCAGTTCGCTTGGTAGCATCCCAGACACGAATGCTTTTATCCTCAGAGTTGGAAACAATAATGTCCTGTTTTGCATGGAACATAACAGATGAAACATTATTCATGTGGCCTCGCAGTGTATCCACCTCCCAAGCTTTAGTTTCTGCAATAAAATTAAAAAGAACCCATTAATTACATCGGCTCCAAGCAATTTAGTGTACAGATAATGGTTATTAAAAAAAAATCAAAAAGGAGAGACAGACTAGGGAAATACCATTCATACGCCACAGCTTCACTTGGCGGTCATCTGCACCAGAGACGATGAGAGGAAGAGTGGGATGAAAGGAAGCCCAGTTTACTCCTCTATCATGACCTTCGAGGACGTACTTAACAATAGCGTCAACACCACCAAAAAGATCAGAGTTCATCTGTGTGAATCGCATGAGGTCATCAGCAGGAGACACTGTCTTCTTCTTAAGAGAACCAATATCCCAGACACGGACAGTCTGATCCAGAGATGCAGAGACGACAAGGTCTTCTTTAGGATGGAAAGAAGCACACATAACATAGTGGTTGTGGCCAGTAAGCACAGAAATACAAGTCCGTGACTGCCAGTTCCAAATGCGGATAGTCTGATCGTCACTAGCACTCACAATCCAGGGGTTCTCGTGGTGGAATTGGACAGTGCGGATGTAGTCGAGATGGCCGAGAAGAGTGAAAAGGCACCTGTGCGTTTTGTGGTTCCAGACTTTGATCTTGTAATCATCACCTGCAAACACACAATGTTGTCAGTGCCAGTAACTGCATATGAGTAACATTAGGATTTAAAAAAATACAGTTGCATTAACAGGTTCTCAATTCTAGAATATGCCCAAAGCACACGCAACGTGGGATCTGATTACAATTAACTAAGTTCAATTATCCAAAATAACATATGTTGAATAACCAATTTAACTAGAAATAGAGCACACACACACTAAGATATATTATTACTAAGCAGATTATATCATATCATGGTTTATATAGATGATGAAAATTTTAATAAATACGGACTTGTAGCTCAAAATCTAGATTAATAAAAAAAAAGCATATACTATACCTCCGGAGACGAAGAGAGGCTGAGAATTGTGAAAATGAACACCACGAACCGGACCTTCGTGCTCGTCGAATCGATCGATCAAAGTACCCATACGGTAATCCCAGAGCTGGATCACACCACTGTGCAAACTGGCGAGGATCCATGGCCGTTTAGGGTGGAAGGTGAGGCCCTTCACTCTGTTACTCTTTGTCTCGAACTTCGTCAACATATTCGCTCTGCACACAAACCAGATCACAGAGAACGAAAGATTATAAGCGAGTCATTTCGCAGAAAACGTAATCCATCGCAAGCAGATCTGAAGGAAACAAAGTAGTGAGAGATCCATCGGAAATCGAGATTCGTACAATGAGAAATAGGGATTCACCTCGGATCGGATCAGTTCACAGGAGGGGGGAAGAAAAAGCGATCAATCAGAGCTTCACGGTGGAGATCAGTAGCATTAACGGAGAAGCGAGAGTCAGAGAAACGCAACGATATAAGTTTGAGAAATCGATGGAAAGAGATTCAGTTTCGTCGCACAGATCTGCTTCCAATTCTCTTCCTCGCGTCTCCGCTTCTTATTTGTAAATGAAATTTACACTTACGTTTGGTGGTGTTTGTAAGTGTACAAGGACTGACACTTTTGGGCCTTATAATATACTAGTAAAGCCTATTGGGTTTCGGATCATTTTGCTTGTTACTTTGTTTTTAGTAAAATTTAATTAATTCAGAAATTAAAGTGATTAGTTTAATGTTTTTCATTTTTAAGAACCATAATATAAAACACAACAAAATTCTAGATGTATATGTTTAAGTAAAATAATAACCATTTTTATTATGTTTGTGTTATGTAATAGTTCATAATTCATTTTTAGTTTGCCTTTATATTTCTCTTCATTAATTAATATAGAAACTTCATCATAAATTTTGAATTCCATTCTAAATGTATTAGAAATAGAATAATACACTAGTAAAGTTCACTTCTATTTTTTCTAAAAAAATATGGTTTTATTAAAATACAAATCAAAAAGAATTAGTTATTTTTTTAGAACAAACTAACCTTCTCAAGATCATTTTTAATTGCCAAACCCAAAAAAAAGTCTGAAGTTCTTTTGTGCCAGTCAAGAAGAAGTTTATTAGAAACTAGTATGGAACAGAGTTACACATATGAAAAAGAGTTTTTTTTGGTGTAAATATGAAAAAGAGTTGCACATATGAATTGGTCATATCATTGCTTGTTATCGGAAAAATGCCTCAATCATAGCATTACGTTCCCATGGAGTCGAGTTAGAGTCATCGGAACCCCTCCATGGACTTACTCGGTACTGACGCGCAGGCCGTGAGATACTGGGTCCTACTGCACCTCTGAGATTGTTGACGACCTTTTTATCCCAAACCGCTTCTCCTGTTTCTTTTCCAACAAAAGAAAGGGAAAAAAAATTCAATACTAATTTCTAAGAAATACAAAACCAATTCAAGGGATGAAAGAAGAAGTTTCCCATAGTAACCATCAACTTACTGGTATTGCGAGATTCGTTATCGTATGCTAATCCAGCGAAGGCGATTGTGTTCAGTGATGCAACGAACAAGAGAATAATCAAAGTTATAAGCCGAATTATGTACATTTTGTTGGGCTTTTTTGCTGGTTGGTCTATACTCTTTTAAGTTTGATCACTTTGTAATTTGTATATGTATTTATATGTAGAGAACATGCACAAAGATTAGGTGGGTTACGTTGCTAATTTGGAACGTAGACAAAGAAAACTATTAATCTAGAGCACATTAAACGCGTTCATTAGCATATTTTTATGTTCATGTTTGACTCTTGAGTTATTTTTTATGTTAGTTGAACCGGTCCAACTTCATTTTTTCTCCTCTATAGCATATAAATAATATGTCTTCGTGAGAATATGTTGACGTAGAAACAGACCAAGACCGCAATATAACGAAAGGCAAAAACAAACATTTAATTAGAGTAACATTATAGAATTTGGCGATTCATCATCCTAAACTAGAAGACCATTATTGCACATGCTAACATTTAGCCCATGGGCCAAGGTTTTAATTACTTATCTTGCCGCGCAAGATGAGCGGACATACGTTTCCGAGATATCCGCAGTTCGGTAAACCCTAGAAAGTTATAAACACTAAAAACTTCTTCTTTTCACAGTAATCTTCTCCAGAAAACTTTCTCTCTAATGTCTTCCAAATCCAAATCTAGATCTTCAGCCGCCACGAGCGGTAAAGATCCACCGCGTGATAAAAAGATGAAGAAGTCATCGCTGGCGACAGAACCTACGTCGATATCGATCCTGTCACTTCCCGACGATTTGCTGATAAACTGCTTAGCACGCGTCTCCAGACTGTACTATCACTTTCTCTCACGCGTCTCCAAACGTTTCCGATCCATCATTGCTTCACCGGAGCTTTACGCAACTCGCTCGCGCCTAAACCGTACCGAGAAGTGTATCTACCTTTACTTACGCTTCCCTTTTGACCCCAAAACTTATTGGCTCACTCTAAGCGGTCTACCTTGTCGTAACGTAGCCAACGGGTCAAGTGGCTATTACATGGAGCAAATCCCATGTCCGAACTATTTGCGTCCCGCGCAGTCGTCGACGCTCGTATCCGTTGGATCTGATATCTACAAGATCGGCGGCGCTAATCATTTGCATGAATGCAAAATATGGAAGAGGAACTATTGTGTAAGTGTCTCTGTCCTAGACTGTCGCACTCACACGTGGCGCCAGGCTCCGGGCATGGGGATGGCGCGCAACGCGAACGCCACAGCGACGTTATTTGATGGGAAGATATACGTAGCCGGTGGATGTGATGAAGAGTACGTGAGTAAACCCAACTGGATCGAAGCGTTTGATCTGGAGACACAAACGTGGGTCCCCGTGACGAACCCTCGTATTTTCAGACTGTACGAGGAGGATAGAGTTAAGGGCTTTGAAGCCAAAAGCGTATCACTTGAAGGGAAGCTCTACATTTTTGGGGATGAGGCTGCGGTGTATAATCCCGAGGAAGGTAAATGGTCAGAGTTAGGAAGGGAGATGTATGGTATGTTTCGGGTAGAAAGAGGGTGTCATTGCGTGATTGACGATGTCTTGTTCTTGTGGGATAGATATAAAAGAGTGTTCAAATGGTATGACTCCAAGTCATATTTATGGAAGGATTTGATTGGTGTTGAAGGTTTGCCTGAACTTTCGCCCGACCCTCAAGTCTGTCAAGTGGAGATGGTGGATCTCGGTGGAAAGATTGGGTTTTTGTGGGATCAGTATTTGTATACAGCGACCAATCAGGAGTGTAGGGTTTGGTGTGCTGGGATTGCGCTTGAGAGGCGCGATGGAGATGAGATGTGGGGGAAAGTTGAGTGGTTTGATTCTGTGCTTAGAACCCACCAGTCTTGTTCTTCGTTCCATGTTGTTTCTGCTTCTGTTTGATTTATTTACTCCTCATGAGAACATGGTTGGACGGTTATTATTGTGGGGGTAGTTTCGTTTTTTTTTTGAGTTCCTTTTCTCTTTTAGTATGGTTGTTTAATGTTTCCAGATCAATGCAATTTTCATTGTTTCACCATGGTTCTACTTGTAGTCTTGTAGACGGTCTAGCTTATTTTGACAAAATACCGCAGAACAAACTTTTGTCTGTGTTGCACAAATTAAAGGGCATGTACAGTTCTCTGAAGCTACTCGGGGTTTGGTTCCTTATCTTCGGTTTTAGAACAAACTAACCATATCCAAAAATCCCTTTTTAATTTCAATCCATGGACTTAATCAGTACTGACGCACAGGCCGTGAGAGACTGGTCCTACTGCTACCCTGACACTGTTGACGACCTTTTGATACCAAACCATCAAGAGATGAGAGAAGAAGTTTCCCATAGCAACGGTCAACTTACTGGTATTGTGAGACTCGTTATCGTATGTTAACCCGAAGACGATTGTGTTCAAAGATGCAAAGAACAAGAGAATAATCAAGGTTATCAACCGAACCGTGTACATTTTTTTTGGTTGGTCTATACTCTAAGTTTGATCAGGTTGTAATTTGTATATGTATAATTTGGAACGTAGACAAAGAAAATTATTAAATTAGACACACTAAACGCGTTTATTATTATATTTCATGTGATGTAGAATATATGTTTTTTTACTGAAGATATATTAGATTATGATGTCAAAATAATCTGTTATCTTGACTCTTGAATTTTGTATGTAGTTGAACCGGTCCAATTTCATTTTCCTCCTCTAAAGCATATAAATATAATACGTTTTCTTGATAATAAGTTGAAGTAGATAAAAGACCAAGACCAAAAAAAAAGTTATGTAACGAACGTAAAACAAACATTTAACTCGGAGTAAAAAATACAGAAGTTTGGCGATTTATCCTTCTAAACTAAAAGGCCATTATTCACATATAAGGATATAACCCATGAGCTAAGGTATTGATTATTTATCTTCACGCACAAGATAAGCGGACAACTTTACGTTACCGAGATATCCACAAGAAACCCTAGAAAGTTCTCCCTAATCCAGATCTTCAGCAGCCACGAGCCGCAAAGATCCACCGCATGATAAAAAGATGCCGGAGACAGAACCTATGTCGATATCTTTCTCGTCTCTTCCTGACGATTTGCTCATAAACTGCTTAGCCCGAGTCTCTAGACTGTACTATCCAGCTCTCTCCTGTGTCTCCAAAAATTTCCGATCCATCATTGCCTCACCGGAGATTCACCAAACCCGGTCGATCCTAAACCGTACCGAGAAGTGTGTCTATCTTTACCTAAGCTTCTGTCGTGATCCTGAAACATATTGGTTCAATATGAAACGTCGACCTAGTCGAAACATAGCTAACGAGTCAAGTGGCTATTATATGGAGATGGTCCCATCTCCAAAATATTTGCATCCTGCGCAGTCTTCGACACTCGTAGCGGTTGGATCTGATGTCTACAAGATAGGTGGCGGTGATCATTCCACATGCAAACTCTCGAAGCGGAAGTGTTCTTATAGTTTCTCTGTCCTTGATTGTCGTACTCACATGTGGCGCCAGGCTCCTAGCATGTGGGTGGAGCGGGACTCATCCTCCACAGCGACATTTTTTGATGGGAAGATATATGTAGCCGGAGGTTGTGATAAAAGGTACGTCGGTTACCCCGACCGGGTCGAAGCGTTTGATTTAGAGAAACAAACTTGGGGCTTTGTGACTAACCCACGTGTTTTCGATTGGTACCATAAGTATAAGGCAGCAAGAGAGTGTCATTGTGTGATAGACGATGTATTGTTCTTTTGGGAATCAGGAGCGTTCAAATGGTATGACTCTAAAACACGTCTATGTAAGGAAGTGAGTGATGTTAAAGGATTGCCTGATCTTCACGACCCTAAATTCTGTAAAATGGCAATGGTAGATCTTGGTGGAAAGATGGGGCTTTTGTGGAATACTAAGACCAGTCAGGAATGCAAGATCTGGTGTGCTGAGATTACGTTTGAAAGGCGGCATGGAGATGAGATGTGGGGGAAGGTTGAGTGGTTTGATTCTGTGCTTAGTACGCACGAGTCTTGTTCCTCGTTCTATGCTGTTTCTGCTTCTGTTTGATGTATTTTACTTTTCATGATAACATGCTTGAACGATTATTATCGTGGGGGGTACTTTCGTTTTGCTTTGAATACTTGCTTTTTTTTTGTGTGTGTGTGGGTTCTCCTTTCTCTTTTTATTGTATGACTATGATGAATGGTTGCTTTTTTTTTAGCTCAATGCAATTGACAATTTTTCACTTCTATCTCACATTATAAATCTGATATATGCGGTGAGAAAGGTAAGAACTGATGCTGTTGCTTTCATTATCTTTTTCAGTTTTGACTCTAATATTTTCTGGTTATCAAGCCATCATAGAACCAGTCCAACATTTCTCTTTTTCTTTTATATATGTTTTTGGAGAAAATCTACTGGATTAAGAAAGTGCTAAGAACCTGTTATGTCACTGAATAAAACACGCTGAATAGTTGAATAAATAGTCTTCTTTGCATCTTTTACGAACTAGTATCATGAACTTCAATAGATGAGAGAAAAAATTGGGAGTAAAACAAAAATAATGCATGGGCTTCTAGTTCATAAAATAAAAAGCCCATCGCTGATATTGACATAATATAAGCGTGTAACATACGCAATTCGCACTATATTAACTGTCTTCTCCGCCCTAATTCATTTCATCACATTTAACCCTCAAAATGTCGACCAGAACTTCCGCAGTCGCGAACGGCGACCAACCACCGCGTAAGAAGATGTCGAAGCAGTCCCCGGAGATCTCTCTTTGGTCCCTTCCTTACGATTTGATATTGAATATCATAGCGCGCGTGTCGAGAATGTACTATCCAACTCTCTCCGTCGTCTCCAAAAAGCTCGGATCCGTAGTTGCCTCACCGGAGCTTTACCAGACCCGCTCTCGCTTAAACCGCACCGAGAGTTGCCTCTATCTGTGCTTACGCTACTATCGAGACCCCCCTCTTGACCCTAACCCACATTGGTTCGCTCTCTGCATGAAACCAAACCGAACCCTAACCGACCGTCTTTTCATCCCAGTCACGTCTCCCGATGTGCGTCATGAGCGATCTACGGGTCTAACATCTAAGGATGTTAGCATCGTAGCCGCTGGGTCTAACATCTACAAGACGGGCGGGTACACGCCCTCTTCTTCTGAAGTCTTGGTGCTTGATTGTCGGTTCAACACGTGGCACAGTGCTCCAGTGATGCGAGAGAAGCGGAGCTCCCCTGCCGCAAGCTTAGTTGAGGGGAAGATATATGTAGCGGGAGGGTGTGAAGATGTCAACTCCGAGAACTGGGTAGAGGTATTTGATCCAAAGACTCAAACGTGGGGAAATGTGACCAATCCTGGCGCTGAGATACGCCCGTCATCAGGAGCTGAACTCGAGAGCTTTGGAATTGAAGGAAAGTTGTACCTCTTTGGTCATAACCGTAAGTGTGTGGTTTACGATCCCAAGGAAGCTAGATGGAACCCGATGATAGAGTTGGGTATGGGTATGGATATGGATGTGGTTATGGGTATGGGTATGGATATGTATGAGGCTATGGATATGGAAATGGATATGAATGGTGTGGCTTCTGCAGTGTCCTATTTTCACTGCGTGATAGGAGACGTCTTGTTTCTTTGGAATGAAAGAGAGTTTAGATGGTACGACTTTAATGCAAGTTCATGGAAGAAGTTGAATGGTGTTGAAGATTTGCCTGATTTTGATGGAGATTGTAAAATGGTGGATGTTGGTGGAAAGATGGCTGTCTTGTGGAAGGTTTTTGGACGTGGCGAAGAGAGATCTATTTGGTGTGCTGAGATTGCGCTTGAGAGGCGCGGGGACGAGATGTGGGGGAAGGTGGAGTGGTTTGATGTCGTGCTCACAACCCACGAGCAATGTGGCTTGTTCGATGCGGATATTCTTTCTGCTACTGTCTGATTGAAATGACTGCTAGCTGATGAGAACATGTGGCTTGAACGGTGATGAAAAAGAATGAAGAATCATTCACTTGTGCGGGTGGTTTCGTTTTTGTTTTTGAGTATTTGCTTTCTTTGAGGTATATCTCCCTTTGGTTGATATGCGACTCTAATGAATTATTGTTTCATGTTTTTTTTTTGAAAGCTTTCTTTATAATTGTTTCATGTTTTTTTAGCATAATAGGATTTTGCATTTGTTTCACAAGTAATGTGTTGATGATTTAGCTTTGCTAATTGTGGTGGCAATTATATTGACCAATGCAAAGAACTTTTATTTGTGTTTGGATAAAAAGGATACACTTCAAACTACATTGACGAGAATAATGAGTGGTCAGAAAAATGGAGGTTTTGCTGTTTAAAGGTAAACCTATCTATATATTCATGTCTTGATCACGGAGCTACTAGAATGGGGTTACTTTTAGTGTGAAAGAATCTATAGTTCTATTATCATGAAGGGTCCTTTTACATACTCAATGGAAGAAATGTGACAAGATGCTCTCAGTGGAAGGGAGTTCGGTCGTGTGGGTGAACAAAGATCTTTGTTTCTATTTCCTTTAACTTGGGGAGGCTTTTCTTGCTTGCGTTACAATCTTGAAAACACCCACCAATTTCAGTTTCAAAGCTGGGCTTTAAGGCCCATTAATATATTATTAAAAGGATTTTGATAACTATTTTCTAAATGAGCCCATAATTTGATTTATCCCTCTCACAATGGAAGAAGTGTGACAAGATGTTCTCTCTCTCTACTTCCGTCGGAGAAAGTTGATTCTTTTGGTATAGCTGATTCCGACAATGTCGTTCCCGGTAAAGAAGAGGAAGACGATGAAGAAACCGTCGGTTAATAAGAATAAAAAAGCGCCGCCGCCGCCGGAATCGACTCCGAATCCTTCGCTTCCTGATGATTTGCTACTAAGCTGCTTCGCACGCGCCTCGAGACTGTACTATCCTACTCTTTCACTCGTCTCCAAGAGCTTTGCATCTCTCGTTTCTTCACCGGAGCTTTACAAGACCCGATCCTCTTCAGGCCGCACCGAGAGCTGTCTCTATGTGTGTCTAAGCTTCCATCCTGACCCAATCCCTCGCTGGTTCACCCTCTGCCGGAAACCTGATCGAACCCTAACCACCAAGAAGAAACCAAGTGGGTATGCTTTAGCTAAACTCCCAACTCCTCCTTCTCGCTCTGCGCACTGGCCGTTGGATCGGATATCTACAACATTGGCGGACCCATTGACGAAGCCAACGAGCCCTCGTCCAGCGTCTCAGTCCTGGACTGTCGGTCCAACACGTGGCGCGACGGTCCAAGCATGTTGGTGGAGCGGGACTACCCACACGCCAATGTGATTGATGGAAAGATATACGTAGCCGGAGACTCTAACTCTACTTCTCCCGACTGGATGGAGGTTTTCCACCCGAAAACACAAACTTGGGAGCTTCTGCCTAGCCTCCCTGCTGCGGAGATGCGACTCCTATATGATTCTATAAGTACAAGCGCAGGGATCGACGGAAAGGTACACGTTTTCGGATCCTGTAATGGTTTGGTTTACGATACGAGGGAAGGTCGATGGGAAAGTGCGGATATGGAGATGAGTTCGGAATGGGTTTGGTTCTCTTACTGTGTGGTTGAGAACGTGATTTACGTTTATAACAACGAAGAGTTCAAATGGTATGATTCTGCGGTAAGACTCTGGAAAGTTTTGAAGGGTTTGAAAGGACTGCCTAAGTTCCCACGTTATACTGCTAGATTGGCGGATTTTGGTGGGAAGTTGGCTGTTTTGTGGGGCAGGGGTGTGGCTTCCAGTGGCTATGTGGACAAGATTATTTGGTGTGCAGTGATTGCGCTTGAGAGGCGCAGCGATCAAGAGATTTGGGGTAAGGTTGAGTGGAAGGAAGCAGTGCTTAAAGTCCCCAAGTCATGTAGCATTGACTATGCTCTTGCTGCTACCGTTTGATGGCTTAGTTATGGGACCGACTTTGATTGTCATGAATCTTTAGTAATATCATTTTGCTGTATAATTCTCTGGCATCATTTCACTTTGTGTAAAACCTTCGAGGGCTTAGCTTATTTTGTGACCTATGAAATGCCTGGTTTTGTTGAATGTAATTTTCAACAAAAATGCATCATTTGATTGTAGTTTTCGTGGTTAACTGGCGTACACATAGTAGTTGGCTTTCTAGTTCTTCTTTGCTTAGAAGGCTCTGAACTTGCTCAAAGGCCTGATTATGAATATGATTGAGCAGTTAGAGAGCTTTATCAAAACTAACAAACTGAAATGTACAAAAAGTCAGTAGGAACATAGAGGTTCTGAGACATACCTCAATGGTGATTTCAGTTGGTGTAAGATCTGAGACGCTTCTATACGTCCCGAGCTTTGATTTAATATCTGAATAATTTGGAGTAAACTAGTCACAAAAATGGCCTGAGAGATTGTGGAAAGGCTATAGAACATTGAAAATGAGAATGACCATTACTCTCCAAGGAGACTCACCACGTGCTTCCCAAATAGTTGAAAGACAGTTTAAAGCCTATGTGAAGTCACAAATGATCAGAAACTCAGTTATCTATGCAAACACCGTATAGATTTTTATTATGTTTTTTTCTTTTCGAATGATTTGTATTATGAACTCGATTAGTATTATACTATTATGGAATTTCAATGGATGAGGTAGAAAAATAATGCATAGGCTTTAGTTCATAAAATCAAAAGCCCATCACTGACATGCTTTTAAGCCCAAAAAGTTGGTTTTGAGTTTCCTCACGCCCAATACAAGCGCGTAAGTCACACTCACTCTATAAACCGTCGTCTCCTTTCTAATTCATTTCATCACATTTCACCCTACAAAATGTCGTCGACAGCCGAATCTTCCGCCGCCGTGAACGGCGACAAACCACCGCATAAGAAGATGACGACACAGTCTCCGGAGATCTCGATTTTGTCTCTTCCTTACGATTTGCTACTGAATTGCCTAGCGCGCGTCTCTAGATTGTACTACCCAACTCTCTCCCTCGTCTCCAAAAAGTTCCGATCCGTCGTTGCCTCGCCGGATCTTTACGAGGCTCGCTCCCTCTTACACCGCACAGAGAGTTGCCTCTATCTGTGCTTACGCTATGATCGCGATTACCCTCGTAATCTTGACACGTATTGGTTCGTTCTCTGCCGTAAACCAAACCGAACCGTAACCGACCGGTCAAGCGGCCATCTATTCATCCCAGTCCCATCTCCCCAACTGCGTCCTGCACGATCTATGAGTCTCGTAGCCGTTGGGTCTAACATCTACAGGATCGGCGGGGACATGCCCTCTTCTTCGAGAGTCTCGGTCCTTGATTGTCGATTCAACACGTGGCACAGGGCTCCAAGGATGCGATTGAAGCGGAGCTCCCCTGCTGCGAGCTTAATCGATGGGAAGATATACGTAGCAGGAGGGTGTGAAGACCCCAGTTCCGTGAATTGGATTGAAGTATTTGATCCAAAGACCCGAACTTGGGGAAATGTGGCGAACCCTGGCACGGAGACACGCCCAGGAGCTTCAGTTAGAAGCTTTGGAATTGGAGGAAAATTGTACATCCGTGGTAATGAGAATGTGGTTTACGATCCCAAGGAAGCTAGTTGGAACCCGATAGGATTGGGAATCGATATGGCGTTTGCGGCATCCTTTAATCACTGCGTGATAGGAGACGTCATGTTCCTTTGGGACGACGACAGAGAGTTTAGATGGTATGACTCCAAGGCAAGTTCATGGAAAAAGTTAAATGGTGTTGAAGATCTGCCTAATTTTTATGGGTATTGTAAAATGGTGGATCATGGTGGGAAGAAGATGGCTTTGTTGTGGGAAGGTTATTTGCGTTCGGAGTTCGTGGTTTGGTGTGCTGAGATTGCGCTAGAGATGCGCGATGGAGATGAGATGTGGGGGATTGTCGAGTGGTTAGATGTCGTGCTTTCACTCAACGAGCCGTTTCGCTTGTTCGATGCAAATGTTCTTTCTGCTACGGTTTGATGAAATTACTACAGGTGAGAGAAGTGAGAACAGGTTTTAACGTTTGATGGGAGAATCACTCACTGGTGTCGGTAGTCTCGTTTTGTTTTTTTGTACATTTGTGTTCTTTAGGTGTCTCCCTTCCGCTGACATGCGACTCTAATGAATGGTTGTTTCATGTTTTTAGCAGAATATGATTTGCATTCGTTCACATATAATGTGTTGATGATGATTTAGCTTGTTTATTTATGTTGCATAGAGAGAAGGATAGGCTTCTAATTACTTTCACGAGAAGAAGTAACACATGGATGCATAGCTAGTGTTTTGGTTGTATATACTTTATAGTACGATCTTCGACGGAAAATGAGTGTTTAAGTTGCAGAAAGTAGGAAGTTTTGCTGTTTAAGGTAAAATGTATTGAGCAAACCAAAAGATTACTTTCATTGAAACACTAGGGATTAACCCGGGCTACGCCCGGGTTTTTTATTTTTTTCTAATTTAAGTTGTTAAATTATTTATATTAAGGCTATGATTTATATTTATATAAATGTTAAAATGCATGTCATAATTAAAATTTATTTTTAAATTTTAACACGTTAAATTAACATATTTTTTACTATTTAAATATTTTTTTGTAATTTTATTGGCTATCTAGTTATCATATTTAGCAAAACTATCTTTTGAGTGTTGGAATAAATGTTTTAGAGATTTTATTAAACTGCAGAGTATTTTTGGATCGACCACATGCTCAACATTCGAATGATCCGTAAAAAGATGGTCGATCTCTTTGGCCAGGTAAGTATAATTTTAGCAAAAATATCTTTTATTTTCAAATATTAAGTATATAACTATTCTTTTTAATATTTTTTTAATTGTATTTTTGATTAAATTATTGTATTATAATGGTTATGTAAATATTTTTTGTGATGTTTGAATTTTTGTTGTTCGTATACTTAACCTAGATGATATTGATGTTTAACAATTTATTGTTTTCTGGAAATAAAAAATAATGATATATCAAAACGTATCTAAAACTTGTTAAATGATAGTATAATGTAAATTACATCCATTATTTGAAAATAAACATTTGTTGTTTTTATTTTTATTTTAAATCAGAAATTATTTTTATTTAAAAACATTATTCATATATAATATAATAGTTTAAGTTTTGAAGATTAATCTATATATATAAATTATGTATATTTTTTAAAACATAATTTAAGATATTATATATTGAGTATCTGAATAAAAGCTGAATTTCTTATCTTGAAAATCAGATATTTATATTTTTGTCTTCATGTTATACTCACCAATCCATCATTGATATGTATAACTCAGTATGTTTTTTTAAAAAACTTAGTTTTAAGTAATAAACGAATTTAATAAATTAAATTCATCACCTATAATGTTCTGTAAACTATATTTGAAAACTCTCTAAAATTATATTTTAAGCATAATATTATTATTATTATTTAATTTAAGTTATTTTAAACATAATATATGCTAAACCAACTTAAATTATATTTACAATAGGACCATCCTAAACCGGTTAGTAAACCAAAAACAATACTAAACCAACATGAACCAATACCTGATTCGGCGAGGAAGGAAGTGTTTCGGGATAAACGCTTGAATGATTATTAACTGAAATGGTTTGATCATGAAAGAGTTAGTATGAATATTAACAATAAAATTATAGATTAGATTAATTTAAATTTGTAAGAATACCTTTGAGTCTATGAAAAGCAATTCAATTCCCATGAATAAGTTTGACTTTTGGAAGTTGCGGGTTTCCCAACAATGAATCCACCTAACAAAAAGTTTGCTGTTATAAAAAAATCTCATTCAAGATCATTAAAGGTTTCTGAGACGGCAAGAGTTGATAGTGAAACCATTTTTTTGCTCGAGTGCTTTGAAATTTTCCTTAATAGTGTGAGGTTGATGTGGATGGAATAATGAGTTTTATAGAGACTTTCTTGATGTAAAACTATACATTTTTTTTTGTTTAATGTGGTATTTCCATTTTTATATATTTTAATACCATTTTAAGATAGAAGTACATTTAAAGATAGATGCTTAAATCTTAATGTACTTTTTCCATTTTTTTTAATGTTTATTTCCATTTCTTATATTTTTATTTACGTAATATCTATATTTTATATTTTTAAATAGATATTTAAATATTAATGTACTTTTTCCATTTTTTAAATTGTGTATTTACTTATATTATATATTTTACATTTTAAGATAGATGTTTAATGCTTGATTAACTTTTTCCATTTTTAAAAAATTGTGTATTTACTTATTATTACATATATAATTCATATATTATATATTTACATTATTTAATTATTATTTATTTTCATGTATATGTATTTCCATTTCTTGTACTTTTAATTTACTTAATATCTCTATTTTACATTTTAAGATAGATGTTTAAATCTTAATGTATGTTTTCCATTTTTTTAAATTGTATATTTCCATTTGTTTTACTTTCTATTTACGTAATATCTATATTTTAAATTTTAATATATATTTTTAAATCTTAATGTAATTTCCCATTTTTTAAATTTGGTATTCACTTATATTATATATTTACTTATTATTTATTTTTCTTTATATTGTGTATTTCTATTTCTTATACTTTCTATTTACTAATAATTTTATATTTTAAGATTGATTTACATTTTAAGATAGATGTTTAAATACTAATGTATTTTTTCCATTTTTTTAAATTGTGTATTTCCTTTTCTTATACTTTCTATTTTCTTAATATCTATATTTTACATTTTAAGATAGATGTTTAATATTTAATGTACTCTTTCCATTTTTTAAAAATTGTGCATTTACTTATTATTGTATATATAATTCGTATATTTATATATTTATAATATTTACTTATTATTTATTTTTCTATATATTGAGTATTTCTCTTTCTTATACTTTATATTTAGTTAATGTCTATATTTTGTATTTTAAGATAGATGTTTAAATCTTTACGTATTTTTCCATTTTTAATGTAAAACGGCAATGTTTAATAGAAGAACTTGGACAAATAGTCAAATAGTTATATTTATGTTTTTTTTTCTTTTTTTAATAAAATGGTAATGTTACATTATGAAGATAACCCTTTTTTTTAGTGAACAATGGTAATCTTACATATGTTTAATGTAGTTTTTTCATTTTTTTATGTTGTATGTTTACATATTATTGTTATTTTTAAATGTAAAATGGTAATTTTACATATGTTTAATGTAGTATTTCCATTTTTTATGTTGTATGTTTACATATTATTTATTATTTTCGAAATTATATATAATTTTTTTTTTACAAAATAGTAATGTTACATTATGGAGATAAGCCGTCTTTTTTTTTAAATGAAAATGGTAATCTTACATATGTTTAATGTAGTTTTTTCATTTTTTATGTTGTATGTTTATATATTATTTTCTTAAAATAAAAATGTAAAATGGTAATCTTACATATGTTTAATGTAGTATTTCCATTTTTATGTTGTAAGTTTTACATATATTTATTATTTTCAAAATTATATATAATGTTTTTTGTTTTTTTTATAAAACGGTAATGTTACATTATGGAGATAAGCCGTCTTTTTTTAAGTGAAAAATAGTAATCTTACATATGTTTAATGTAGTTTTTACATTTTTTTTAATGCTGTATGTTTACATATTTTTTATAATTTTCGAAAATAAGTAATATTAAAATGTAAAACTATATTTTAATGTCATGTGTCATCTTTTGAGATTATATTATATATTTACTTATTATTTATTTTTCTTTATATTGTGTATTTTTATTTCTTATACTTTCTATTTACTAATAATTTTATATTTTAAGATTGATTTACATTTTAAGATAGATGTTTAAATACTAATGTACTTTTTCCATTTTTTAAAATTGTGTATTTCCTTTTCTTATACTTTCTATTTGCGTAATATCTATAGTTTACATTTTAAGATATATGTTTAAATCTTAATATACTTTTTCCATTGTTTTTAAGTTGTGTATTTCTTTTTCTTATATTTTCTATTTACTTAATATCTATATTTTACATTTTAAGATAGATGTTTAATATTTAATATACTCTTTTCATTTTTAAAAAATTGTGCATTTACTTATTATTGTATATATAATTCGTATATTTATATATTTATAATATTTACTTATTATTTATTTTTTTAAATATTGAGTATTTCTCTTTTTTATACTTTATATTTAGTTAATGTCTATATTTTATATTTTAAGATAGATGTTTAAATCTTTACGTATTTTTCTATTTTTAATGTAAAACGGCAATGTTTAATAGAAGAACTTGGACAAATAGTCAAACATATTTATGTTTAATGTAGTATTTCCATTTTTATGTTGTATGTTTTACATATATTTATTATTTTCGAAATTATATATATTTTTTTTTTTTTATAAAACGGTAATGTTATATTATGGAGATAAGCCGTCTTTTTTTTAAAGTAAAAAATAGTAATCTTACATATGTTTAATGTAGTTTTCCATTTTTTAATGCTGTATGTTTACATATTTTTTACAATTTTCGAAAATAATTAATATTAAAATGTAAAACTATATTTTATGCCACGTGTCATCTTTCGGGAGAAATTTTTTCCGCTGATGTGGACGCCCTATGGAGTCTCAAAAGCTCCATTTTATTAGTAGAGTGAAAAATAGTAATCTTACATATGTTTTATGTAGTTTTCCATTTTTTAATGCTGTATGTTTACATATTTTTTACAATTTTCGAAAATAATTAATTTTAAAATGTAAAACTATATTTTATGCCACGTGTCATCTTTCGGGAGAAATTTTTTTCGCTGATGTGGACGCCCTATGGAGCCTCAAAAGCTCCCTTTTATTAATTTTCGAAAATAATTAATATTAAAATGTAAAACTATATTTTATGCCACGTGTCATCTTTCGGGAGAAATTTTTTCCGCTGATGTGGACGCCCTATGGAGCCTCAAAAGCTCCATTTTATTAGTAGAGTGAAAAATAGTAATCTTACATATGTTTAATGTAGTTTTCCATTTTTTAATGCTGTATGTTTACATATTTTTTACAATTTTCGAAAATAATTAATATTAAAATGTAAAACTATATTTTATGCCACGTGTCATCTTTCGGGAGAAATTTTTTCCGCTGATGTGGACGCCCTATGGAGCCTCAAAAGCTCCCTTTTATTAGTAGAGATTTACAAGTCTGTTTTGTTAACGTTAAAAACATTAAGCTATAAAATAAGGCTTTGATGCCCAGAAAGGTAGGCCCAATACGTTGGAATAATTTTTCTAAATGAGGCCCACCACCGAGTGTATTAAGCCTTTTTTTCACACGCACGTTATAAATCTTTGGCAGTGAGTGAAGGGTTAAGGGAGTCGAAACCCTACATTCCTTTGAATTCGAATCTCCAAGTAGAATCCGAAGCTGATCCACTGCGATTTTCGTCTCGATAGTTCAGGCAATGTCGCCTCCAGAAAGGAAGAGGAAGAAGACGAAGCAGTCACTGGTGCTCGAACCGACGCCGGAATCGACTCCAATTACGTCACTTCCTGATGATTTGGTAGTGAGTTGCTTAGCCCGCGTCTCTCGATTGCAATACCCGACTCTCTCGTTCGTCTCCAAGAGCTTTCGATCTCTCCTTGCTTCGCCGCATCTTTACGAGACTCGGTCATCTTTAGGCCGCACAGAGAGTTGTCTCTATGTATGCATACGCTTCCCTGATGAGACTATCCCTCGCTGGTTCACCCTCTGCCAGAAACCTAAGAAGAAGAATAAGAGGACGAAGAAGGCAAGTGGGTATGCTTTAGCTAAACTCCCAACTCCTCCTTCTCGCTCTGCGCACTGGTCTGGTCTCGTGGCCGTTGGTTCGGATATCTACAACATTGGCGGACCCATAGACGAAGCCGACGAGCCCTCCTCTAGCGTCTCAATCCTGGACTGTCGGTCAAACACGTGGCGCGAAGGCCCAAGCATGCTGGTGGAGCGGGACTACCCACACGCCAATGTGATTGATGGAAAGATATACGTAGCCGGAGACTTGGGAGCTTGTGTCTACCCCTGCTGCGGAGATGCGCGCCAGACGAGATATACATATAAAAAGAATGGCACGGATCGACGGAAAGGTACACATTTTGGGATCCGGTTGTCGTTTGGCTTACGATACGAGGGAAGGTCGCTGGGAAAGTGTGGGGAAGGAGATGAGTTCGGGTTGAGAACGTGATTTACTATTATAAAGAGCGGGGAGAGATCAAATGGTATGACACTGGAGAGCTTTGAAGGGTGTGAAAGGACTTGATAAGATCCCGCCTTGTACTGTTACATTGGCGGATTTTGGTGGTAAGATGGCTGTTTTCTGGGATAGGGCTGTGGCTTCCACTGGTGGTGACAAGATGATTTCGTGCGCTGTGATTGCGCTTGAAAGGCGCAACGATGAAGAGATTTGGGGCAAGGTCGAGTGGAGTGACACAGTGCTTGAAGTCCCCGAGTCATGTATAATTAAACATGCTCTTGCTGCTACCCTTTGATCACCAACTTGAATCTTTGCAGAAAATTCTCTTGTTATAAATTAAAAAAAAATCAAATGACTTATTTCCCTTTTTTGGGGGTCCAGTGGATAGATAATATGACAAAAGTAATCAAACAAACAGTATTATTCAATTATATATATACCGTAGTAACAGTCAAAACTAGGCACAAACAAGCTCAAGCGTCTTCAACTAGAGGCCACCGGGTCTATCAGTACTTGTCTTCTTTGTTGAGAAAGCACTGAACTTGCTCAAAGGCCTGATGGTGGATGGTTGAGCAGTTAGAGCTTATCAAAGCTAACAAAATTGAAAGAACACGCATGAATAGGAAGCATAGAAGAGGCTCTGAGACATACCTCAATGGCGATTTCAGTTGGTGTAAGATCTGAGACGTTTCTATACCCGTGCTTTGATGTAATACCTGAACAATTTGGAGTAAACTAGTCACAAAATGGCCTGAGAGATTGTGGAAAGCTAAAGTGAATAAGGACCATACTCTCCAAGGAGACTCTCGCGCTTGCGTTTGTGTATGCTTCACCACGTCCTTCCCAAATAGTTGAAAGACCGTTTAAAGCCTAAGTGAATTCACAAAATGATCAAAAACACACACAGAGAAAGACAAAACTCTATTACAAAAGTAACAAAGCATAGAGCATTACCACTGTGTATGGGTCTCCTCCTGACTCATCATCATGTAACAATGGTCTTGAGTTTGTTCCTACAGCAGCAATTCTTTGCGCTAAGGCTTCTAGAGGAACATCAAGCCAAATGCTAATACCTTTATGCATATACTTCCTGAATAAAACAAACGCAAACACATTATTACCAAATGATCTGAGTTTTCGTATTACATATCACTGATTGAGAAGACCGTACCAGTTAATGGGTCTTATAACCGCACCACCACCTGTTGACACAACAACTTGGTGGTACATCAGAGAGAGCTTCTTTAGTGTCTCTGTCTATAAAAATTAAAACCATGTGAATGAAATTAGCAGCTAGAATACACTAAGAACAAAGCAGAGAAAGTGTAGAAGAAGTGTAATAGTAAAACCTCTTTCTCTCTGAAGACACTCTCACCGAAATGCTCGAATATCTCAGCTACAGAAGTTCCATTCATGGCCTCCTCGATCATTGTGTCACTGCCACATGTTTCAGAACAATGTTTTAGCTCAGCTAAAGCTCAATAGACACACACAGTTCCAAAAAAATGAGCAGATAATATATACCAATCAAAGAATGTATAACCAAGTGCTCTTGCCATGATCTTTCCCACTGTCGTCTTTCCGGAACCCATCATTCCTGATACACATTCACGACGAAACTGTTCAATAACCAGATAATACACGAGGAGCTAAACAAAGGAAGAGACAAAGAAACTGACCAACAAGATACATAGATCGTCCATTCAAATACGGTTTAACCTCTTCAGCTTTTCTCTGCAAATACAATGTAAAACAGTATCTAAAACCATTTCATTCAAGATTGATGCCCAAATAAATAGAAGAGTATCAACTTGCCTTCAAAACCAGTTCTTCATCAAATGGAGAATGAAGAAGATCTCCAGTTTCCAGCAATGCTACAAAAATGTGAAGATGAAAACGCATTTGTAGTCATCGAATAGATAAAAAAGCGACATTTAAAAAAAAAAATTGAATCAAATGGAAAGATTGATGCTTTTATTTGTCAGAACCTGAGGAGTTCTTGTCCGAAACTGATCGTTGTCGAAGATCACTTCTTTTGTCAGGTTGCAAGTGAGATAAAGCAATAACTGTAAGCCGTTTATTCTCTTTGGTTCGGTGAGAGTAACGTAGAGAACCACGAGGCTTCCCTTCAAAATTTCTCCAATCAATCCATGATGATGGTGAGTAGTGAAACCTCTGAACAGCAGTGGCTGCTTCCATATTCTGGAAAATGTTGCAAATTAGGCTAAGAAAATAAAATGGATTTAAAACACAAAATGAATGTTCATCTAGAATGAAGCTAATTACATGAAAACACCATTGAATGGGGAACAAATCAAATGAAAAGCGGAGATTGGAGAATGTATAATAATGTATAAAGGGTTCTCACCTTTCCCCTGACGGCAGAGCAAGACACAGGAATACAAGATGCAGACTCTCTCTCTCTCTCTTCTCTAACACTTATTGGTGTATATTAAAAATTCTTAGAAAGTCTTTATATATATATATATATATATATTTTTTTTTGACATAAGATAGTCTTTATATTTGAACCAGAAAAAAAGATAGTCTTTATATTCGATCTTCGTTTAATCTAATTAAACGGAAACTATATGTAAGGGGGTTGGTGAAAGTTACTATGTTAACTAGATTTTTTAACCGCGCTACGCGCGGATAAGATATTATATGTATTTCTCAATTCTAAAAAATAATGTATAATATTGTATTATATTATTTAAAGAATATAAAATAAGACCACATAATATAAATATATTTTTTATATTTTCTTTGTGAAAATCATTATGTTGTTTGATTATTGTACTTAATTCACATATTTGCATAGATATTTGTGATAGATGAATAACTATATTTTTATTATCAGTAAATAATATATATTTATTATATAATATAAGAAAAATGGAATTATTTACTTTTTAACAAACTTGTCTCATGTTGGGGACTCGGTTATAGACATATCATATTCGAATGAAACATTTTTACACTTATCAATCTTCTTAACAATCAAGAAACAAATCTGAATATCAAAACAATATCTCATACGATCTCTTTGTGGAATAACTGCTCTGAAGAAATTGAATTTATGCATCAAAAAGGACTGGAAATGGATGTGCATATGTGTTATCTAAGTCAGCTTTACAAAAAACTATTTATAGTTCATATATCATTTATGTCCATCCTATTTTTTTGTCCATCATTTCTTAAACATCTTGAAATAAGTAATGCTAATTAATAATAAACTTTTTACTCACAAAATAAAAATCAAATTTGTCTAATTATCGCTTAATTTGTCTAACTGATATATGTATTTCTCAATTCTAAAAAATAATGTATAATATTGTATTACATTATTTAAAGAATATAAAATATGACTTCATAACATAAATATATTTTTTAAATTTTCTTTGTGGAAATCATTATGTTGTTTGATTGTTGTACGTGATTCACATATTTGCATAGATATTTGTGATAGATGAATAACTATATTTTTATTATCAGTAAATAATATATATTGATTATATAATATAAGAAAAATAAAATTATTTACTTTTTAAATAAACTTGTCTCATGTTGGAGACTCAGTTATAGACATATCATATTCGAAAGAGACATTTTTACAGTTATCAATCTTCTTAACATTGAAAAAACAAATCTACATATCAAAACAATATCTCATACGATCTATTTGTAGAATAACTACTCTGAAGAAATTGAATTTAAGCATCAAAAAGAACTGGAAATAGATGTGCAGATATGTTATCTAAGTCTGCTTCACAAAGTACTATTCATAGTTCATATATCATTAATGTCCATCTTATTTTTTTGTCCACTATTTCTTAAACATCTTGAAATAACTGATGCTAATTAATAATAAATTTTTTGCTGGAAAAAAATCAAATTTGTCTAATTATCGCTTAAATATTTTATTAATATGGTCTAAGAAGCATTTAAGTGATTTCATAGTTTAATTTATTAGTTTTTTTTGTTAATTTTTAGAGGTTTTTGTATTTAAGATTTTTTTCCATATTAAGCTTCTATTTCTTTCACAGAATTGATATATATATATATATATATATATATATCATAAAAATTACCATCAAATCAGTTTTACTTATTTATTATTTTGTTTTAACGAAAATACACTTTTTAAATAATTTAATTTAAAATAAAATTATATATTAATTTGCTGTATTTTAACAATTTCATTGATTTAATTAATTTGATTTGGTGGATAACTTAAAAAGTTTTCATATGAATCGGGGAAAGCAAACTTATGTTGTTATATTATATTTATTTTGTGTATATAGAATCTATATACAATGCTAGTGTAATAAAGAAAGAACATTATTTTTTTGTAACTTCAAAAAGATACATTATTACAATTTGAAATGAATCAAAATTGAATAAAATGGTAATTAAATATTTGTAAATCTAATTGTTTAGTTGGATTCTCATGAAAAAAAAAATCGATTGGTTAAACAAATGTTTCAAAATTTGTTGTGGTATTGTTTTGTCTATAAATTATAAAATTTATTGAATTAATATATTTAATTATTGCATCCTTAAATAATATTTTATTAAGACATTAGAAAAATATGTTTTGAGTTGTTTTGTCAAATTGTACAAAAATCTATGCTTTTTCATATTTGTAACTTCAAAAAGATACATTATGACAATTTGAAATTAATCAAAATTGAATAAAATGGTAATTAAATATTTGTAAATCTAATTTTTTTTTATCTTGTTTAGTTGGATTCTCATGAAAAAAAATCGATAGGTTAAACAAATGTTTCAAAATTTGTTGTGTTATTGTTTTGTCTATAAATTACAAAATTTATTGAATTAATATATTTAATTATTACACCCTTAAATAATATTTTATTAAGACATTAGAGAAATATGTTTTGAGTTGTTTTGTCAAAATTTTACAAAAATCTATGCTTTTTCATATTTGTCACGAAAATTTATATGTTAAACTTACTTTTACAAAATTCTTAACTTTGTCACGAAAACAAAAATCTATGCTTTTTCATATTTGTCAACGTTCTCACACTTTCTAAGAATATATTAACTTAGCCACTTACTTTTTTTTTTTTTACAAAACAAAGTATCGGAGTCTTGAAAGTTGAATTCATATTATTGTAAATGTACATAAAAGTTTGTGATTATATACTTAGTGGTTCTTTATATGTGTCCAAGAAAGTGTCAATGGCTTAGTGGTAACTGTCCTATATATATATCATACCAACCCGGGTTCGATTCTCACCTTCGCATTGTTTTTTTTATTTTTTACGAAAAATAAATGAGATGACATGGCAATTTCGGGTTCTCTGATTGGTTGATTTTTCTATCCTATGTGGACACCCTCTCCATGGCTTATATCCCCCTTTTAGTATAGTATAGATTCTTTTTCATATTTGTCACGAAAATTTATATGTTAAACTTACTTTTACAAAATTCTTAACTTTGTCACGAAAACAAAAATCTATGCTTTTTCATATTTGTCAACGTTCTCACACTTTCTAAGAATATATTAACTTAGCCACTTACTTTTTTTTTTTTTACAAAACAAAGTATCGGAGTCTTGAAAGTTGAATTCATATTATTGTAAATGTACATAAAAGTTTGTGATTATATACTTAGTGGTTCTTTATATGTGTCCAAGAAAGTGTCAATGGCTTAGTGGTAACTGTCCTATATATATATCATACCAACCCGGGTTCGATTCTCACCTTCGCATTGTTTTTTTTATTTTTTACGAAATATAAATGAGATGACATGGCAATTTCGGGTTCTCTGATTGGTTGATTTTTCTATCCTATGTGGACACCCTCTCCATGGCTTATATCCCCCTTTTAGTATAGTATAGATGCTTTTTCATATTTGTCACGAAAATTTATATGTTAAACTTACTTTTACAAAATTCTTAACTTTGTCACGAAAACAAAAATCTATTCTTTTTCATATTTGTCAACGTTCTCACACTTTCTAAGAATATATTAACTTAGCCACTTACTTTTTTTTTTTGACAAAACAAAGTATCGGAGTCTTGAAAGTTGAATTCATATTATTGTAAATGTACATAAAAGTTTGTGATTATATACTTAGTGGTTCTTTATATGTGTCCAAGAAAGTGTCAATGGCTTAGTGGTAACTGTCCTATATATATATCATACCAACCCGGGTTCGATTCTCACCTTCGCATTGTTTTTTTTATTTTTTACGAAAAATAAATGAGATGACATGGCAATTTCGGGTTCTCTGATTGGTTGATTTTTCTATCCTATGTGGACACCCTCTCCATGCCTTATATCCTCCTTTTAGTATAGTATAGATTTCTATACTCTATGCCAACTTGCCAAGTCAAATAAACAACTATTTGATTGATGAGAAAAGTCCAAACAAAACGTTAATGGGAAAAAATGTATTTTCATAAAATATTGTCTTTTACTAGATAAAATTTCTTAAATTGTCTTTAAAAAAAACTAATCTTCAAAGTTAAAATCTAAAATATAGAATAAAATTATTCTTGATACACAGTTAATATAAGATATGATAATATATATTAAGCATTATGATTTAAACCGAAGTAACTATAAATTTTAAGATGTATTAATGGAATGTGAATAGAAATGTAAATGTGGAAAATGTATTTTTGGTAGGTGAGAAGTGAGAAAAGGGATTTAAAAATTCTTATCCGAACCACAAGCACATATTGCGAAAGATGGCCCACTAAATAATTGGGTAGGGCCCATAAAATCTACGGTTATGGTTTTGCGACCAGCCAACCTTACCTAACTCATCCTAAGAATAAACAAATAATTTAGATAAATGGGCTTGTGGCTCATAATATGACACACGAAGGGCACATAACCGTATGCCGTTTTTAGCTGTCATATTCACCATCCAGTCTTTGCTCCTAATAGAAAACGGCAGGATGTTTATTCATTAAATTTATTTGGGCCGAGAGGATGATGTTGGATCAGGCCCAGTTCTAGACACTTCGGAGATAGTTTTCTCAGTGTCGTAGTAATCAGGAAGAAGCTGGAGAAACGAAAACCCTCGGATTTCCTCTGATTCGTGAATCGTGTTTAAGCTCTTAGCTCGACGCTGCCTCCGTGAGCTCTCTCTCTCTCTGCTCTGCTGTAACTGCAACCATGTCGACTATTATGCAGAAGATCAAAGAAATCGAAGATGAGGTAATTTCTTTTTTTCTCTTTCTCAAATCTTTAACGATCCTCTGATTCTTCAATTTTGGATGCATAGAGCTGTAAATTCGAAACCTTTTTTTGATTTCAATTAAGAAAATTGACTGATTGTTGTTCTGTGGTAATTTGCTGAGTGGTTTATGTATGTGATAGATGGCTAGGACTCAGAAGAACAAAGCCACCGCTCATCATCTGGGTTTGTTGAAGGTAATCTCTTCTCCTCGAAAGCTATTTCATTTCTCCAGTTCTTTTTTGTAGCTTAGAATGAGTTTTTGAATGGTTGAGATGTTTATACTCATCAAATGCAAATTGGGCAGCTTCATTTATATCTGTTAAGATTCAATTGTGTATATGGACTTTTAGCACAAGAATGGATTTTTAATATATGGGTATAGTCTCTTGTAAAGGTTCTTCCTTGGATGAATAAGTTTTGTTGTTAATACCATATAGCACAGTGCAAATCATTTCAAGGACTTTAAGAGTATATAGATGATAGCTAAAAACTTGCAGTACTTTTTCTCCCCCTCCATTTGCTTGTCTCTGATATTATAATTGGTCCATTTCGCAGGCCAAACTTGCCAAGCTAAGAAGAGACCTTCTTGCACCACCTACTAAAGGTGGTGGTGCTGCTGCTGGCGAAGGTTTTGATGTCACCAAAAGTGGAGATTCTAGAGTTGGACTTGTTGGTTTTCCTTCCGTTGGAAAATCCACGCTCTTGAATAAGCTCACTGGAACGTTTTCCGAGGTTTCTACTTCTTCTTAAGATGCATTTCCTAGTTTATTGGTTTTCTTGTCAATGTTAGAGCGCTCTTGTATGTAACTGGAAGTTTGAAACTTCCAAGTTATTTGCTATCTAGTTGATTTGACCCATTTCTTGTGCCATATAAGTTATTATTATCTTGGAATTAGAACTCTGTTTTGGCTGATGCTTTAGTTTCTGAAGGTACTCGCTATTTTTTTTTTCAGGTTGCTTCTTATGAGTTCACAACTTTGACATGCATTCCCGGTGTTATTACATACCGTGGAGCTAAAATTCAGGTACGATATCTACTTATATGCCTCCTTGGTCAATCTATTGTTTGTGGAGAGAGATGTATGGTTTGCTTGCTTCTTGTTGCTCTTAAGCTATCTCCTATCTCTCATAAGTTTTTGCAGGACAATGAAATACTTGGCTTTAATTTTATATATGACATGTCCTAGCCTTTAATTTTCTTCTCTTTTGTAATAATTTGTAATTGTTCACTGGATGATGATGATACTTGTTTTTCTTATGTCCTCTTTAATGGCTTGCAGTTATTGGATCTTCCTGGTATTATTGAGGGTGCTAAAGACGGAAAAGGTAGAGGACGACAGGTAAGTAGAATTTCAGAATGCATCTCTGATAATTTGAACTTCGTTGGTCGTGTTTGACGCTTATTATCTGTTTCCAGGTTATAAGTACTGCTAGGACTTGCAACTGCATCATAATTGTTCTTGATGCCATAAAGCCAATAACTCACAAGCGTCTCATTGAAAAGGAGCTTGAAGGATTCGGAATCAGGTATATAATAATAACCCATTTCTTTATCAGTTCTGGTAGAAATACTGACGGACTAATGCGATATAGGTTGAACAAGGAGCCACCTAATCTGACATTCAGGAAAAAAGACAAAGGTGGTATCAATCTAACGTCTACAGTCACTGCGACCCACCTTGACCTCGACACTGTCAAGGCGATTTGCAGTGAATACAGGATGCACAACGCTGACATCACTCTGCGCTACGATGCAACCGCTGATGACCTCATCGATGTTATCGAGGGCAGTCGGATCTACATGCCCTGTATCTATGCCGTCAACAAGATCGATCAAATCACTCTCGAGGAACTTGAGATTTTGGACAAACTTCCTCATTACTGTCCTATCAGGTACAATATTATTAATTTCACGGGAATGATTCACAGTTAACTGTCTTGCTGGTCTCATTGAAATGTTATAATCTCGCAGTGCGCATCTGGAGTGGAATCTTGATGGTCTGCTCGATAAGATATGGGAGTACTTGGATCTAACTCGAATCTACACCAAACCAAAGGCAATGAATCCGGATTATGATGACCCTGTCATCTTATCTTCCAAGAAGAGAACAGTTGAGGACTTCTGCATCCGGATTCACAAAGACATGCTTAAGCAATTCAAGTAGTAAGTAAATAAAACCTAGTCTTGTTTTGTTTCTCTTTTTGAAATTTTGTTACTTATGAGTGTACGAATGATTCTTTCCATTGCAGCGCTTTAGTATGGGGTTCGAGTGCAAAGCATAAGCCACAAAGAGTTGGAAGGGTGAGTCTTCTTGCAAATTCTCTAACCTTTTTTGGTTTAGCCTTGTTTTGTCAGACCGACCATTTTTGATTCTGGAAAAAGGTCATCAGGTCTGGTCCATATAAGACCAATCTAGTCATGCATGCTTAAGTTATATTTGGGTTTGTCTTTGAGGGTTAAGCACTACTAGCTTGTCTGGTCAAACATGGACAAAGAGGCCTGAATCCTTCGAAATCAGAATCAAATAGATTTGTTTGGACTGTTCAATTTGAAACTACTTCTTGGTAAACCCATTGCAATATATCTAACTGACTATCTACTGCCGTTGTCTCTAACACCTCAGGAACACGAGCTCGAGGATGAGGATGTTGTTCAGATCGTTAAAAAGATATGATATCTCTACACATGGAAGAAGGTTAGGATCTTCTTTTGGATTCTCAGCTTATCTTTTTGTACTCCTTTCTGTGTATTATTATGTCAGATAAAACAAACTGGGTCTTCACTTTTTGGTTTGTCCTGTTGGATAATCTTATCTTTTACCAATGATGAATGTTTTGTCGGAACACTTCCATATAAAAAAACTACAGATATGGTTTTGCCTAGATATCGTTCTTGTTTTTATGTATGCAACTTGTTTAATTTCGAATTTAAAAGCTGAAATTTATAGATTTGCCATTGCACTACAGTGGCTGGATTGGTTGACATTAAAATGGCAATTTAAAGATTGTGACATTGACACGTACGTGGCAACACTTTAGAGTTCGAAGAGTGGATTATTTAAGAGAACTTATTAGAAAAACGAACTCAATTGCGGTGACTAGGACCAGTGATCTTTGATGCACTTCTCGAATGGTCTATTCTATCCTTTATTTTATGTGAAACTGATAAGAGTATGCTTATATCCATTTGTTTAAGCCCAGATTATGGAGGATCCTTTAGATATTCTCCACATGTTTTTGTGGTTAGTAATTACTACTAATTAGTACCAACACTAACATATACGTGAATGGGATGGGAACGGTCGGAAAGCAGTCAGATCTTATGTCCAAATCATCCAATAATTACGACAACCTTTAATGGTACTAATTGACCCCTCTGATTCCAAGAGCATTGTAATCATTGTGCTCTATATAAATTAAAGAAAACCATCACAATAGTGTATCTAGAGTTCCCAACATTATCTGATGGCTTCACTAAGCTTGCTTGAAGCTTCCGTAGCTCTCCTTTGTTTTCTCATCTTCCATCACTTGCTCTTCAAGAAACCTCATGACCGGTTCCTCAAAAACTGGCCAGTTCTCGGGATGCTTCCTGGTTTCCTCATAGTGCTCCACCGCATCTACGACTTCAGCGTGGAGGTCCTCGAGCAAACCAACTTAACATTCCCATTCAAGGGACCGTGGTTCACCGGGATGGATATATTAGTCACGGTTGATCCAGCTAACATCCACTACATATTAAGCTCAAACTTCTCCAACTACACCAAGGGAGCTGACTTCAAAGAAGTCTTCGATGTTTTCGGAGAAATGATCTTTAACTCGGACGGTGACATGTGGAGGAACCAAAGAAGAGCTGCTCAGTACATGCTTAACCACCAAGGGTTTCAAAAGCTTTCCATGAGTGCAACAAGAGCTAAACTCGACGACGGTCTTGTTCCTCTTTTCGATCGTTTTTCAAAGAAGGAGATGGTCGTTGATTTGCAAAATGTGTTTCAACGTTTCACGTTTGATACAACTTTTGTTCTTGTAACCGGGTTTGATCCCAAGACTCTCTCTGTTGAAATGCCTGAAGATGAGTATGCTAAAGCTCTTGACGTTCTTGGAGATGGGATTTTCTTTAGGCATGTCGTACCAAAGTTCTTGTGGAAGCTTCAAAAGTGGATTGGGTTTGGACAAGAGAAGAGGACGATGGAAGCTGGTGCCACTTTTGATCGTGTTTCCGCCAAATACATATCAGCTAAGAGAAAAGAGATGCGAACACAAGATCAACAATCAAATGGTGAATGTCATGAGGATCTCTTGACATCTCACATGAAGCTTGATACAACTAAGTACGAGATCTTGAACCCGAGTGATGATAAGTTCCTCAGAGACACCATCTTGGCTTTCAATCTAGCTGGGAGGGATACAACGGCTTCAGCTCTCTCTTGGTTCTTCTGGCTTTTATCTGAAAACCCTCGAGTGGTAACCAAGATTCGCCAAGAGATCATCACCAACATAAATCTTCATGGCCAACACAACTTAGACAAGTTGGTGTATTTACAAGCTGCTTTGTATGAATCAATGAGGCTTTATCCACCAGTTCCCTTCCAACGCAAGTCACCTATAAAACCAGACTTGCTTCCTAGTGGGCATAAAGTGGACTCAAGCTCAACGATCATGATCTTTCTTTACGCGTTGGGGAGGATGAGAGCGGTTTGGGGAGAAGACGCAATGGAGTTCAAGCCAGAGAGATGGGTTTCACAGTCAGGATGCTTGAGACATGAGCCTTCCTTCAAGTTTTTATCGTTTAACGCTGGTCCAAGAACATGTCCTGGTAAGCAATTAGCTCTGACTCTAATGAAAACAGTGGCAGTGGAGATATTACAAAACTATGATATTAAGGTTATCAAAGGACAGAAGATTGAGCCAGATCCTGGTCTTATATTGTACATGAAGCATGGGCTTAGAGTAACAATTACTAAGAGATGTTCAGCTTGAATTAATTGATGTACCATTCCCTTATTTTCCAATGTATTAATATCTATCACAAAATTATGGTATGGTACATAAGGGAATTAATTGATGTACCAGATCCTGATCTCATCTCACTAAGAGATGTTCAGCTCCGAGAGATGGACACAAATCTACCACCAAGTATAGTAGTGATTGTGATCCAACGGAGCAGTTTAACAAGCTAGTGTATTTACACGCAGCGTTGTGTGAAACAATGAGGCTTTATCCACCGGTTCCTATCGAGCGTGTGTCTCCCGTTCGATCAGATGTGCTTCCAAGTGGGCATAAAGTGGAAGCAAACTCGAAGATCTTGATCTTAATATAGGCGTTGGGTAGGATGAAAGCAGTGTGGGGGAGAAGATGCATCGGAGTTCAAGCCAGAAAGATGGATATCTGAGACCGGGGTGTTGAGACATGAGCCTTCCTTCAAGCTCTTAGCGTTTAATGCAGGGCCAAGAACATGCCTTGGTAAGAAAATGGCTATGGTTCTGATGAAGGCAGTGGTTGTGGAGATATTACAAAACTTTTGATGTTAAGATTGCTGAAAGGCAGAAAATTGAACCAAGGTCCTCATTTAATTCTTAGCATGAAGCATGGCTTTAGGGTTTCAACCAATAAGAGACCGTGAAGTTGTCAAGGTTGGTTTAAGTTCTGTTTCAAAAACATAGCTCGAGAGTATTAACAAGCTGTCTTAAATTGAGTTTGGATTGTGGTGCACCTTTGTTATGTAATGGGTTTTATTTTATGATTAAATTTGAATTAAGCTCTTTGGCGTTAATTAAAAAAAGAATAACCAGTTCCAACAAAAAGTGCGTGTGAATCCAACTCAGTTTTTCTAATGGCTTCAAAAAGCTTCATGAAGTAAAACTGTTATTAGTTTTTGCTTGGATGCAGTATGACGACGGTATAACGCTTGTAAATATAAACCTTCAATGTGAGTGATCTTCCAAATTTCTAAAACAAGAAATATATCCATTCCCAGGCAAATAAGTATAAGATTCAAACTTATTACAACAATGTGATTTTTTCCTATAACTTAATAACAGACAGTTATTACACTGTTACACATCACTATATCTCTCTCTCTCTCTCAAGACTGCCATTTAATCGCCGCAAGGTACAAGAAGAAACAAAATGGAAAAAATTGTGAGACCAATCATCAACAAACACACACACAAAAAACACTGTGAAACGTATATTAAGAAAAACTCCAGTTTACTCTTCCAAAACATCCAACTCTTTTTCAATTTCTCCGGCTAATTTACAGCTCCATCTAGCTCTCACAACGATGTAGCAGAGAGAGCGAGATACTCAACATTGCATCCTTTAGGGATGATGATCTCTTCACATGAGTGGTAAGTATCCTCCTCCATGCCCTTTCTTCAGTACAAGTGGTCCAGCGTTGTCCGGGACCTTATCCAACGCGTTCATACACGCATCGACCATGTCAGAGAATCCAGTCGCTGTTGTCGCCAGCTGTAACCGTAACCTCAAGTCCCGAGTTCTCTTCAGCAAACACCTGAATGATCTCCACATGTATTTGGCCCACTCAGCTGGCAACCCTCCTCCTGTCAGCCAGACTGAGAACTGAGACTGGTCACCTCGAGCTGCCATTTCGGCCCTGTAAAATCTAGCCAGTTCCAGTAGCATTGAAGCCTGCAGGGGAAGCACCGCTACAAACTCAGCCACAAACTCTTCCGCTAGTTCGGGTTTGAGCATCAGATTCCAAAGCACAAGCGCCCATTCGCTTGGCTGGTTAAGACCATACGCTTCTGCTACGATCAGAGCCTCCTGGAAACGAGATTGGTCAACAAGTGCTCTTCTAGCGTTTGTTTCGGATAAACAGAGCCACTTGGAATCTGGCATCCTTATTTGAAGCGAGACAAGGGAAGCCTGACCACAAGCCTTCCGTGCTTTGTTTCCAGCATCAATAGAAGTGTGAACTTCAGCTGCTTCAATGTAATAGCGCATAGAATCAAGGAGATCTTCATTTTCATCCTTGTCATACCGTCTAAACCATTGCTGCGCAGCCTGATCTGCACGTGCCTCTAGCAAAGCAGCCGTTTCATGCTTCATGTCAAAGTGTTTATATACCTGAAAACAACGAAATTTTAAAACTATCCCCAAATATTGCTTCATGTGCACAAACGTAAGTGGTAAAAGCAAATTTATCAATCAGCTATCATGATAGTGAACTTTGGTAAGCGGATAAAAAAATGATGAAATAAACTCTTTTACTTGGCTAATTCTAGCTGAAGACATACCATTGCGAATGCATCATGATCATTTGGGTTGAAGAGATTCAACGAAGTCAGAACGGCCATCCGAAAACTTCTGACAGCCTGGGCAGTACCAGTGTTTGCATCAGCAGCACTAGAAAATTTTTGTAGCAAGAGATCGAGCTGCCCGTTTTCGATTAGGATATTGAGAATGAAATTAAGAGCATGAAAGTTTCCAACTCCAGTTATTAGACGACCCAGGCATGAGAAATCTCCCTCAGCAACATAAGCCTCAACCCTAGTCGCAGCAAGTGCCACAAGAACATCAACTCCATCAAGGCACGTAGATGACTTGTAGAAGTGATGAGATAAAATAAGTAGCTCAACCTGAAAAAACAGCATTCCTTATTACCAAATCAACATTGACAAGTTATTTGCTCACTGTTTTAGAAATTCATGAGGCAATCAGACGATATTTTTAATAAGCTTTTAACAAAATCACATACCTCACACGCGTGTGGTATTTCCTGCCCGGTAATCACAAGACGCATTAATGAATGACCAATTTCCTGTTCAGATGGACAAAGCTCCGCCCACTTCAAAAAGTCTGAAAATCTCCACAAAAGTGGAGCAGGCCCTTCCTCCTTTTGAGAATCTATATATCCTCCACGATGAGCCGCCAGTAAACCCTGGCACATGGAGAAAATATTAGAGACAAACACACAAAAGATACACAGAGAAAATACTTAGGAGAGAAAGAAGAAGTCATTAATGGAGGGTTTTTTCCAAGTAATCAATCAAAACAAAACCATAAGACAAAGATTTTTGTTAAGTGTTGAAGTCAAAACTCATGAGTTATGATAATCGTGTCATATACGCATACCATTAATAAATATAGTTTAGGTAATTTACCTTCAGAAAGGATTCTGCAAGTATTTGAGCGATACTAGCAGCGGGCATGGAATGTGTTTTGACAAGGAGACATGCTTCCTCAAAGGAATCTTGTGCTTTAAGAGAAAGTAATCGTAACAACTCTATGGTCTGCTTTTGATATGCCTCGGTAAATGTAAGGCCCAGTATGTTAGCAGCTTTTATAACTGCAATGATTTTTCTTGCCAGCCCACGTCCACTGCCTTCATTTAAAATGTTCGATAGATTCTCCAGCACCTAGAATATCAGATACCAATCAGCATTATATCAACCAAAAAAAATTATAAGACCAAGACAGGGGGAAATGGAAAAAAAGGAGGTTAAGTGGTATTTGTTTGAATCAATCTGTAATAAGCTTTACAGAAACAAATGAGCATTATTGTGTGCAAGATATATAGAGGGAAGAACCTGTAGCGGATCAATCACAGGTTGGTCTATTTTAAGATTCTGTGATTGAATGATAGAACGAACTTCATCATCCAACATTGACAACGGTACTTGACTGCAAGGCGTAGAAAACATTGCTAGCTTCATAACAGTATCCAGAATTATCAGCTCAGAAGGTAAACTCTCTGGAGCAAGCTTAAGTTGGAGCTGCTTAGCAGCTGTTACTTGTCCAAACTCCAGTAAAGACAGAACAGCTCTTTCCAACTCCGCAGGCTCTATACTTTCTTCCCACTTTGATAAGCATATCTCCAAACCCGTGCTTTCCTCTTGGAGCTGGAACTCGCTTTTGATGTTTAGAAGAGATGGAGAATCTTCAGAATCAATATTCCTATCAGAAGAATCCACAAAATGTCTTCTTTGTGGGACATTCCCTTTGGCTCTCCTTTTAGACTTTGTGCTGGCACCAAATACTGAAGTGGTCGTGTCCTGGTTCCTTTGATGTGCTTGGCCAGGGGGCCTGGAGTCCTGCTTTTCTCCAATTTTATTTTTTGTTGCGGAAGAAATATGGTTGTCCATTTTTGTTATGATACTTGCAGTTCGGTCTATAAGATTTGAACTATTTCCATTCGCAATGTCTCTTCTGGTACTACTCGGACTAAATGCTCCTAAATTTTTCACATTTGCTTCTGCTTCTACAGCCAATAACCACACTCTAGTCTCGATTTCTCTCAGAAGATGCAAAGGATAAACCCTGAATATTGGTAAATCCGAAGTCAAAAACCCGGTAATATGATTATTATATAATGGTACAAGATCACTTACGGATGCGAAAGGGTTGTTAGCCCACTCAACCACTGAAGGGATAGCAGTAACAGCTCATAGATCTCTCTTGCAGGGAGATCTTTCTCCACCGCTTCTGCATGCCTAAGGAAAAATAAACCTGCCTGCAAAAGATTAAGCAACAGAATCACTGGTACCAATATCAGGCTTCCACAGATAAACTGGTTACAAGTGAGACAATCAGAAAAGTGACCTGTAAAGCAGGGAAAGAGTATCTAACAAACAGAGTTTGGCAGTGACCCCATAATGCGATTCTCTCTTCTGGGACATCCCAAAGGAATTCTTTCCATTCTGCGACCATGGATTCTGCCTATATGTAAACAAATGTCTATTAAGACGGGGCATTCAACAAATCCCTGAACATAATAATAACCAGTGGCGTACAAACAAAGCTAGCATGCAGCCAAAAAAATATCAGCTAATTTACAAAGACAGAGAAAATGTAAACACAATATGGAGCCAAATCTTCCTGCTGCGGAACCAAATTAAGGGAGCATTTAAACTCAATAAAGCTTACGCAATCTGTACTCAGTGGTAGAACCGTTCTATGCAAGGGAAAATGCCTAGTTATAGAGAGATAAAGATCAGATCATTCCTACACCACTGCAACCAGTTCTTTATCCTAGAGTTGAAAGAACCTCTACACAATCAAACTCTCATGTGTGAACAACCATCATACAGTGAAGAGGAATCGTTAGCTAGAGAAAGAGAAACTAGCATGGAAAAATTAGCTAAACCGATAAATAGGCTAAGACCATGATTTCTTATAACTTGCTAGACCTCCAGAATCCAAATGACCGGAAACTCTGGCAGATCAAATAAGATAGGAGCTAATAAGTTTTGTTACCTGCGTTTCAGTAACATGGTGAACAGAGGATGTCCAAGTGGCACCCATGGTTTCAAGTTGCTTGGCCCAGTTTCGTGCTTGCTCCCATTGCCTGTTCTTTTCCAAAGCTGCCAGTAGAGACCCATCATCAAGAGCCTCACTTCCCAAGTCAAGACCGTTCTCCCACCGGAGTGATGGCTCAGCCAAATTAACTTTCCAATAAAGACGCTGATAATATGTTGCCGCAGATCCCCCATCACCAAAATCTATTGCAGCAAGAAGTTGTAATAAGCATCGTTTCTCATATGGAGATGGACAAGTTGACAAAACAGCATCAGCAGCTTTAACAGCTGTTTTACTGATCCAAGATGCCCCAAAATTGACTTCTTTGGCTGTATTTGACTGAAAATGCATTGATTCGTCTTTAACTCTAGCCCCAAAAGAACCCAAATGTGCTGAAGCTTCAGAAAGGCGCATTTGAGAAAATGCCTGCAACAAAAATAATAAAGACAGGTCATAATCCTATGTAGAGGCAGTAAAAATAAGAATATTACAAAAGCCGCCATTTAAAATCAAAGTTATGTTACAGATTCTTAGTATCTTATTTTCTCTGGTTACATCAAATCATAACTTTTGCAGAATTTCATCTAAGTTTTCTCCCGCAGAAAAGGAGAAAAACGAACGCGGATGAACTCATGGTAATCAGAAACGGCATCAGATCCATGACCAGATATCGTGTAAAAGTCATTGTAAACAGACAACCAAGGGCCCAAAAAATACCGTAAGAGAAAATAGTGGGTCAAAACGTAAGACAAACCTGAAGAGCCCGGACAAATGGCAGTAGAGAGCAGGAAGGGAGGAACAATTCAAAAGCCTTTAGCAGAGGAAGAAACAAGCGTTGTTCACAAAGCATTGCAACCATTTTTGATAGAGACGCATGCTCATCAGACGAATCATTAGTAACACTGGTATCTTCAGCTATTTCATCTTCTGCAGCTTCTGTTTTGTGAGAGTAAAGTGTTTTACCAGCTGAGGTGCTTAAACTATTAGCTGAAGCCAATGAATCCACAGAAGTATGTGCAATAAGCCGTCTCCGTTTAGGATTCCTCCTATTGTAATGAAACTGGACACCTCTAGCATCCGTTGGCAAGGAATTTGTAGATACCACGGCTGCTGCTATATTTTCTGCTATTTTAGTGGTTATATCGTTCACCTTGATAGATGACGTTTCCCTGAAACGAATAATCTTTGTTAGAGCCAAGACAAAATGAATGCATCTTTTTATTCAGAAAACGTAAAAAAGGTTTGAAACGTAAAATGCATTAAGATCTCCCATACACCTAACCCAATTGAATTTCTGTCATCAAATTTTTTCAGACCTGGCTGCGGTAATTTCCAACCAGATTGTTAGGCATGATATAGGAGAAACATCCGGAAAGCATGATGCTATGAGAGCCAAAATAGACCACGATAACTCCTTAGCTTTCGATAAAAGGTAGTCTCCGGGTTTGTTTAGCTTCTCAGAGTAAGCCAAAACGCGAAAAAGTTCAGCAGAGACGTAAGCTCCATCCTCTGAAAAGGAACATGTAAAACCTCCACTTGTGTCATCTGAGGACGATATCGTAGCCTTCTTTTTTGAGTTGGCATGTCTTAAAACGGTCAGTATGTGAGCTTTTAATCTTTGATCACCAAACTCCTTTGATGCCTGGCAGATGAAAATATGTCACATAATCATAACGAAAAGCTTGTAACTAGCCTATGAAGTTACTGTTTGTGATTTCTGAAACCAATGATAGTTTAAGAGACATACCACACTGAGAACCGTATCAAATGGGTATCCTCCAAGCTGCGCTTCAGATAAGAATCCAACCTGATATTAACATACATCAGGTTAAAGGATAGCTCAAGGGTAAGAAAAGAAAAAGCTAAGACGAATTATCATGATCCATACCCAATCATTGTCTCTTGCTAGCACGGCAAGGTATTTGGTGCTCAGAGGAATGTTATGCATCTGACAGAAAAGAGTAACTAAACTCCAATGCAAGCTAGCAGATGTCTGCTGAGACCGCAGTTCAGACCCATCACCATCACCTGTTAACAGCCAGTATCCACTTGTCTTTCTATCTACTCCAATATCTGGAAGACTAGCTTGTTCCAGGTGATGAAGAACAAGCATTAGCGGAAGACAGGGCTGAGCACCAGAAAAACTGCTTGGAGTATGTTTTTTCGTAGAGACACTTGAAATATCAGGATAACCATATTCGTTAGCCAGGGCCCTAGCTAGTGACCCCATTAGATCACCTTCACTAGATACCGCATGAAACATAGAACCCTTGAATGATTTTTGTTGTGCTATATCCGCATTGTCATTTGATTCGTAAAAGGATGATATCCTTCTCAACGATGCCACGTCTATCCGAAGCATGCTGGCAGATAAACCACAAAGTTCAAGAAGGAAGACACACGAAGCCACCAACACAGAATCCCCAAAGTGTGTGATAGCAAGTGGTATGACCTGGAGAGCAAAAGAATACAGTCATCCAGACATAAATATACAGAAATTGAAAAAAATTGAACTAATAAAAGCGTTCCAGATAGAAGGAAAACTAAGCTAGTAATGGTAAGCCGACTAGAACATACAGATGAAAGAAGTGACTCATCATTCTGGGTCAGAGGTGCAAGTAGCATCGGAACATCTGACTGCATATTTCTTTGTCCATGTATCAAAGAGCCAGATTGATCCTCCAGTTTTATCTTTTCAACTCTATGTTCCAGGAATGCATTAAAAGCTGCAAGTGGCCGTCCACGATGCAGGAAGTGCTCAAGTCCAAGCTCGGTTCCCTAGTTTCAGTTCAATTTAAACATAAGTAACTATTATATAAACAGCCAGTAAATATACAAAGCTCACTAAAATGTTGCATGAGATGACAACCTTCCATCGAGATAATTTCGAAAAATGAGACAATGACATGAAAGTAAATCGATAGGAAACTATATAAAAACTGAAACATTCAAATCATCGGCAAAACAGGTTAAAGAAACCGGAATTATCATAGCACCACCTCAGTTTTTGTGTTGTGAAGTTCCTCTTCGATGTGCTTCTGGATGATTGCTTCCCAAGATATAGCACTTATCTCAGTCGGATCGTCCACATTTATAAAGAACTCAACACCTCTGTGCAGTAGATATTCCCCTGTAGGATATCCTGAGAAAGAAAGCCATCCAAGAGGTCCCTACAGAGACGTTCGGGTATAAGAGACTGCGGGAAACTATTTCACGCAAAACATGTGTGCTCTATAATTTCACTGAACAGAAAAATTTCTACTACTGATAACGAGTAGGTGTGTAACTTTTCTTTTCCTTCCTGCCTAAATCTTAGTGGTCATTTCCACCTAAAGGTTTGTATATGTGTACAACAGTTTCTCACAACCATCCCACAATTTCGTTGAACTTCTTAAGTTCATTATATTACAGTGCAAGTATTGACTTCAACTAGATCCCTCAATTCCAGAAAGTTAAAAGAGTGTTGTACAACTCAGAAGAGTACCTACGACAGACAAATCAGAAATGTGTACCTGGATATAAAGCTGAACTAATCTACGAACCCCTTTAGGAAACCAACAAGGCAACATCTGCAGGAGTGAGGTATCACGTGCAGCTGAGAAGAATACACTGTCACGCCAATTCAGATACTCTGACAAGACTGGTAAGTTATAGAATCAGTGAGAGTATGGCATCAATATCATTACACAAATAAACGAAAACATATCGTGGATCATGGTTACCATTCCTAGCCTTGGTCCGCAGAAGGTTGCCAGAAATATCTTCTCCAAAACAAGCAGTAACAAGCTTACTCCATAAGGTAGGGAATCTCTGAAGAAATGGTTTCAAATTCTCCAGTGTGCACTGTGCAGAAGAGTTACTGTGCCTGTTCACACTACCAGTATTCAAGGATTTTTGAATTGGCACCAATGAACACATCATAGTTGCTAAAGCTGCCATTTCTCCTGCCCCTTCAGCAATGTCATCAACAGTACAAACAATTTCATCAATATCAGGAATACTAACTTCACCATTTGGTGCTGCACCAGGTGACATAATTGAGCGTGCATTTGAAAATGATGCATCGTATTCCCGCCCCTTGATCCTGGACAGCAGCAACCATTTTGCCCAGTGGGAATCACCCTGAATACATTGGACAGATTATTGACGATTTCAGTAAATAGTGAGTTTTCGAAAGACAAACTAAAAAGCGAGCAAGAACATACATATTAAAACAAATATATGACGGACGTGTGGAAAACACTTACAACAGCTTCCTGCAATGAACTAAGTGAATCATTATCTAGGACCAATTCGTGATGATCAAGGTACAGATCCAGAAGGTTTGGCAGATTATATTGCGTGCAATAATGTATGAATAGCTTGTGTACAGCGTTCAGGGTATCAACATCTGCTCCTCTCTCCTTTCTGGACAAAGAAAGATCTAGGGATGGCCTACAAGACTCCTCCTTAAATGAAACTTCACAATTACGAAGGATGACACCTGCCCGAGCCAGAAGATATACTACATCTAGAGCGTTCTCCCAGTATTCTTTTAAGAATATAAGTTTTTTTGCAAGTTCCTGCTCCATAAGTGTTGTTAGCCACAAGGAGCACCGGATATCTGCAGGTAACCTAAATATCTTGATATAAGGAACATCCATAAGTACAGCATCCACTTCTTCGATGGAGCCTATATACTCGCTATGGGAAGAAACTGAATAATTTTGGCCAGAAGACTGCTTCGGAACATCCAAAGCAATTTGCAAATTTCCATCATATAAAAGATCCTCAGGAATGAGATCCAACAACTTAAGGACTTCATCCCAATCATTGTGACACATATAATACTCTAGCTGGGAATCCCAAGGAACATGGACACCCATGACCAAAGGCTGATCCAAAACTATCTGCACAATAGTTCAAAGAGATATTACTAAGACCAAAAATGCAAGTATTATTTGAAATGAGTTTATGGGAGTAATACTAAAAATACAAGGTTGATATGTAAAGTCTTTAATTCTCCATTTAAATGTATCATTGTTACTCTCGCAGTTGTCTACTTCCAATTCAAGGGCTTTCGTAGGACTGCTATTTAATGCTCTACAATGTGCCAATTCAATAAGAAGATATGAAATGCAACTCACACTAAAACAGCATTATTGCATAAGTGCGCAATCACTATTACAGATCTACAATTTCAACCACATTTTTTAATATTGATTGATATGCAGTGTGTAGCTATTCGAGAAGTAGCACATATGCAGCGGGTAGCTATGCTAAGTAGGTTGCAATTAATTTGAGCTTCCCCTGAACCTGGAGGTACTAACATTCTGGAAGGTGCAATTAGATAAATATTCAGACATCTAAACTAAGGAGGAAAGAATAGCTCTATCGAAATCTTACATGATCAAATGTTCTCTGATCCCAAGCATTTGACCACACAGCTGCTGCTGCCCAGTAACCAGCAATTGCATCGGTTTCATCAGGCGCGTGCTCAGATGCACTCTCATTGATTTTTGTCCAGGAACCAAGAACAACACCATCAACCTCACCACATTCAATCTCGAGATGCTGGAACAGAGAAGACCCCCCAAGGTGCAAACTAATTTTACTGGAATCAAAAGGTACATCAGCTTTCAGGAGTTCCTTTCGACGAGTAAGATATGTTTCCCAAAACTGACTGCTAGGATAAAGCCTCTTTTGGCACACGGTCAAGCAAAGAAGAAAATGAAGTGAAGTGAGCATCATACAAATCCAAGATACTCTTCTAACAAGTAATCGCTAGGAAATGTTATACCTCGATAAGAGAGATCCTCTCCAGTACATTGTCTTCATATGGTCTTAAGAAACCATGTTTTCTCATTTCTTCGGCAATTTGATAACGAAGAGATCTCCTCACTGTGCCAAATACCAACTGGTTGAGACACGCTTCTACATCCTCTCCGAGCCTTTGCAAAGTTGCAATGGCAACCCCAGGTTCACCCTACACATCAATAATGTCAAGTGCTAGACATCATACACGTATCCTACTCTCTCTAAGCAAGTATATTCAGGTTTACCTTCAAAAATAGGTCATAAGCAATAGCTCTTCCGACATCACGAACTTCAGTAAATGTATCATGATGCTCTCCATTTTCAGACGAGTCTTTAGAATGTTGAAGATGCAATTGAAGAACAGCTAAAGGGAGTCGACCGGAGAGCAAGGCATCCTTAACCACGGTTTTCAAATCCAAATTATCAGTCTTCCAACGAGCCATCATCTCCTTCGGATTTTCCAGAGGAAGAACTTTCGTCTCTGGAACTACCCCTTGAGGTACAAGGGAAGATGCATAACTTATTTCGTCAATGACCTGACCAGCTTTAGCTGTCATCATACCCAGAGGCGTCAAAGCAAGCTCCTCATTGGTATCGTCAAGTTGTCTCGACTCCGCATGTGCTGCATCTGGAACAACGTCAAGCTGAGAATCATCCTGCAAAGAACTTGGGTCTACCAGGTTCAGTGACTTTTCATTCTTTCCCTGTAACAACACACGTCATCTGTCAAATTCTAGAGCAAAACACACAAATTCTACAATTAACCTATTAATACCATGTACTACCTTTCCTAGCTTCTTAAATTTTCTGGAAATACGGGACTGAAAATTCCTAGTGATCTCCAAAAGATAACCCATCTCTGACAACCTCCTTGAATTTTCCATTACATCGTGATGCCGTGAAATTGGTGGAAGTGAAAGTAGTCGTGTCCTAGATCTTCTGTCCAGCATGTGTCCATCTTTCTGATATTCAAGTGACCCATATATGCGAATCATCTCAGTTGCAAACCTTGTAGCCAATGCGAGGAGCCTACATTCAACATATAGAAATAAGTACGAACATGGGAGCATAAAAGCAGCCGAGTCAATAGAGCTAATGGCATACGAAACCTGACAAGATAATATGTTGCTAAAACTGCCGTCTTAGAAATGCCACATGACAAATCAATATATTAAATCCTGAAGCTCTAACTGATTTCCAAAAGCAATACAGAGGAAAAAATGTGGGCTGAAGTAATGATGAAAAAATTAATATAGTATACTTTTGTATGTGTCTGAATTGAAGTGCAACGCGTAACAATTATGAACATTTTCTATGCCTTTCTACATAAACGCGTCTTATGGAGCATAGTAGTACGATTAAAATAACATGAAGGGCATCTACCAAGCAGGGAGAATACTAATTTTAATGCGTTACTGATCCATCTCACTGAAGTTGAGAACTGGAAAAGAAAACTATCCTTATGTCCTCATTACTCAGAAGATCCTCACCTAGATACAGCAGAAATCTCAGTATCATTTCTACTCTTGCGCGACAACAGATACAGAGCAGAAAAGAGCACCCTTAGCATGCCTTCTTCTGCCAGCTTCATATTACCAAGCGTCTTCAAAGACCTAGTCATACAGCAGAGGTTAATAAAAACCAATTCATGATACAGGACAAATTGCAATGATTGCTTTTTTTTTGTCAGCATTGCAATGAAAGCTATAACAAATATACACTAGAGATGAGGGAAAACTCAGGAGAAAAGGCTGAAACATTATCATATTCTTAAATAAGATGAGGATGCGTACCAACTACACGAGTGTGTCTACAGAGATCTCAATCTTTAAGGTCTAAACTAAATTCCAGTACTACAAATAAAAATGCAGTAATGATCACAAGAATACAGCATATTGATCATCTAGCTAACAACAAGAAGACGGAAAACTTCGGATAAGAATTGCAGATAAGAGGATGATGAGAAAATCCAAGTTATAGCAGTCAAAACTTTACTTTTAGTAGAAAAAATAGTTTGGCAGAATTCAGAACGAAAGAGTTATTATATACTGTTACGCGAATTTTTAACAAGCCACCTTTCTTCTCTAAGTAGTCACATCCTTCAAAAGAAACCATAAGACAAAAACCTAATTTGTCAACTGAGCCAATACAACCACGCATAACTCTCTTTTAATATTTGTTGTATAAGGAACGCAAGTTCTAACTGTGGGGAAATAAGGTTATAATAGTGGGAAAAAATACAGCACTACTAGCAACTTACTCGTTGATGTCATCATATTTTAAGTAGTCCAACGCCATTTTCAGTCGCTGCAAACGAGCAATTTTAAGGTCCCAACCTACGACAGCAGCGATTCAATTAGCGTACCATTTCTGAACAAAATTTAAGCGTAAACAAATCTATAAACCATCTTCAAGTCTCAATATATGTGAGGTTATGATAGACAAAAATCATAATGTAAATTTGAAGAAAGGGGAGAGAACAAATGCCTGAGCTTATGCAATACAAGCACTTTCTCATTCTCACAAACAGCTGAGCACTCTTGAAAATAAAATGCAAGCACCGTCATGATTTCATTGCTAGCCAAGTTACAAATGAATTCAGTTCAATTCTAGCTTCCACATGCATTGACGCATCAAACTAAACAGCATGACATAAGGTGAACTAGTTTTCAAGTAACTGTAGCTTAAATCTTTCAGCATGACACATTGTTTAACAGATAGATATCAATCTACCAGCATAATGGACAATATGACGGGTAAAATCTATAAATATAAAGCTTGAAGAATGCAACAAGGTTATTTACCAACGTTTGCACTTCATGGAACAAGTTATGTTGCTTACCATTTTCCAAGCACAAACGATCTGCAGCTTCAGGGCCTTCAAACAATATAACTCTATCTAGGACCTCAACTTGCAAAGGAATACGTGATTCATCTGTTCTCAAATTGTCTCTTCCCTGGCATCCCATGACAGTGGTTTGGAGTGGCTGCAGATATTCAACTGCCTCAACAGTAGGATAATTTGAGGTAACTGAGATGGAAGGGAGAAAAACAGAGAGGCCACTACAAGTCACCAAATAAAGAAACCCTTGGAAAGAACAACCAACTGATTCTCCTACGAAAGTTTCTTCTGCACCTTGAACAGAAATTCTGTTATCGTAATTCAAATAACTATCATCTCTCGTAGTCATATGCGTCTGCAGGCTGTAATGAAGAACCTTACAGCTTTGATCTTCCTTTTTTGTGTGTTTTCTAGAGAAATGAGTGAATCCCAATGGAGAAAAACATAAGTTATCTTCCGATCCTAATTTTTCGGCAGATAGAAACATCTTCCGCATGACCTGTGAGTCTCTTTGGAAATTTTCAAGTCCCCGCGCATTTGTTTTAGGCTGAACAGTAAAACCACTCAGCCATGAACCACAGTAACCAGCTCTTCGATCAAAATTGTTTTGTTGTCTTTTCAAACATGGGTCAGACATAGGGGTATCAGAAGCAAAAGACCTAGGATCACACCTGGTAAAAACGTCTTCACCAGCGTGGTGCACTTTTTGCTGGCCAATGTCCATGCCACCGACTTTCCACCCAACCAGACTTCCAGGCCCCAGATGACATAAAGAAGGTATAGATTCCAAGGGCATGTGATATTCTTCGGAAACAAAGTCATCAACACATAACACGTATACTAAACCATTTTCGTCAACTGCAGCTACGAGTGGCGTATGAGAAGCTAGAATTAGTTTCCTAAACTTTCTTCTGCCGGCTGAACCAACAACGTGAGACTTAAACATTGATGGAGCAAGACTTTGAAAGTCATTTCGGTCATCAGACTCTGCCGTTACTTCTTGCACATTTGATGAAGAATGCAATCCAGGACCACATGTCTGTAAAATATCGTGATGAGCAAAACAATCCCCAGATTTCACATCGTATAGAAAGATCAAACCAGAAACACTGAGGCAGATAACAAACTTATCAGTCATTCGGAAATCTGCCCATTCATTTGTAGGTCTGATACTTGTTTCCCCAATATTCACAAGGGAGACCCATTCCATCCCCCAGTTAAACAGCTGAGCCACAAATACAACACTCTTACCCTTGCTTTTTCCGTTTGCATTGCTTGTAGGCGTAGATGCACAGCCCGATAACTCCATAACAAATCCAATCAGAACATGAGAATCGCTGGAGAAAACTTTGGTGCACCTGTACATACCTTCCTCCGGCATATTACCCTCCTGAAGATTCGAGAAAGGTAGATCACCATTTAATATGCTGAATGAAACGACATTCGCAGAACCAGGAAACGCTGATTTTTCAGGGAACCTTGATTGTCTTATACCCTCAATCTCAGTAGTTTCCACATCAACTAGAAAAGATTGCATCCACTGCTTTGAACCATCAAAAGAAGAGGCTGTTCCGTGTTCCGGTTCCGGATCCTGATTAAGCCTAGAAGGTCCCCATTCAACCCACTCTCCATGCCTCAGCTCACCATTTGGTTTCCCATTGGCTACGTCACTTGAATCTTTGAAACAGCAAAAAGCATGGACGGTAACACCATGACTTCCAGATATAAACAACAATTCCCTGAACAACGGATCTTCGTGCCGGTCGTAAGTATCCCCACAACTACCCCAAGCAACGGACTTTGCATCAAAGATAAAAGGAAAACTACTGCAATTATCTACAAAACCTGGGTCACCAGAACCAACTCCTGATCCAGAAGGAGGTGCAGTGTTCACTGGATCTGACCCGACAGATACTGTAGTAGGACAACTGGACTCGTCACTATGACAGTTTACGGGAACCTCGCTGCCAATTGAACTCCCTGGTAACATCATCGGAAAATCATTGAAAAACGCTACAAAAATGAAACGCATATGAATAACAAAACAAGCTATAACTGTTACCTGCAGTCAGAGGTAACAGCAAAGCTTCGGAGTGGTGGGAGAGCAATAACAAAGACTGCCTCGACGGAGAAATAAAAGCCTCCCGAAACTCTGATAGATTGAGTTGCAATTGAGAAGGCTCCCACTTGTGCAGCTGCAGCAGTGTTGGGCCTTCCTTCAACAACTTTTCCATCTTCTCTTTTACAATCACACTGTACATAACAAAAGCACGCACAAATCAGATTTTGTACCACAGTCGTGTGGAATCGTCCGAACTCAACTCCAATCAATGAACAGAGACTCGATGAATAAACAATCGGAACCTAAGAAGGCGAGATTCCGATCCTAGAAACTACGTAATTCAAGCTGGAACCTCAGAACCCTAGCTCAAAATCGATCCCAAAAGCAAACAGTTCTCAGAGAATACTTTGAGAGAGAGAGATCAAGAGCAAGAGAGACCTGAATTAAGCGATTGAGATCAGAGGCGAGAGGTATGGCGAAGGCATCAATACTTTAAATTGAAGGGGAAAAAAAGTCGTACGAAAGAAGAAGATGAAGAAGACATTTGTGAGATGGAGAGATGGTTGGCGGTTTCCTCCGTCGAGGATTCGGTTCACTTCACGCCTACACGGAGGACCACCGTGTCAGTCGTCTGTTTCTGTGCTTACGTGGAATTCTATTTTCACCTTTTTTTCTAAGAAAACAAACTCAACATGGGCTAAGCTGATTGGGTTTTATGAGCTTTACCTAAGCAAAGGTTTCTTATATGGGCCTAAACTGGGCTGTATCTTCCTTCCAAGAATCTTAAAAATACTCCCTCATTTCATAGATTACAATTTTAGGATTTTAATTTGGTTTCATTAAGTGTTACTTTACATTTTTAATGCAAATTTATAAAAATATATTCTAATTTTAACTTCATTATTCTAATGCATTAATGGGAAAAAATTCCTGTAAATATATTAATGATAGATTAAAAAAAAATTTAATATTTTATTAACTTGTGTGAAAAATTGTGAAAGAGATGAGAGTATCAATATTCAATAGTACTGTCTTACTATAAAGACAAATTATGAAGGGTTGGCAGCTTCAGCATTTGTATTTTGTTTAAAGGGTAATTTTATCAAAAAATATACTTTTACAGATGTGATAACAGTTTTTCATTTTTTTTTGTCAACAACAGTTTTTCATTTAATACATCGGCAGGAACTATACATTATTTTAATGAAAACACTTTTATTCATCTTTTTCTTCCTTCAAACGAGACAATTTTTGGTAATCATCTTACAGCTCGAGGAACTAGACATTTTGTTGTAGAAGTAAGAAAAGAAAAGAAAAGATAAAAAGGCAAGAAAAGAAACAAGATTAATTTTAAAATTTTAAAAATTAAAAATAAGAACAAGAAGTCAAAAAAAGATACATGTATGTAGTTATGTGAGAACTTATGCTAATTTGATTAATGATTTTGTCAAAGAAAACCATGGTATATTAGTTTGCTAAATAAACCAGTATGTTAGTTGGTACTATCTTAATCTTTGGCGATTTCTATTTATATGCTCTTTTAAATTTTTTATGCTAAATAAACCAATCTGATGATTTTTTTAGTTTATTTAACTTTTTTTTAAAGCTGGTAGTTTGAACTTTTCTTTTTTGTAAAGCTTAAAACTTAACATTGTTAAAAAAAAGACAATAGATAGTTGCTAAAAATAATTAGTTCACGGAAAACATTATTTTGTTACTCCAAAAATCATTAATGAGAGGCGGAGAAAATGTAAAAAGGGAGGAAATCGTGATCCTTGTATTTTCTTTGACTAAAAAACACTTAATATTTTCTTGTAATTTAAAGGTAACGTAACCTCTTGGCCGTTGAAAAGTAATTACAAAATAAAGGAAAGGATAGCTTGTAATGGCAAACACAGGTAATAATAACGAATGACTTTTATGGTAAAAGATCATTTTATTTTTATTGTTCATATAATTTACCATGTATTCTGTCATTCTGTCATATTAAGAGGGACCTAGTTGAACATCATCACCAAACTAATTTATGCCAAAATAAACTCAGAAGTAAGTTTTTGATTGGGGCAGTAACGTTCAATCATTTGATGGTCCCTCCATGTTAGGGTTTTCAGTTTCACTTGAATGTGGTTTAATTAGTGATCAGTTTTGTTCTCATGTTTTGACATTTGTCACTGATATGTTTTCAATCTCTTTTTTAACACCAAGTGCATAATTCTTAATAGCTAATCTCGTAATGTTTCAGGTTGAAGTTACTTGCTTAATGGGGAAAATATAGTAAAATATAAGAAGTTACTTTCATTGCGCTAACTTACCTATTTGCCAGATGAAAGGACATATTATCTGGCAATCTTATTTCTTCGTAATGTACGAGAGATGCTTCCAAAAATGTCATTAATACCCGTTCTCACGTTGCTAATTTACATAATTCTCGGTTTTGGATATGATGAGAGAAGAAATTCAAAGAGAGATAAAAAAAAAAAAAAATCAAAGCGAGATAGGAGTAGATGGAAAAAAGTAAAGGGGCATTACGAGGGGTCGGCACAAACTGGCAGATGCAAGAAGAACATTACAAGACAGCTTTGGATCAATATAATGTTGTCAAATTATAACACTAGCAGAGACTCAGAGCCCCCGCATGGTGTCATCATTTCTCTTCTTGCCCCGCTTTATTATTTCTTTCCCCAAAAGATCTTCTTCATTTTTCTAAAATATTTTTTCATTCTCTTAGTTGTTCCCCTTATGTAATAGGAGTATATGATATAAACTGTATTAAGTTGGTATCAACATACATATTTCTGTTGTAAGCTGTACGATAAAGATTATATTGTTGCCTTTTGGTGTGTTTCATTTGTTGTGCGTCCCCCTAACCCGAAGTGAATTTTACATGTCTAGAAAGTCAACGATATCAATTCATTTGGAATTTGATATATGCGTAAACAAGTAGACACCTCCAAGATTAGTCCTAGCTCTCTCGAATCAGCTATACTTCTTTTTTTTGTCGCGTTTCTAACACCGTCTTAAAATGTGGTATATTGTCTTATATTTATACAGGGTAAAAAAATTGATCAGCGCATTTTGTTCAATAGTCAAACGTCGGAATTTTTGTTTGTGATTTCATGTCTGAACTCGATGATCTCCGTTATACTACTATACTATATATAGATTAACGACACAGTTAGTTCGGACAACGTCGTAAATAGTCGATACTGGACTTGTTTGTAACTGATATCCGGTTAAATGAAACTTGACCCACGTCTTTTACCATTTAGCTGTCTATCCGGTCAAATAAGGTTACTAAAATCTAGAAGATCGATCACGGTCTGATCGGACCAGACTAGTCATAGTTATTCTTAGTTAGATGCAATGCTTGAAATGAAACTACCGGTTGTGCAGAGGTCACTGAAAATGTAATTATTGAAGGGGTAAAGAAAGATGAAGAAAAACAAAAGAAAGATGAAGAAAGGTGATGGATGCGGACGAATAATGTAAACTAGGTGATAACCCGCGCCTTGCGCGGGGTGAATTGACTCGGTGATTTAATGTTTGACATCCAAAATAAAGTCTGTATTTGCAATATATGATTGATAAAGTAGGACTTTATAACACCGGAAGAAAGTTTCAAGAACGGTAAAAACATATTTAAACAATAAAATAAGTCTTTTATAACTTAAAAGCTCATTTATTATTAAGATGCATAATTAAAGAATTTATCATAATAGTTCTTAAGTAAAATATTGAAAGCCAAAACAAAAATATAAATGTGAATAGAATACTAATAAAACGAAAAAATCTCCGGTGTGGAGCTGCGCACCTTAGCGAGCTTGGTCATGTCTCGGTTCTAAGATACAGAGTGTACTCTGCTTCAAAGTGTTCTCGTAGAGATGAATAGTCATGTCTCTCTTCTAAGAGAAAAGAGTGGGTTATATAGTTCATACAATATATACACGTTCAAGAACCATTATGCAGTGTGGATGAAAAATGCTTAGCGAGCTCGGTGATGTATCGTTTCTAAGATTCAGAGTGTTCTCTTCTTGAAAGTGTTCATGCTGAGTTCTTTGCCGATATGAATGTTTATATCTCCCGTATAAGAGAAAAGTTAATTACGTCTTCATCTTCTCGATTCTGTGTTTCTAACTTACATGTGTTACTATCTAGTGCTTCGCGATATGCACTGACAGAGCACACCCGTATTTGTTCTGGAAAGTCTTCATGATGGGAAATAATCTTTACGATGGTACGGTGATGTCGTAGCTTAAGCTTTACGTGATAACTCATTCCACGAGTGGTTTTTTTAATTTTCTAGATCAATGAAACATTTCCAAAAATTCTGTAATAGCAAAACCAATTAAGGCAACTAATTTGTGAGAGTTTCTGTACAATGGACACGTGTCATACATGGTGTGAAAGCATTAACTCCAATGCTCCTCTTTTAATATATAAGGGATTTTAGTTCAAACAAAAAAAAAAGCAAGTTGAAATAAAATTTGAAAATAAACCAAATGATTACTCTCGCCAACCCACACTCCAGTCTCTTCCCCACTTCTGAAGGCCCAGTAATCAGGTTCATATTATTACCTATAATTATTCTTTTTGCCAAACAAAAACAATTACACTTTCCCTCCTTTCGACCAGATGTATAAGACGAACATTAATGTGAAAAAAAAACAATATCAGTCCGAATTATACGTGTATGTTCGTTATAGTACTATTATCCCACGGATCAATTATATGTCATAGTGACGTCGTCCTTACGACATCAGGAAGCTAAGCTGACTTAACTACACAAGAAGAAATATGATGGAAAGGCAACAAAAATTTTGTTATTAGAAAAAGAAAAATTTATGAACCAGTCTTGAATTCTTGATTTCTATCTTCTAATGACTAAAGAGCAAGCAGAGATGTGAAAATTATAATCTTCTCAAAGTTGCATGATATAGTAAAACATCGAAAATATAAAAATAAGTATATTACACAAGATTCAATATAAATCATTGTATAACATTTATTTATTTTCTTTCAAACTTGACGTTTTCACTCTATAGTATCCAACAAACAATAGCAATACGATTCTGTACACTAACATATGTGAAACTACGTGGTAAAGACAAAAAAAACTGTTAAAGATGGTATGATTAATCATATGTGTTCCGTTAATTATCATGGTTTAGAATAAGTAGTCCTTATAACTGCTTGTTATAAGGAATCACATAATTATTTTGTTATTATTTTGTTCGTCTGATCAACAGAGGTCTGAGGCAAATTATATATGCTAAAACCATCTCTAATGGAACACTATTATTTCCTCTCTATTTTAGTGTAAAATATAAAAGAGATAATAGTGTTCCATTGGAGATGCTGGTGGATGCTATTATTATTTAAGATGTTCTTTTTTACCCACTATAGAATTAGCATGAGGGGATGGTGTACGATAATTAATGCTGACCATCCATGCAAATAAATACTAGTTAGTCCATAAAAAACGATAAACCATATATACTTGTCATGTGGTGAAACTCAAGTTACTCAACTAACTGTTTTTTAACTTCTATATTTTTCTCTATAATACAAATTAAATCAAAATACTCTAAATAGTCTCTAATTATATTATGCTCTTTCTCTAACATGTAGATTTTTATATTTTCATCTATGTATAGAGGAAAAATAGCATTTCTATATATTTTGCTCTCTATTTAAAAATTGCTATTTTAGATAAATATAATGGAAAATCATATCTCAATTATAGAGCTCTTCTGTTTTAAAAAGAAATTAGCAAAATATAAGTCTAACTAGATTTTCAAGTTGTTTTGGTTAGTGGCAAAAATGATGTACAGAAACAAGATGGGTATTACATGTCTATATGTGTAAGCAGAACAACCATTCAGAATTTCTCGTGTAAGTATACATAAACGAAAAAAAAAAGAAGTAGGCTGATAAACGGTGGGGTTTCTAAACTTGATCATGAAACTATTTCAAAATGCAATGCCCTTTTTCAAAAAAAAAAAAACTATTTCAAAATGCAATCTTGGAAAAGTTAAAACAAGAAAAGTTTATCACCTTTTCTCTCTTGGATGATTATTAATTCTGTATGCATTTATTTATCTTTCATTAGATGCAAATTTTTAACCCAAAAGGTCAAATAGGGACCTAATTCATCAAATCATAATCATGATACCCTCACACAGCGTACAGAGAAATAGATTTTCACCTAAGATATTTCATCATTGCTCTTCCTAATCTATATATTCCTTTTTGGATTCCCAAAATAATAGCAATCGTATAAATTATTTGAGTACAACATCATTTCGTAAGAAAATATAATCCTAGCTAGAAGATAGTGATAGATGTGTATATATTCCCATCACATCTACAGCCCATTTTTTCTATGGCCAGAATTTAATATATCATATACTGTTGTATTTAAAAAAAAATCATATACTGTTGTAAATAACATATCATCGAAAACACCAATTCTAGAGGATTTGGATTTGTTTTAGGATACAATGGTTACAAAATGGTGCAATTATCCCTCTTTATCCCTCCGAACTCTCCATACAACACAAGTATATGAAAAGAAGAATTGTCAACTAACCTCAGTTCATTTATTTTGAAGACGTGAACATAAAGAAAGATTGTTAAAATAGTGCATTTATAAGTAAACGTGATATAAAAAAAAAACTATCACTAAGATTTTTATAGAATTAACCATACAAGTTAGCATTTTCTAATATACATATAATAACATAAGACATGAAAGCCGTCTCAGGGACGTTACGGCACGCCGTGACAAAAGCTGACTGCCGTTTGAGCGACACGACGTTAACAACCACTACCTCTCTTCATCTTTCTCTCGAGTGCCCTGACGCGTTTTCTCCTTTTTCTTTTTTCTTTCTCGCTTTTTCTTATTTGTTCATTTTATTTTTGTCTACAGCATAATTAGTCCATAATAATGCATCTGAAAGTTGACAAAATAAAAACACATTTATCCCATGGAATTCATAACAAACTTTATAAGTTAGCAACAAAATTAGCTTGTTTATTTTTTTATTTTTTGACACAAAATCAGATTTCTTTTTGTTTTGGTTAATGATTAAATATATTGCTAATTTGCTACGTGATAAACAAGTTAAATATCGCTACGTAATAAACAAGTTAAATATCGCTACGTAATAAACAACGATTCGTACAAAGAAGTTGATTTTAAGAGCCAGATTAATTTGAGTTTTGAAAGCTAAGTAGACGACAAATGGTTCTACATCTGTAGTTTTTTCACTAAAACAAATAAATCTTGGTTATATTGAAGTGAAAGTTGCAAGGCCACTGGACTAACGTATAATTGAATTCATGCAGTGTGTGATCTATTTGGTAAAACATTTGTAACATCAACCGCATAGAACTCTAACTCATGTATTACTATTTTTATGACGTATGTATGATACTCCCATACTGCTCTCCCATCACATACGAAAATTTGACTATTATAGAAATTCTAATCGTACCGGTTGCTCTGATGGTGAGACCGTTCTTATAATAAACTTCTTCAACCTCAAAATTCCTTAAACAACTACAACTGAAAATATACTTTAGTTATATGGATATCAATATTAGTGTTTATTTATTTTATTTTATTTTAATTTAGTTTCTAACCAAGGAATGAATTAAAAACAATTAGCATTGTAGTCACATGTAAATCTTCCAACAAATCTAATCTTATTGGACCTACCTGCAACTTTCTTTTTCCAACATTTATATATGGAAACACTCACATGAATGGATTGGATTGTCTCAACACAAAATCAAACCAAAATTTCCTCTAAAACCAAAATTCCTCTACTCTCTCTCTCTCCCAACGCACACACACAATCTCATATCTTCCAAGCTTTTGCGTAAAAGAAAGAAGAGAGAGGGATATGGGTACGATAAACCAAGGAATAAGCTTGTACGATGAACCACAAAACATCATAAACCCTAATAGTAACCATCTGGGTTTCTTTCTCTCTTTCCCTAATCAAACATTATCTTCTTCTTCTTCTTCATCATCATCTCCTTCTCTTGCGTCTTCATTTCTGGTTCATCACTCCTTAAACTCCTTCCTTCAAAATAACCCTCCTTCATTTCTAACTCATCCTCAAGATCCCATCAATTCCATGGCCAATCTCCCAGAAACCCTAATCTCGATCTACTCATTATCCTCATCAAAGCAAAAGGATGCTCATGATGGTATTGTTAATCTTGATCATCATCGTCTCACCGGTGGTATATCATCCCAAAGGCCATCTTTAAATCAATGGTAAGTTACTTACGAAAATGATATATTAAATAAGTTAAAGTCTCAAAGGATCTATTCAAATTACAAAACCAAAACAAAAACAGAAAGAAATACTAATAGATTTCTAAAGGGTCTAAAAATAGATTCTCTACAACTACAACTTTATATGATTATATCTCAATATCCCTTTCCCGACAAAGATATTGATTTTCTTTTATGAGGTACTTAACTATCGCATATTCATCCTAGTACATAATTTTTAATTAGTTTGAGGTGCCATGCACTGATGCACACATGCCGCAGCTACTTACGTAAAACGCGTTGTGTTGATGTTATTTAGGGCAGGGAGTTGTCAAGCAGAATATGGTTACAGTAAGAAAAACAACCATGGAAGCGAGATTCATGTATATGATATTGATGACGATGTTGGTAATGGTGGTCGTATTAATGATGACGAGGATCATGATCAACATAGTGATACTCTTCGTCGTCATAAACGTAATGCGATGCCTGTAGGAGTAGGGTGTACTCTAAAGATGAAGAAGCTTAAGACAAGAAGAAAAGTAAGGGAGCCTCGGTTTTGCTTTAAGACGCTAAGTGATGTTGATGTATTAGATGATGGATATAGATGGAGAAAATATGGTCAGAAAGTTGTCAAAAACACTCAACATCCCAGGTATTTTGTTTCTCGTAGAGTCGTAGATTAATTTAATCAAAAACTAGTTTCGTTATAGATTCGAAATTGGTCTTCGCTTGGGGGTTAATGATGACTTATTCTAGGAACTTTACCGACTTAAATCAGAATTTATTTTTTCAAGTTTTTAACGATAGCTAATATGATGAGAAAATGTAGTCTCTGAAGAGTTTAGTTGTGTGAGCCATCTAAAGACTAAAAATTGCTTCAGCATTTTGCTAATGAATTGGAAATTATTAGTATCTTATTCTCTATTAATTATCAATTCTATGATAACAAAGACTACTGGCCCAGTGGGAATATTAGTAATCATACGATAAATCAAGAAAAGAAGACAACCGTTTGCAAAATAGACAAAAATAGGAGGATAAATGATTCATGTGGAAGCATTTGAGTATTATGTGAGACATATGGGGTTTCCTTAATATTCTCTCTCTCTCTCTCTCTCTCTCTCTCTCTCTCTCTCTCTCTCTCTCTCTCTCTCTCTCTCTCTCTCTCTCTCTCTCTCTCTCTCTTTGAAGTTGACATTTGAAGTTTACCAACAATGATTTGTTTGGGTAATTGGTATTGTTTCTTCATATTATATACTACTTTAGTTCATTTGTAAAGTTTTATCATGAGCTCGATCGGTAATAAAGTTCCATTTGACTCTCGGTATCTGTTTGATATAGCACTAGGTATACGGTTTCCCTTACACAAAAATATGTTCCTTTGAGATATATATATATAATATATGAATGTAATTTGATATATGAATCTTGATTTAGTTCACAATATGAAATCATTTTCTAGACTATCTTGGAATTAGTTAAACACTGGTTTTATGGTATAACACTGAGAAAGAAAACTAGCTTTTCTGATTATCAATAGATAGATGTATAATTGATGTGATGCATTTTTCATCAGAAATGATAAAATTAGGTCAACTAGTTAACTAATACGAGTATTATAATTTTCAAATGGCAGGAGCTATTACAGATGCACACAAGACAAGTGTAGGGTGAAGAAGAGAGTGGAGAGATTAGCAGATGATCCAAGGATGGTAATCACAACTTACGAAGGAAGACATCTTCATCCTCCTAATCATCTCGACGACGACTCTCTCTCCTTCTCTCACCACTCTCCTCTCTCCAACTTCTTCTGGTGATATTCTAATTTGTCTTGATTGCTTTAATTTTAAGTTAATAAACAATTCTGCCTCTAACTGATCATCCCTATATTAATCAATACCTTCATGAAAAGTAATAAGTAATAACTATATCTATATTCTCGTTTGGAAATAGGTACGTGGTTTTATATGTGTAATGTGTGTTGTGTGGTGGTGGTTAGGGTTTGTTTTTTGTAAGGTTAACAATGTACTATTTTACAATCTGAGGATTATGTATGTGGACATGTCGGGAGACGATTTCTTATTTTCTGTGGTGTGATTGGCAAAGTTTAAGACTTTATAGTTTGTATTGGTGAAATATATTAGCGGGGGATGCAGTATATGGTCGCATCAAACACACTCGAGCCCATTTATATGCAAAACAATCGCAAGTTCTAAATATAAGTGGACTGTTTTTATCCACTATAGTACGATGATTACTTGTACATATGGTTTTACAATTAACGAATAAACACATTCCTTTACTTTATTTCTTCTGCTAACAACTACCATAATTTGTTTTAGCAAAAAAAAAAACAACTACCATAATTTAGTAAAAAAAACACTCATACCATAACCTGGTTTATGTCCACGGTCACGCCCGTTGTTTTGCATCCTGTGTGTTTATGTTAATTTTAGACTTTTAGTGTATCTTTCTTTCGATATGAACCTAAACGTTAAGTGGAATCAAATGCAAGTATCTTTCTTTCTATATGAACCCATAACTTAAACATTAAACGTATGTTTGCAAACGTTAAACGTAAGTAAAATGTTCTTCTGCGAAAATTAGAAATTTGTTACGAAATTATATGTGCTATTTCTATGTGAATTACTTCTTCATGCCACGTCGCAATCTGTGCGTTAAAAATAACAGAGGAATTGCCCCAAAGGACAACTAAAGAAAGAAAAAAAACGAGAACAATATCTTCAGTTAATGGGCCTTAATTGTATTTTAATTGTTAACGGGGCAAAGCCAATACAGATGTATCTTATAGGCCCCAAAGAAATAGCGTACTGAACCTAAGCTTGCACGTGTATGGGCTTCTTATATCCTAATTCATAAGTCATAACGTAAGTCAACAAAAGTGCTGTATATTAGTGTGCATGGGTAAGAAGTGACAACTTAATAGGTTTTAGACCATCTCCAATGGTTAGAACCCATCATAGATTCTAATAGTTAATTTAATTGTAAAGTTTGTAATTTGTAAAGTTTAGAATTTCTTATAATTTGTCATGTCCAATGGTAAAACATTTTTAATTTTTTTAAGAGAAAAAAATAACAAAAAGAAAGAAATGCAAGAGAGAGCGAGAGACATCTTAAAAACCTCCACTGGAGGTGTTCTTAGATCGTAATATTATGGGCTTCTCATAGAACTTGCACGTGAGCGGCTCTATATCCAAAGATGAATCTCAAATAATAGTAACACGTTGATCAAACTTATATTACGAAACCTTAAGTCAAAACAAATTTTCTTTTACGAAACCGTACTACAAAAGAAAAGATAAACCGTTGTAAAAAAGATCAGAGACAAACAAACATTAAAAAGGTTAAAATCATAAGTTACGAGGACATGAAAAGTTGAGACCCGTTTGCTCCGCCGAGTCCGAGGGAGATCCCCACGTGAGTCCCTCGTGGACTGCACGTTCGCGCCCTCAGTTCAAGTACAATTGTTCAAATGAGAGTGGGAATTAAAAACGAGAAAGCTGAGCGAAGTTGCGAGGAGATGAAGTAGTTTATAATATTTGAAGTTTCACTAAACATTGACGAAATCTGAGCCAAAGCTTTTTGTTTCTTTGTCTCTTCGTCGTGAAAAGAAGGAAGATTCCAAGGTGAGATGAATCCACCGAGTTATTCTATTTGATTAATTTTTTTTTCTATTTGATTAAATTATCTTCTATTATTAAAATTTACATTTATTATATTTATTTTACATAATATATTCTATTCGTAGTTATAATTTGGCTTGAGCACGAGGATAAATATTGATAAACTAAATATGTTCGATGACAAAACAAAAATGTAACCCAACAATGAAAAGATAAGATAACATATATGATTAATTGATTATACAAGTTAAATATCGTATCTTCTTGAAACATTATAACGATGGTTAACGAGACTGACAGTTACTCGGTTAAAACAACTTTGACTGCTTTTCTTCATGTGAAATAACATCTTGCTTATAATAAATCACCGATAAAAAATCAGAAATTTTAGTTACAAATTGTTTAATTTTGTTTTACATTTTTTTCGCGATCAGACCTTTACATTAATCAATGTCGTTTTCATAAGTCTTAGCTGTATATACATGGTTTAGAGCTCACACGCGTGGAATAGAGCGGATTTGTCTCAATGTTTACGTACACAAGTTTTTATTTATGTATTTCTGTTTATCTAACTATTTTGTACGTTTTTACCAAAAAAAAAAAAAAAAACTATTTTGTACGTTTCTGTAGTTCGTACATCCTAAAATTTGAGAAGAAGCAATCGCACGTGCGTGGAGGTTTGTCCGTGAGATTGAAGCCTCGAGAAAAGAACAAAACCACGGTTAGATTGATTCAGATTCTCAATCCCATTATATACAGCTGTATATGTAGCCTATGGTATTTATTTTGTGGACTACGTACAACATTGCAATCCTCCACTTATTACGTACTACTTATAACAAAAAATATCAAAATGCATGGATCGTCTTACACTTGACCCATATATGTATATGTAAATATATGTACATGTAACATGTAGTTTTTTTAAGAAAGGTTTATGTACATGCAGATACACGCCAACGTTTTTTCAACATGAATGATTGATTTTTTTTTCTTGATCAAACTAAACTTGCATTAATCTTAAATATGTTTACACTCTAACAAAGGAGGATACAAAAAGACTATTGACAACCAAACAAACAACACCAATAACATAAGGGATAGAATGACAATACAAATCACAAAAAAGAGCCATATATGAAATCGTAACACAACAACATCATAAGCTTTTTAAAAAACCGCATCTAGTGTAACCAGTAAGACAACACACACTGCACCATACGCAGAAAAGAACATTCAATGAGAGGAAGAACGAAATTTGTTCATCTAATTCACTCCATATAAGAAAGAATATTAGAAAAGAAGAAAGATTCAAACAAGGGACAAGCAGGAAATCAAAACTCGTCACATCCATATTCATCATGATAAAGATAACAATAAGTTTCTCTTCTACTTGCCGCCAAGAAGAGAGATACACAAACATAACACCAACATCCGGAATGAAACTCGTAAGAGAACTGCATACTACAGACGCTCACGCCAAGACACGAGACGATATAAATGCTACTAGAGATCACAAAGGTAGAACCAAATGAGACTAAACCCATCAGTATATCATCAGCTAAGATCATAAACCTCAATTCGAACATCACCCATACAAATAGCTGGCTAAACTATTCTACAGTAGCAGTATAAGTGGAAAATAAAGTAGAAAATTAAACGATAGTAAAACATAGAATGATTTTGTAAATATGCAATTTTGCCAACTGCATAACTAGATGGAATCGTAAATTAAGTTCTAGTATCCTGTAACTTTAATTACCAACTTGATATGATAGGGAACAAAATTCTTCCACGGTTTTGCAAATCAATTATCTGTTTTCTCCTGTAACTATTACATTTCATGTAATTCTATCACTTTCAAGGTTACCACTCAGACATAATTTTGGTAAGTAGTGGCTGTTTGCATGGTGCCTATTCCTGTAATTAACTATGTGTCCTGATTTCTTGATTACAGACAAAGGACGATGAAAGTAGGAAACCCACGTACGTACCCAATAATTCCGCGTAACTCGGTAGTGTCACTGACAATGACAAGTTGGGAAAATAATTTATAAATTAATCAGGCACATGAAAATAATGTATTAAGAATATCTATTAGGATTTAGGAAGATAATAAATTAATTAAGAAAATTGTATGGATGAGAAAGAAACACACGTGGGGGGAGAGAGTCAGAGGGAGAGAGAGAGGAAGAGGTCCATTCGGCGGAGACAGGAAAGGGACGGCGACCCACGGCGGAGGGAGACGTTGTTAGGTTAGTATCCGACAAGAACAGCTTGCATGCACGGTGGCCCACGGGCTCCATACCCACCACCGTCGCTCGTGTTCACGCTTCATAGCTACTCATCTACTCATACTCTTATTTAATTAGTGATCTGGCAATTCTATAAGGTTTGATAACTTGGAAACAAAGGCGAAATATCATTTCCATGAGTTTTTGACACTTATTTTAAAAAATTCCATTTCTATGTACGTTGTTAGCTATCGAAGTTCTTATGCTTTAAACTAACAAACAATATTAGACTACTATTCGAGTTTAGTTCATTTTATTTAAACAGAGATGTTGTTATTGTTTATAACATACTTAAGTTATCAGTTTTAGTTTAAGTATATGAGTTAAATTTTGTGAAATCTTTAGTTTATGTAGACTTAGAGGATCAATAATGTTAAACTTGTGATTATTATTATTAGGCTATAGTATTTGAGACGTTTTGTTTGTTTGTATGTAATGTGACATTTGATGACTAAATTATAAACATGTAAAATAATAGACTTCTGCATGTTGTGAATATCATATACTTACTATATTCTTAATGATGCGTGTAAAGTAAGCTACAAATAACCCGGAGAAACCTTTCTTTTAAGTTACATTAAAAGTGTAAACACATGATTTGTTTTTAGTTTGGGTAGTAGTGAGAAAAGAAAAGGAAACAGTTGAAAAGGAAAGGAACACAGAATTCGAAGAGCGAGGGGAGTGAAGACAGTCCACGTAACTGGAAAGAGAGAGAGAGGAGCACATGAAACGCACGTTCCTTGTGTAAGATTTGTTGTGCTGATGTTGGTGCACTGTCAGAGAGACATGAAACCCAGACTTTGTTTTAATTTCAGGCGAAGCGAAGGTCCATTTCTCCAGCAAAAAAATAACAGTTTAAACGAAAAATATATTTATTTCGACAGAAGAAAATTAAAATAAATAGAGTTGCACTGAATAAGGCAGATAGAAATAATAAATATGGTACAACGGATCAATTCATCTATAATAACATTCAGGAAAGAAGAAGATAATAATAAACATTTTATATGAAAAACAGTACACCCAGGAAAAAGAAAAAGAAAAAAAAAGCCTCAGCTACTGTTTACATTCCCGTTCCCGTGCACGGTGAATTCCCCAAATTAATTCCGACAATAGTGAAATAATAGATCACGTGTAAAGATGATCGGTCGGAATTTAATACACAAAACCAATGTGGATTTTTCACGATGCATTTCATATTGTATTAAAATTATCACTCCAAGAATTCAGTGGAAATTTTCATAGAACTAAAAAACATAATCCACATCTAAAAAGAAAACTGTAGTTACAAAAAAACTGTATATTTACATATTCTTAACAAAGTTGCTACTCTTTTTTGTCCACCCCAAGTCCAAACGAACCAAACATCCGGTCTTATGTGTATAAATAACATAAATACATACATACATTTTAGAATACAGTAGAAAGATACAAAAAAGAATAGACCAAAGGAAAACTGGAGTGGACCCTTGGAGTTCAAAAGAATCTGGTTTGGTTATGTTCCTAAACTCTTCAGAATTTTCCTTCGGGAACTTCTTTAATACTCATATCAGTCATCTCTATTGTACTGAACCCTCCATCCTCTATTGATCCAATCGTCGACTGTGAATCTATCCCCGACTCCGCTTGTATCTCCTTAAACTTCGCCATGACTTGTATCATGGTCGGTCGCTTCCAAGCCCGATCATCCAAACAAGCCATTGCAACTTTTAGGTGCTGTATAAGTTCATTCTCTAGTGTTGGATCTTCCTTAATAATCTCTTGATCGAACACATCACTAACCCGCAGTTTCGCATGCTGTTTTACCCATCCAACAAGGTTATTATCTCCAAAATCCGGTGAATCGGTTGGTCGTTTACCCGTAAGCAGCTCTAGCAACACCACGCCGTAACTGTAAACGTCTCCTTTTGTTGAACACCTGAAGCTTTGGTAATATTCAGGAGGAACATAGCCTGGTGTTCCGGCTAATGTACTGACACTCAAATGCGTGTCCATCGCGCTCATCAGCCGCGCCATGCCGAAATCTGAAACCCTCGCTTCCAAGTTCTCGTCTAGCAGAACGTTGCTGGATTTCATATCTCTGTGGATGATATGAGGAATGCAGTTGTGGTGAAGAAATGCGAGTCCTCTAGCCGATCCAATGGCGATTTTTCGCCGCATGGACCAGTTAAGTTTCACGCCAGCTTTCTTTGGGTCGTGCAATACATCTTCCAAGCTCCCATACTTCATGAACTCGTACACGAGAAGCCGCTCTTCTCCGACTTTGCAGTAACCGAGAAGGGGAACAAGGTTCCTGTGTTTGATCTTCCCTATCGTCTCCATCTCCGCCATGAACTCTCTATCGCCTTGGCCACTAATCTGGATCAGTTTCTTGATAGCCACTGCGCTTCCATCTTTCAAAACCGCCTTGTAAACATCTCCGAACCCGCCTGAACCAATCATACTATCGTTGTGGAATCCATTCGTGGCCTGGAGAAGATCCGCAAAGGTGAGTTTCCGCAACGGCTTCTCGAAAGCTGCAAGGTTGATACTCAATGCTTCTTTTACACCAGTCATCTTCCAGTCCGTGTTGTAAGCGGTTCTATCGCCGGAGTTCCCATTCCCTTCCGCATACATCTCCAACGCCGCCTCTCTCTCCCTCCGTCTCTTCCTCATCTCTCTACCAAGAAGGATGAGCCCAAATATACATACAAACGAGAACAACAGCCCCATGGCCACGCTACCCGCAAGAGATGGCAGTTTCCTGCCGTGAGATCTTGAATGGTGAGCACCCCCGTCTCCATTTGCAGGACCACACTTTGGAAGCGGATAACCGCAGAGACCAGAGTTGTTCAAGAACTTGGCCGGTGGAAACGTCTCGAACTGACCCGTCTCAGGAATCGGTCCGGATAACAAATTGTTGGACAAATCAATCTCAGAAAGCATAGAGAGTTCTGACAAAGCCGTAGGGATCCTCCCGTCGAGCTTATTGCTCGAAAGATCAAGAATGTTCAACCCTCTAAGATCACCAACCTCGTCAGGGATCGAACCAGAGATAAAGTTATGACCCAAGTTGAGAATAAACAGATAGAGCATGGAACCAATCTCTTTCGGTATGTATCCAGACAACATGTTATAAGACATGTCGAGGAACATCATAGAGCCGTTGTTATGAAACGTAGGCGAAGTGTGACCGTTATAGACTCTAGTGAAATTACACGGGTTCCTCGTGGAAACCCGGTTAAGCTGCTCCGGTCTGATTCCTTGAAACTCAAGCAAGTTACCAGCTCCGTGACACTCTTTATTCATCCCATCGTTTTTGATGTAAGCGTACCTCTTCCCCGCTATGAAATTCGCAGCGATTTTCCCCGATTGTTTGAACATTTCCGCCGGAATCGTCCCGTTGAGTTTATTGGTGTTGAGATCGAGCCAGATTAGGCTCCGGCAGTCGCCGAGCTCAGCCGGAATGTTTCCTTGGAACGAGTTGTTGCTCAGCTTGAGGATGGCGAGATTCTCTAACCGCCCGATCCAGCGAGGAATCTGACCGGTTAACCGGTTATTCGAGAGTGATATCCAATTCAGGTTGGTGCAGTTGCTTAAACCGGAAGGGATTTCGCCGGTTAAGTCGTTGAAGTCGAGAATGAGAGTCTCCAAGGAGTTGACGTACATTAGCTCTTGAGGGATCTCACCTTCAAGCATATTCATCCATAGCTTCAGATCTCGGAGCTTAGACAGAGAGCCTAGGCTCGACGGGATCGCCCCGGAGAGGTAATTGAAGCTCAGGTGTAGCGATACGAGCTCCGAACAGTTGCTTAACGTCGGCGGAATCTTCCCGGTGAAGCCGTTGTTCTGAAGGTAAAGCTCCTGGAGCGTGTTCTTAGTGCTCCGGCAGAGATTCGGAAGAATCGTACCGGTGAATTTGTTGGAGCTGAGATCTAGCGTTAGCAGCGAAGCGGAAAGGTTCGTCAGAGATTCCGGTAACTCGCCGGAAAACTCGTTGAAAGAGAGATCGAGCACCTTGAGAGCACTCATCTTCAGTAGCGTATCCATCGGTAACTCGCCGGAGAAGTTGTTACTCGACAGCACGAGTGACTCCAGGAGGGAGCAAGAGCCGAAGGAAGGAGGAACCGTACCGTAGAAGTCGTTTCCGGAGAGATCGAGTCCGGTGAGTGTACCACACGCGCCGGAGAGAATCACCGGAATCTCGCCGGTGAATTTGTTCGCTGCTAGGGAGAGATACCGGAGGCTTTTGAGCGGCAGTGAAGGGATGGTTCCGGCGAAGAGATTGCCGGAGACGTTCAACGACCTGAGGTCTGTGCAGGAGGAGATGGCACGGGAGAAATCGCCGGATAATTTGTTCCCGGAGATGTCGAGATGACGCAGAGCCGAGCAGTCTCCGAGAGATGGAATCCCGGTGGAGAAATTGTTCGAGGAAACATCGAGAAACTCGAGATTCACGCAGCGTGAGACATCAACGTCTCCGCTGATTTTGTTTCCGCTGATCGCAAAGTGCTTCAACGCTTCACAGCCGTCGGAGAGAGCCCAACCGACGACGTTATCACCTGAGAGCGAGTTCGCGGAGAGATCAAGAACTTCTAAGCTGCTGAGCTTCATCCCACCTGAGATTTTCGCGGGAAAATCGAGGGTGTTGGAGGAGACGTTGAGATATTTCAGACCGGTGCATGAACCGAGGCTTGACAAAGTAGTCACAGGACCGGAGATAGAGTTCTGAGATAGATCCAAGGTGGTGAGAGAAGGAGAGCACTTGAAGGTAGTGATGGAGCCGTTGATGTGGGAGTCTGAGAGAGACAGAGACTCTAATCCGGTGAGGGACAAGAGAGACGAAGCCACGGCGCTGAATCCGACGTTGAGAGGCTTGGAGCTGAGATCAATCGAAGTAACCTTGTCGTCTCTGCAAGTCACGCCGTCGTATGTACACGGGTTCTTGTTGGGAGACCAATCTGGGAGCAGGTTCTTGTCGGGAAGAACGTTTTTGAAGCTGATAAGCTGGTGAATTTCTCTGTACAAGGACTGAGAAGCTGAAGAAGCTTGAAGGGAAAGAGAAAATAAGGAGATGAGAGTGGTTACAGAAAGAAAGACGCTTAGAAAAGTCTTCATTCTAGAGATAAGATGGATGGAGAGTGAATCTAGGGTTTTGGTTTCACCATTAGAGAGGAAATGAAAGCTTTGGAGAGAGATTTAGAAGAGAGAAGAGAGTCAAAAGACGGAAGAAGGAAGATGGAAGAAGGTATATAAGGCAAGAGTGGTCACAGCTGTGGACTCACATGGCATGTTACCTCTTCTTCTGATTATTACTTCAAAATATTAATTTCAGTTTCGATAACAGATACAAACAAATAATACTACTTTTAATTATTGTATGTGTTTAAAACTATGAAAATAATAATTAATGCAAGAGGATACAATGAAATTAATAAAATAATGACATTACCAAATCCTTAATCTTTAAAGCAATTTTTAAAATGGATAAAGAAATGATGTTATTTGTGTCAGTACATGAGAGAAGTTTAATTAACGCGAGATTAGGGGATGGGATCAGCTCCTCCACAAGCTATAATCTTATCTTTAGACTTTTTCAACTATTTCTCAATATTCTATCTCAATCACCTTTAGCTTGTCTTACCAAAAAAATAGATGTGTCTATTCTGATATCCTCATTTATGGAATAGTGGTTAAGTAAATCAGTAAAACTGGAACGTAATATAAGGATCGAAATCTTTTTGTCATGATAATCATAGTATAATGTGTTAATGTATTGAATGTGATAGGGAGAAAAAGGTATGATGTTAAGGTAATTATGTTAGTAGTTTACATGAATTTCGCACCAACCACACAAACCTTTGAAATTAGCACCCGACTATTGTTCACTCGCACTTGTGCCTGAAACAAAGAAAAGTTGGAGGAGAGATTGTCTCTCTAGCTTTTTACAAAAGAAAAAGAAAGAAAAAAACGAGCGTACGTGTGATCGACGATTGGGACATGAGTGTCAATTAGTGGCTTTTCTTTTAGTAATATCAATTATTAATTTTGTTATAATTATGCCTTCGCTAATTCTTTTCTCATTAATACTATCATCAGGGGTCTTTGCTAATCCTTTTCTCACTAGTTGGCTAACCTCTCGTACTTTTACGTTAGATCTCTTTCGGTTTCTGTGGCACTTCGGATAGACCAAACTTTTGTCAAGGCCTTTTCTATTATATTAGTTTTTTTAAATTATATTAGTATTACTATCACTTTAATATTAAAGATAAAACTGGTGCATGGAAACTGGTCAGTGTTTTCTAGTTTGAACCAATCTCACTTCGCCACCTAAATAAAGAAGAAAATTAAGGAGAATAACATTTTTGTAACTCTTTTTGGAAGGTTTGTGTAAGTACAATGAACGAAAAAAACGCCTTGATCTAAATATTATATTGGTACAAGTAACCTTTTACACGAACTGAAATGAAAAGTGTGTAGCGATGTATTTATTATGTATATATCTCATAATATAACATTGTATTCTATAATGTCATCATAATTAAGCAAAACGCCAAGAAGGCAATTAGGCAATGACTCTAACTTCATAAATAGGCGAAACTGTCCTCCTCTCACTGGTTAAGCGTTCGTGTGGCGGAACCCCCACGCTCTCCCTTCGCCAGTTATCAACACGCGATAACAAACCGGCATCGTTTAGGTGTACAGCGCAGCGCTCATGGAGACGAGGTTGATTGGTAGAGAGTAGTGTACCTATCTAAAGTGTGACTAACACAGACGTTCGTAAATGTTTGCAATACTGTACGAGATGGACCCCGAATGGTCTGAATCCAATCCCAGCCATTGATCTCATCTCAACGGGTCAAAAATCAACCTGGTAAATAAATGTTGATTTGCTTTTATTTATTCTTCTTCTTCGGTAAATCTAACCGTACATGTTAGGATCTAGCAGTAAATCTAGTAAAGAAGTTGCTCTTTCTCAACGCAAATACGAAAATGACCTTGGATTATTACTGACAATCTGTGGGACCAGGGTGTAAAAGTCATTGGAGTTGAGCTTCAGGAGTTATTTACCACACACCAAAAGCCTTTCTTGTTCTGTTCTTTTTTGCCCTTTTCACTGACAAAATGCGTCTCTTTTTTGTTACTACTGTACTGACCCACATGAGGATAGTGCATGGGACCCATTTGACGATATTTTTTCCTTAATAGGCCCTACCTTTGATGGGCTTTCCATCTATTTCTTTACTTGATTATTTTTGTCTGCTGAAGAGAAAGGAGAGACTCACACACTAATTATAACAAATCAATAAATAAATTTGGAATAGTTATCGTTTATCACAACAGATGATCAGCGTTGTAGGTATGCAAAAGTAGACGTGCTTATGTATAGGTTGTTGACGCCGCGTAGTTTCGCACGTTGATATGCCGTCTTTTGACCATCTCACTCTCTCCCAACTCCTGGTTTAATTACAAAATATAGTCCGGAAAAAATGAGAGAACAAATAACCAAAACCCAAATCCCAAATCCTGATAATTGTCTGAGAGAGAGCTAATGAGTGGTGGTTGATTCGTAACAACAATAATGAGAAATAATGCAAAGTTATGAGCTGATTTAATGGAGGTGGAAAATAATATGGTGACTTTATGCGGCCATCTCCATATCTTTACCTTTTTTTTCTCTATTTTCCTTAGTTTTTCTTTGGATGAAATGTGAAATTTATTGATCAAGTAGAAAAAATAGACATTTACAAAGCCTAAAAAGAAACTTTAACCTATAGCTTATACAAAAATATAACTACGATGACTTGCGTCCAATAATATAAAATAAAGGAAAAGTAGTAAAATATTTATGAAATGGATAATAATTTATGAAATGCAACTTTGCTAGCTTATAGGATATATTATGTTTTCATTAGTGATTTTCTACAAATTATTAAAATAATATGAGTCATACTTTGATGTAAATTATCTAATTGTATTAATCTCCCGAAAACAGTATAGTGATTAATTATAATGTTTGGTTTTCATATTTATTATATATGGTAGATGCGTGAAGTTTAGTAATATTATTATTATTATAATAAAGTGATGAATAATTACGGGATAGTTTAAAGTTAGAATTCGAGAAATCAAATGCCTCTGAACCTTTTTTCCTTTTTTGTTAAAGAAATATCTATATATTCGACATAATATATATATATATATATGTGACATATAATTTCAGTAAAACAAACCATGAACAATGCGTGAGTATTGGTGAACCATATAATATATTTTTTTGTCAAAACTTTCATAAAATAACATATAGCCAACAAAACTCATAAAATAATATATATGTACACATTGATGATATGCGTAAAGATGGTAAACTATAACAGCGTTTCCCCTCCCCAGAGTGCAATCTCGATACATCATATGCAGTTGTATTTGGACCAAGCTATAAAATTATTGATCAATCATTATGATACATAACTTATAATGAAATTCGCCGTACAAGCACAATTACAATATTGTAACTGTCTCTCATGATATGATTATAAATTAATTAACATCACAAACTTTTGACCACCAAACTTAATCTAAATAGCTGGCTTAAATACAAAAGCATATAAAACTATTGAAAAACATGTGTACAAAACATTGACTTAAAAACTGACACCAATATAACATGAAACTAATCGAGTTGTTCCAACCGTCTGTAGAACATGCGGTGTTCTATAACCTATTTCAAATATGGTGTACGTGTTGCTAATAATTTTCCAAATCCTTATTTTCTCTAGTTAAGCCAATCGTATTAATCAAATTCCTACAGTTACGCACTACTTCCTTTGTTTTACATTTTTAGAAGTTTTTAAATAGCAATTTTGTATTTTACTATTGTACAACCCCACGAAGGTTCACGTTTTATGTCTAACAAGGCAGCGATGCATTAAACGAACTATACAGTAGTTGAAATAAGCATATTAATTCAATCATTTTCATTTTTTCTTTCTGCTGGATATGTCGTTTGGCCATTGCTACGTGGAGCTATTAAATATAATAAATAAATTTAAATTTAAATATTAATATTATTTTTCGTTTTGAATGAATACTTGCTGTACTTGGAAAATTGAAAGTTTTTTAGTCAATAGGGTGTCCTTTCAAATAAATTTTAATTAATTTTTGAGCTGTTTCCAGCAAAAACATCTATCTAACACCTAATCGCCGTTACGCCAGAATTTTGTATCAGGATCCCAACCTGCTACGGTATCAAATGTACTTCCGGGTCATCGAATAGTACGTTCAAAGACATTTAAATAAAGATAATCTGCGTCGTTATACTTCAACTCCAAGAAACATATACGTCGAGTTGTGCTGAGTTATTATAAATATCCATCCAAATAATGTTAGCTCAATAAGGTTGACTTTTGTTATATGTGTGTGTGTGTGTTTATATCAAGAATTGTTATTTTCTTATCAAAACATTATTAAACGGTAACTATTGAATTTTCAGGTTTGATGTTAAAAATTTATGTTTTATAATTAGTAGATATTTGTGTAAGAGCATTTCCAATGTAAAACTCTATTTTTCCTTCAAAATAGAGTAAAAGTAAAAATGAAGTAAAATTATTCTAATTCTATTTCATTTTTCACTTTATAATGGAGTGATGAACAAACAAAAAATAGATTACTCCATTTATGGAGAAAATTTCATTATGGAGTGAGATATGAAGTTGGGTTGGAGCATTATTTATTTCATATTCATTTTTACTCTATTTTAAAGGAAAAAATAAAATAGGGATGGAAATGCCCTAAGTACTGAATTTAGTTACCTATATCGGATGAAGTTCAACTATTTATCTATTTTAAATTCAATTAGTTTTTGTTTCTTTAATTGTAGAAACAGACTCAGTTTTCTTCTCATTTAGTAGGAAAAGGAGAAAATTCGTGTGGGCTTCCATCCATTAACGGGAATGGAGTATTATTTTTCCACAAAGAAAAATAAGCGTCATACACATTTTGTCCTTCGGACAATCAAACGTCAAATAACAAACGACCTGAGCATTGCACGTGTATATCTCCCCTCCCTTTATTATCCCGTCGGTCATAGTCTTAAAAGAATTTAAGAGACGTCGAAGGAGAGTATTATTTAAAAAACTTACAATCCGGCGATTAATGGGTTACTACATGTGCTTGAAAAAGAATAATTATCTTCAATAAACTTTGTATTTATACGGTTAATGACATTTCTAATAAGATTACGTAAACACCATGCTATCTGAAACAATAAATGTAAACAAGAGCATAAACAATTTAATAATTCCATTCATTTTGAGTGCATGGATTTTATTCGTACGAAAATTCATTGAACAAAAAAAAAATATTCACGTTACAAAAGAAAATTCATTAAGGTAAAAATAAAATTAAGATTTTATTATCAGTCGTATAGATGATGTTTCTTTTGGGAGAATTAAGCAAAAAATTCAATATGCAAAGGCCAAAAAAGGATTAAACAACAACAAAAAAGATCTGTAAGGAAAAGAAAAATATAGTTTATGGAAAATTAAATAATTTAAACCCCTTTGTTTGTAAAGACCCCATTTGATACTCTCTAGCTGTTGTGTATCTGAGTTTCTTGTTTTTGTTTCTATGTCAATGCCGATCACTTGTTTCTTATTAGACCTTTTCATCAGACTCGGCAGTTTCAGATAAACTACTGAGTTTATGTGCCTTGGTAATGGGAATAGAGAGGCTACGACGCTCTTTACCGCCAGGTTTAGAAGATGCATTACCGTACCATATCATACCGAGGATGGCAATGAGCATTCCAAGTACCACTTGCATGTTTAAGCCTTCTTTACCGAAGAAAGTGAATCCCAAAACCAAAACCAGGATCGTCTTCATGTGACCAAGTACTTGGAAAGACACCGCCGTGAATCTTCCGATACAAATGAATTGGCTGAGATTCGTCCCGACCGCGATACTGCACGAGAGTATTAGGAAGAACTGCCCAAACAACAACAAAACTGAATTAAAAAGCGAGTTCAAAATGCCTATTTGGAATCATACAAGACTTTGTAAAGAACCAGATGAGGGACACTTTACCAGAGAAACAAATGAAAAGTTGAAAGCATCAACTCTTTGGTTAGTCAACCAGTAGTCTAGAAATGGTCCAACCAACAACAAGGATGCAGCTTGCACTGGAGCCGTATGAGCCAGCAGATTGAAAGAGCCAAGCGAATATTTCCGCTGTAGATGATGTACATACTGCAAAAAAAAGTAACAGTTATTTAGAAAAGAGATTTGAGCATGCTTAAGGCTATAAGGATATAAAAACAATTACGTATTGCTGAAGGGCGGTGCTCCAGACAGCAATGGCTGCAGCGAGGAACCCGTTGAGGTTGACACTAACATCGGTAACAGTACAGACGGCAACACCAGCAAGAACTAACAAAATGCTGAGCTTCGTATCTCTCGAGTACCTGACCTTGTCAAGAACAACTTCTAGAAGACAAGAGACAGGGATCATACTCAGCTTGGCGATCTGGTAGAAGCCAACAGAGTTCCACATGAGGCTGACGTTCATGCCAACGATAGAGAAGTTAGCGAACAGAACGAACTTGAGAAGATCGGGCCAGGGAAGCTGAGAAGGTTGGATGTAACCGAGCCACGTCAAGAAAGTAGTCAGCAGTGTGGTTGTTCCGAAGTGCAAACCGGTTAACGTCGTAGCTGTGTGAGTGTCAAAAGCAGATATTAAAAATCAGTTTTAAAAACAAAGTCAACGACACTGTTGACTATGGATGAGTTGATAAAGAGAGAGACCGAAACTAAAGCCGTAAGTGGCCATCAAGGCTTTGTTAACGAGGATGATCCCAACGGAAGTAACGACATTGAAGAGCCATGATGCAATGTCCAAAGCTGCTTTTTGATCCGTCTTGCTTGTTCCACCCATCTCTTTATTTATTTAGATCTCTGCAAACAAATCAAAAGTAGATCTCAGTTTAGCAGTTTTCTAGATCCATTTTCATTATCACAATTACACGATTTAGATCTAGAAAAAAGCAGAAACGATCTAATGAGTTTCCGTTGTCACAAAGCTCTTAACTATAAAAAAATTTAAATCAGATCCAATATTTATACTCATGACAAAAAGGATTTGCACATTTTCTAGCGAATTCTTCTAATTAAGAAACAATCCAGAGAATGTGTGAAGTAGCATATAATCAGAACGAACAAATCAAAACAATTTAAAAAAGGGTTTAAGAAGTGAAGCTGATTCTTCACGAGAGATAGAATGTAATTGGTACCAGATAACGGAGAGGAATGAGCACGGCGGTTGATGTTACTGCCGCGGCGGAGGAAGACGATGAATTCAAGTAAGGGGGAGGGTGAAGCGATTTTATTATTATTTTCTCTCTTCCGTTATTTTTTATTTTCAGTTATGGACTTCCCTGCCCATGAGAGAGTCTTCTTCCTGGCGTGCGTTTAAGAGTGTGAGAAGGAAGGAGAGAAACTATCTTTTTCTCTTTTCAAATATTATTTTTTTATTTTTCCTCACTTTCTTCACTAACAAAAACAAAAACTATTAGTTATACTATTTATTTGTTATCACACTTTAATAAACCTAATATTCACGAATGGTTAGAGTTAATGCCTCAGTTTATTTACTTATGAATTAAATACCTTAACAAAAAAAAAAGTTAAATAACTTAACAATCCACTTCTGAGGAGTAGTGTGAGGCACACCTAAGCCTGGATCTAAGGAAGGGGACATCACATGTCAATAAATTAACATGTAATCTGACTTACTTTTCTTTTGTTTAATTTAGTTTAAATCTATAGAATGTGGGCTTATTAATGTAGATTTAACCTTGTGTGTGTTCGTGACTGCGTGTATTACCCACCCGTGGAATATTCTCGCTTAGCTAGGTAACGTCTTTGAATATGTAAGAAAACATAAAATGAAAAAGTGGTAAACGAGTAGATCAGGAGGGATGGAAGTGGAACTAAAAAAGGCGTGACCAATTTTCTAATCGACAAAATGGACAATCATGAATGTAGTAGCGAGGGGACAAGCCAGAAAAAAAGACACAGGTTCCGTTCGGTTAAACATCCAAAACGACTTGACTTTTCTTGTGAGTCACTACTGCTACAATTTTTGTATGATAAAAATTGCGTTGCTCCGTTAAGTATCTCAGTCTTATTGTCGTTATTCTTTGCTTTTCGCGTGAACTGTTTTCCTTTTCATGGTTATGTTTCCAGGCGATAATGTCATAGATTCAATAGTACAAGCTTTTTATACGACTTTACACAGATTTTCAATCGCAACAGGATATATAATAGAGTGGGTGCTTTGTGATAAAACATATTGGAGCACAAGCTTTAGTCAGCTAAACTATGTTTGGTCGACAAAAGAAACCATGGATTGATTGATCATTGAAAAAACTTGAACTGATTTGTAACCAAGCATTCCTATTGAATAAATCATATAAAAACAAAAGCCTTGACTATGAATATGATTTTTGAAAATGACTTGTTATTGATACTTGTCAAAAATCAATACGAGGGAGCAAAGGAGAGAGAGAAAGAAATGACATAAAAGAGAGTTTAAAACAAAACCTTACATTATGGCGAAAGAAACTCATATGTGTACGTTGCCATATCTTCAATTGTTGTTGTTCACACCCTTTATTTTCCTTCGTAGTACGTCAAAGTGTGAAGCAGCACATTTATGTGTCACTAAAAAATACATATGGACTGAGCTCCACGCATTAAGGCCCATATACACAAGAATGTGGGCTTCGCCCCTGAGAGAGAGGAGGGAGAATTTGATTTCCAAACTATTATTAACTACTAGATCGCATCTCTGCTGCTCTCGGAGACAGTAGTCTGATTTAAATCGTCTGACATGGACATGTACAATCAGCAGCCGTATGCATAGAACATAATAAAAACAGTTTATTTTTCCTTAACTGTAATAGATTCATGACTATTTTTGTTTTAAAAGGAGAAGAAAATTGAAGATTGATTTAGACCAACAATTTTTTCACATAGATGTTTAACAAAGCTTAAGCATTAATTATTTGAAGCTAAAAAATCACAATTGACTAACAATTTCAGTAATGGCATGGCCACTGGCCAGTGAATTTTATTACCAAAGTATAGTATACAACAACATCAAAGTGATACTAATACAATTTTATTAGTACAAAAATTAATGTTGTTTTAGAACAGAAAAGTCGTTTCCAATACAAGAAACCATGACTGCCCCAATAGCTTGGAAAAAATATCCAGAACACCTGCATAATTAAAAACAAGACACAGTAACAAAACCAGACAAATAGAAGAAAAGACAGAATAAAAAGATCTCAGACATCCAAGGAAGGATAGGAGCTGCATCAACTCTCAAGCCCGGCGAAAGGCGAAAGCTTTAGGCGGCCACTGCGAATGTTTTGAGAAACAAGCCTTAAGTTTATCATCATTGATCTTTCATTAACAAATACACAACACTTCAAATAATTCAATATATGGATTGGTTTCAGACATCCAAGGAAGGAAGGATAAAAAGCAGCATAAGCTCTCAAGCCTGGCGAAAGGCGAAAGCTTTAGGCGGCCACTGCGAATGTTTTGAGAAACAAGCCTTAAGATTAATCCTCATCAACCGATCACAAACAACAAAGATGGTATGATTTAAACAATTTAAAACAAACAATCTTTTAACTGGTCTCAGACATCCAAGGAAGGATAAAAACATCATAAGCTCTCAAGCCCGGCGAAAGGCGAAAGCCTTAGACGGCCACTGCGAATGTTTTGAGAAACAAGCCTTAACGTCAATCATCATCGACCAAAAAGTCAAACCAAAACAAAGAGTCCACACAGATATATCCCATCATGAAATGATCAGCAAGAAACCAATTGAGACTGCTGACAAAGTGAAACCAATCCTATTAGCTCAAAGAAATCAAATTCAGCTAAAACAGAAATCAAAAAACCAAAGTCCAAATCCTATATAGTAAATAAAAGAAACGAAGCTAATAATAAATATAAAGGTTTCAGACATCCAAGGAAGGAAGGATAAAAAGCAGCATAAACTCTCAAGCCTGGCGAAAGGCGAAAGCTCTTAGGCGGCCACTGCGAATGTTTTGAGAAACAAGCCTTTCCAATTATCATCATCAACCCTTTATTACCAACAACACAACAGAGCACAAGATTCAATCGAATGAAACAACAGAGTATACGAAAACACTCGAATTAGTGGTTTTAGGATGGTTTCGAGGCGATAAACAGGATGACGTATTTATATACACAGAGAGGAGGCGTACGGTACATAAATATTAGGGTTTTCGTTTTAACGAACAATCTAGATGCTTGATAGTAATAATGGGCTTTGTCTATTTGAATAAAGCCCATATTACGCTGAAGCTAGACTACTACACCATACAAATCAACAAAACAAAAGAAAGGGAAACTGTTTGTGTTTCAACTTCCATAAGAGAGACACACCTCACGGCATTCTGTTAAGACGAGCAGTGTGAAGTTTTGAGTGTAGGCCGTCGTTACCTCTTTTCCAAGTGTATAAGTGTAAGGAAAACCAATGGTTGAGTCTATAGAGACTACCATAAATATAACTTCAATAACTGTTTTTGAGGTACACGGTTCAAAACATATTCATTAATTATTCCCAAGTAGCTGGCTGGTTCATGCAGTCTGTATTGGTGCTACTAGAAAGCGATTTTATGGTTTCTTTCTTTGAAATCATATCCCTGAGAGCACCTAGCCGAATCCCAACGTCCAACGGAATTGCATACCACATGTCAGTCAGGTTGAGGAATACCCTAAATAATCATCCCATGCACCCACCAACCAAGCGGCTAGTAGCAAGAGTCTTATGACAATGTTGAACATGCACAAAAAGTGGCTTATAAGATGAGAAACATACCTTACGTACTCACATGACTTCCTTTGTAATCATATGTACATTCCTCGGTGGAAAGAGTGCATGGTAGTATATGGTTTCTATTATGTCTTTGTTCAGTTGCTGACTCTGAGATTTATGGCAAAAACCTAATCAGATTCAGACCAGAGTACAAAGCTACTTTTAGAGCTTGATTAATTGCGTGGAAAGTTTACCTCAGACTTTAAACAATGGTGTTACGTTATTTATATGATTTTTAATCATGGCTATACAGTGACCACGTCTTAAATAACATCTGAAATTACTCACGGCTATATATTAATGTTATTTTTGAATCAAATTTATAACAATTCCATTGATCAATACTAGAAAAGGAGGAATTTGTCAAACAAGTTATTACTAGCATTTCTTTCTTTCTTTCTTCCAGCACCTTCTATACAGGTTCAGCGCTAGTTAATGGATTATATTAGATACAAAAACATGGAAAACGATAATAATAATAATTAATATTCAAACGACACACGCTTTTAAACAAGAGGTCATTACAACGTAATTAGCCATCATCACCTGCGACTAGATCAACTCGTCCGTCGTCATCTCCTTCGTTGCCCTGTAAAGACTCGCAAGAGACCGAAACTTTTTCTTCTTATACCTCCTCCTTATTATGTTCGTCTCCGTGATTGCCTTCACAAAACATTGAGCGTCTGTAGCATTGTTATTCATCGTCGTACGTACAACGCCGTCGTTTTGCACCTCATCACTAATAACATCGCTGTGTCTCTTCCTATGGAATCCGCCTTCACAACCGCTAACGCTCAAGCCTGTACCGCTGCTACAGCTCAACGTATCATCCTCGCTCAATTGCACTAGCTGCTCCGCTGCTTCCATCTCCGTCTCCGAAAAATCAATCACCTCCATTTTTTGATCGATCAAATTGATCTCGTCTCCGTTTTGACACCACTCTGATCACTCACGTTTTACGTGTCTCGTTGTTGTTTTGTTTTGTCTGGTATTGTATTGTCGTCTTTTATATAAGAAAAGAAAAAAAGGGAAAACTAATAAACTATGAAGAACAAAAAATGGAAATTTTAGCCAAAAAGAAAAAAGGAAACTACAATAATGTCGGTTTGCGTCATGGTTGTTCCTCTGCAACTGCATTAATTTTAATCAGTTAATCCTGAACCGTCCAATGTAATGACCGACTTCAAGATTTTTTAAAAAGTTGTTTGATCCAACGACTACCGTGTATCTCTCTGTTAACTTCTCTGATGAGGTTTACTAAAAATTTCCTTTTTTTACTATATTTCCTTGTTGACAAAAAAAAAAATACTATATTTCCTTTTTTGCAAGAGAGATACAGATACGTTTGCCTTCAATTATACGATTTGATTGGGCCCACGCAAAGCCATTCCTAAATAGATATGGAATTAACACGTCTTGGGGCCCTTTTGCTTCGTTCCACGTGTTCTCATCTCATACGTTCTGTGACATGCGGTAGCATCGCAGCCATTCGATTCGATCTAAGTAAATCATACAAAATTAACTTTTTTTTTTTTTTTTCCATCTAAAGTTTATTAAAAGGATAAGGTCCAAAAGACCAAGCCCAAAACGTAAACACAGATGCAACTAAAAAGCCCAAACACATTAGGGCTACCCAAACCGTAAACCTATTGGGCCCTAAGCCCATCGATCTAACCCCCTCTTCCTTCCCGCGAGAAGCGCGAAGAGAACACGTGTCGTAATCCTCCCTGCGAGGGACACGCGTCACCAGGCCGCCACCTCTTGACCACGTCACGAAACCGTTCATCGGCATGCAAACTCCGTCGCCGCAATAATCAGACCACCACCGGAAGAGTACAACAGCTTCCGCCGAGATCAGAACAAAAGCGCAACCCAACTCTATCTTGGAGCCCAAAACCGATGAAGACCTATAGAACTCAAACACCATTGATCCATGCTTTGAAGAACAACGACAATCATCTTCGATCGATCCGAAATTCTATACAGAATTTCAGATCGAGAGTCGATTGGACAGTGGAAGAACAAAAGCGTAGATCGAGAACTTATTACCGGATCAAACCGGAGAGGAGCCGGCGAAAGAACAGTGCTATCAGAGCCACCGCTTTCCCGGAGACGAGAGCCGGCGAAATCGGTGCTATCAGAGCCACCGTTCCCCGGAAACAAAAGCTGACGATAGTGGTATAAAGAGGAACACCACTTCTCAGAATCACCCTTACAAACCGGATGTGAGACTGTTAGAACTCCGGTAGAGATCTCTTCTCAATCCTTCATCTGTGTCAAATTTAGAGAGAGGACAGAGCAAAAAAGAGAGAGAGACCCGCAGTTATTTATTCCCACAAGAAATGTGGACTCTATTTAGTGTTTAGAGCTATGTTACATGGAAACAGAAGCGGATACGTGGAAGCGGAAGCGTAAAGAAGCGCAGAAGCGAGATTTTTTAAAATATTAGGAAGCGGGTACGTGTTGGAAGCGTATATCCATATATAAATAATATATATATATATAAATATATATATATATATATATATATATATATATATATATATATATATATATATATATATATATAATATATATATATATGTAAAAAATTTTAAAAAATAGGACTAAAAATTATATGATTTAAATTTGAAATACAACATTTATTTATTTATAATAATTTTGAAATGATTTTATATTAAAACTGTAAAAATACACATAAATTATGTTTACAGAAAATATTATATTAATTATTTTTAATACTTTATAACTAATTGACACAATATGTTTCAATATGTGCTATATCTTTGATAAAAAAATCTCAATGCATAAAGATAATTTATAGTATTATTTTTGATATTTGTATATTTATAACTCAATATTCATTACTATTAATTTTTTTATTTTATATAGATTAAAACTATGGTTTTATATTTTATTGATATACATTGTATTTTTTTTAAACGGAAGCGTGATTCCAAAACGGAATCATAAGCTTCCAACAGGTTTTTAAAGAGAATATTTTAGAAACGTTTTGGAAGCGAGATTCCGCAAGTTTCCACAAGGTTCTGATTCCGATTCCGATTCCGAAGCGGGAAGCAGACGTCCGATGAAGCTTCCGTGCAACGTAGGTTTAGAGCGTGAGTCATACAAAATTAACTCATTACAAGTTTTTTTTAACTTCTTTCTTTATTTCACCATAAAGTCTACATGTTCTCCCCCTCCTATTCAAGAGCCAATTAATTTTTGTAATGTCATGATCAGATATCCTATCTATTTTTAAAATTGAAGAGAACATGTATAATTAATCAATCTACTACTAATGTGCAATAAAAAGTGAAAAACAAATGAGCATTAAATCTGAAAAACACTAATATCCATTATTAACATAAGTGTTTGACTCATTGTCTTATTATACAGTAACTAAAAAAAGAACATGTAAAAGAAAGAAAAGCAAACAACTCTATCTGTATAAACATTAGTAGTATACCTTAAAATAATTAATACTGCACATCTTTGTATCTACAACACACTTGCACCAAAACAACCACAACCACCACCAAAAGAGTACACGTCATCGTCACACTAGCTTCCAAAGCTCCAACAACACAACCTCCTTTCCTCTTTCTTAATTCTCTTTGAATCTTCACCATGATGAACAAGTCTGATGTCCTGCTTTCTTACTACATAGACTAGTTTCCACAGCTCAGTCTACAGATCTCCAGCACCGGTCCACCTTTCGCCACAAACGGATTAACTCTAACCCACAAGAGCGTCAAGATGGAAGCAAGAAGAATGGACCAAACCACAATAATCGTAGGCATCCTATCTTGCTTCCCAAGCATACCCTTGAGGAACGGGTACAAGTGAACAATGACCCATAGAGCGAAGAATAGTCTCCCAAAGAGAGGTCCCCAAGAGTCATAACCATTGCTAATTGCATCCGAAACACCAACAATAACTCCGATGATGTTTATGATCAGAAGCGTCGTCGGAGGAATCAACAGAGTCGTCCATTTGAAGATGTAAAGCTCAGAGAAAGCTCCATCGTCTGCCGCTTTTGACGTGACCGTGAAGTTAGTATCAACTCCAGCTAGAACTTTGAGCAAGCCTTGAAAGAGAGCAAACAGATGCGAAGAGGCTCCTCCTATCACCCAAAACTGCTCGTTTCTCCACCAGTCGTCTATCCCCACGCCTCCCCATTGCATCTCGAGGATCCCAGTTACTGCTATGGACATGAACATGAGCATGAAGAGGATCCCCGCGTAGTTGCTTATCTCGGGGACGATGAATTTTCCAGTGAGAAGACAGACAGCTGGGAGAGAGCAGTAGACGATGAGGGGAAGTGAAGTCCATGGGTAGACAACAGAGTTGATGTAAGAGAATCTCTCCAACCATTTTAAACCGCCACCGTAACCATACCATATGGGACAATGTCTGCTCAAGAAAATCTCCACAGAGCCAAGAGCCCAACGTAGGACTTGATGAAGACGATCAGACAAGTTAATTGGAGCTGATCCTTTGAAGGCTGGACGCTTTGGCATACAGTAGACAGATCTCCACCCATGGCAATGCATCTTGAAACCGGTTAAGATATCTTCAGTAACCGATCCATAAATCCACCCAATCTGCATGCAGTAGAATAAGATTACAAGAACTTTTGTAGTTTTGTTAAATGCTCTGAAAAAAAACTTTGTAATGAGTTTTATTTTAACCTCTTTGCCCCATTCGGTTTTGTCTTCGTATCCGCAGCTAATGACTTGAATGGCTTCTCTCAACAAACACGCGGGGCTTGCGTTACGAGGAACTCCACCTTCTTGCATAACAGCAGAAGCAACGAAAACCGGAGATTGTCCAAACTTCTTCTCCAGTTTCATTTGGTTTGCTTCAGATCTCTTCCCAACGTTTGACACTAATTAACAATCGAAAGCAGCTTATTTAGTCTACAGTCTTTCAACCAAACAGGAAACGTGTTTTTTTTTTCTTTTTACCTGCAACGATGGCACCTTCTTGGATGTTCTCCACAGCATGAATCTGCGTTGAAGTAGTGTCTTTAAGGTTTGTTTTGTTATCTTTAGCCTTTGTTTTACCCTTCTTTCTCAACCCACAACACAAACAACACCATTTAGGCCAACAGTTGCAGGTTTTGCCTGGTGGTTTCTTCTTTTTCGGTGCATCAAAACCATATAGCGCTTGTCTTCTAAAGACACAACCTGTCCCGACGTATATCGGTCCTTGTATTCCATCAAGACCCTTCATGTTAATCTGTTTCCACACACCAGGAAAATGAGAAAAGAGGGAGAGAAAGTAGAAACAATAAACAGAAGAAAGCAAAAAGATGCATACATCGAAGAAGACCACGTTGCGATTAGAGTATCGATCGTGTCTATCAATCCCGTCAAACCTCTGAGGGAACTGAACGTAGCAAACTTTCTTTCCGGATTGAGGATCCATCATGAAACACATAGCTTCTCTAATCGCCTTGCTGTTGTTGATGTAGTGATCACAGTCCACGTTTAGAAGGTAAGGCGCGTTTGATAGAACAGCAGAGACTCGAATCTTCAAGAAAACAAAATGTAAAAATGAGAGTTCTAGTGTTAACGAAAGCTTTTGGGAAAGCAAAAAAGAAAACAGATTGATCCTCTTACCAAAGAGTTCATAGCACCAGCTTTCTTATGGTGATCAAAACCAGGCCGCTTCTCACGAGAAACGTACACTAGACGTGGTAACTCATTCCCATCTGTATCACGAACTCCACTGTGTCCCAAGAACACCTGTCATTTTTATTAAAAAAAATCTCTTAGAAAGGCTTTGGTCTAATGACATATTCGAGTAGCAGAGTTTCCAGGCCTGAATCATGAGTAGAACAACTATCATTACCTGAATCATGCCGGGATGGTCTCGGACATTGTTTCCAGGCCAAGGAGTACCATCTTGCATAGTCCAACCTTCCTCGGGCACTTTCTGAGCTGTAGCAACCAATGCATTTATCTTCACCTTAAACTCCTCATAATCTCTCTGCAACAAACAAACCAAAAAAATATTCATTTTACTAGACTCATACAACAAAAAGTATAAAGAGGGTAAATGGAAACACCTTCATAGCACGACGTTCCCTGACAAAAGAAGGATGAACTTTGTTCTTCAAATAATCCATCTTCTGGCAAAAATACCATTCAGGTGCTCGCGGCTCGATACTGAACTTTTTACAAAACGGAACCCATTTTCTAGCAAACTCGGCTGTATCTGAAAGAGCTTCAAAGGTAAGCATCGCTGCTCCATCATCGGACACATAACACGCAACCTTGTCCACGGGATAGTCAACGGCTAGAATCGAAAGAACGGTGTTTGCTGTAATCAACGGTGGTTCTTTCAAAGGATCCACCGTACTCACAAACACATCAACAGGTGCTAATCCTGAAGGTTGTCCTTCCTTCTCGTACCTAACGTCAGAGAAAAAAGAGTGTTTTCAAACAAGTTTTAGACAAGACTAACAAGTCTTGTAGTATGTTTATGTATATATACCTGAGAGAGAGTCTGTCAAGGTATGTTTCACGTTGTATAGGATACCATTTGGGGAACTGGTCAAGGATCCAAGAAACGGCGAACCATATCTCACATATAACTGATGTTAACCATAACCCATAAGCATCATTTACTGGATGTAGAATTCTGTAATGGAAGAAAAGACAGAGAATGGCGAGCCGACACAGAATCAACATCCTGTAAGGATTTATTCTGCTTGAACGAATGGGTAGCTTTCTTGACAGAGGCTGTCTGATAAGATCAAAGATCGTATCTCCTGGAAACTCTCTGTATATTGATAGACTGACTCAAGAATTACAACAATGGAGGATTCTATCACCTGAATCCTCAACTACTCTATCACCTGAGTAGCTCCCAGCTCATATGCTAAGATACATCTATGTAATTCTCGATAACCTCTAATGAATGAATACAACTGCTATTTATACTATATAATATTCTAAGACTTATGTGCTTCACTCCAAAGACACGTCAGCACACCTTAACCGTATCTTCTCCTTTCTTCACTCGCTTCCACCTAACAACCTCTTCTTCCTCCTCTCATACTGAATCTTGCATCTATCAATACTCCCTCCATTGAAAGCAAGCTTGCCCTCAAGCTTGAATTCCGGAAAATGACTCACAAAGTCATCGAGTGACATCCACGAATTGTCATGATCCAACAAATGCTTCCAGCGCACTAACAATTCCACCTTATCATCCTCCTTCCTCCTCGAAGCAAGAACAGCTTCCGGCTCTCTGATTAAGTTCTCCAAATCTGTATACGCTGGTGGCACCCCCTGTAGCACTTGATCCTTACCCAACGCAGCTTTTAATTGTGAAATATGAAAGACAGGATGAATTTTAGATGAATCAGGTAGTCTCAACCGGTACGCTACTTTACCGATCCTCTCCACGATCTCATAAGGTCCAAAGAACTTAGCAGCTAACTTCTGACAGTAACGACGGACCACGGTGTTCTGTCTGAATGGTTTCAACTTCAAATACACCCGCTCGCCGACATTAAACTGTACATCCCTACGGTGTTTATCTGCCTGTGACTTCATTATTGCTTGGGCTCGCGACAGATTCAATTTGATTTGCTCCAACATTGTATCCCTCTCCTTTAACGCTGTTTCCAAATCATAGTTCTGGGTCGACCCTTCTTCAAAACGTACCAAAGGTGGAGGTTCGCGGCCATATACCACTCTGAAAGGGGTAGTTTTCAAAGACGTATGAAACGAAGTGTTATACCATAGCTCAGCCCAAGAAAGAAACTTAAACCACGTTTTTGGATGGCCTGAAGCGAAACAACGAAGGTATGTTTCCAAGCACCTATTGAGGACCTCTGTTTGTCCATCTGTTTGTGGATGAAAGGCAGTGCTGTACTTCAACTTTGTTCCCACCAAACGAAATAAATCCTTCCAGAAATTGCTTAGGAAGATGCGATACAATAGAAGTTGGAAACCCATGATGCTTCACCACTTCTGTCATAAATTTTCCAGCGACATCCACCGCTGTAAATGGGTGTCGCAGCCCGATGAAATGCCCATATTTACTGAGTCTGTCTACCACCACCATTATCACATTAACACCTTGCGAAGTTGGAAGACCTTCCACGAAATCCATTGATATGTCTTCCCAAACTCTAGTCGGAATTGGTAGTGGTTGCAAGAGTCCCGCTGGTGACAAAGTAGAGTACTTGTGCGTCTGACAGATAGGACATTCTGCAACATATTTCTGTACTGTCTTGAACAACCCTTCCCAATGGAACATTGTCTGAATCCGCTTTACTGTTTTCAGAACTCCTGAGTGACCACCAAGTTTCCCATCGTGACATTCAAACAAGATCAGCGGAATTGATTTTGACTGACGAGGTATCACAAGTCTGTTCTTATACCACAATTTGTCATTGTTGATCTTATAGTGTGGATTTGCGAGTTTCCCCTGTCTCACTAATTCAGCTAACTGTTTTAAATCTCCATCCGCAGCTATTTCCTTATAAAGATCTTGTAGTTGAATGACCGTAGGGACCGTAATAGCCAATAGTGTCAACGTATTTGCTAGAATCTCCTCGTTCTCAATTCGTGATAATCCATCAGCCGCCTTATTGTCACACCCTGGTTTATAAATGATATCAAAATCGTACCCCAACAGCTTTGTCAGCCATCTTTGGTATTCCATGTTAACTTCTTTCTGTTCCAATAAGTATTTCAAACTGCGCTGATCTGTATGTACCACAAATTTTCTGCCCAACAGACAATGCTTCCATTTCTGAACTGCGAGAACCACTGCCATTAACTCTCTTTCATAAGCTGGTTTCAACCTTTCCCGTGCTGTTAGGCCATGACTAAAAAATGCGATAGGACGACGATCCTGCATCAGTACCGCACCCACTCCGAACCCTGAGGCGTCAGACTCTATGATAAATTGCTTTTCAAAGTTTGGTAAGGCTAAAACTGGTGCTGAAATCATTGCGTTCTTCAATTCTTCAAACGAACTTTGAGCTTCTTTAGACCAAACAAAACCGTCTTTCTGTAGTAGTGCTGTTAGAGGTCTTGCAATAGTCCCATATCCCTTGACATAGTTGCGATAGTAACCAGTGAGACCAAGAAAGCCTCGTAACTGCTTTACTGACTTAGGTGTAGGCCACTCCTTCATACTCTTCGTTTTAGATGAATCTGTTGCTACTCCTTCCCGAGAGATTATGTGACCCAAATACTCGACATGAGATAAACCGAATGCACACTTCTTTTTGTTTGCCAATAGTTTGTTATCCACCAAGACCTTCAATGCGATGCGTACGTGTTCCACATGTTCTTCCTCATTTCGACTATAGATGAGAACATCGTCAAAGAAGACCAAGATGAACTTCCGCAAATATGGCTTAAAGATTGCATTCATCAGAGCTTGGAAAGTTGCTGGCGCATTAGTCAACCCAAAAGGCATGACTAGGAACTCGTAGTGACCTTCCAAGGTTCTGAAAGCTGTTTTCTCTACGTCTGATTCCTTCATTCGGATCTGATGATAGCCTGACCGTAAGTCTATCTTCGAGAATACCGTAGCTCCATATAGTTCATCAAGTAGCTGATCAATGACCGGAATAGGAAACTTGTCCGGTATTGTGACTTTATTAAGGGCTCTATAATCAACACAAAATCTCCACGAGCCATCCTTTTTCTTTACCAGCAGCACTGGACTTGAAAAAGGACTAGTACTAACTCTGATTATCCCTGCTTCTAGCATTTCCCCAACCATTTTCTCCATTACCACTTTTGTTGCGTGAGGGTAACGGTAGGGACGTACAGAGATAGTATTCACCCCTGGTCTTAGGCAGATGGAATGATCATAACCCCTAAAGGGTGGTAGGCCCGTAGGTAATGCGAAGACCTGATCAAATTCCCCCAGGAGGTGAAGTAGCTTTCTCGGAATAGCTGGAATATCAGATGTTACCTCATTGGTTGATGACAAAAACACTTCTCTTCTTTTTGCATCAACCGCCGAGATAGGAGACAGCGACTTTAGTGAGAGTTTGGAAGAATGTAGGGTTGGGTCTCCGAGCAATGTCACTTTGTTACCTTTGTACACAAATGACAGCTCTTGCTTCTTCCAATCCACTTCACATTTTCCTAAAGTCTCCAGCCACTGAATTCCTAGAATAACATCAACCATTCCCAATTCCAAAGCTATAAAATCGGATACAAATTCGACATTTGCCAATTGAAAAGGAAGAGACTCGCAAACCCCAATGCTTTGCACTGTTGCCCCATTCCCCAGCACAATGTCTAGGCTCTTATCTGCACAAACTTTCAACTTGAGCCTCGCCACCGTTTCCGGTGTGATGAAGTTATGTGATGCGCCACTGTCTAATAGCACGATCACGTTGGACTGTTGGATCACCCCATACATTCGTGTTGTCTTCGGAGATTGCTTTCCCAAGAACGAATTGAGTGATAATTTTCTCAATTCTTGGACTGGCTTGTAAACTATAGTTTCCTCCTCCTCGGACTCATCCTCTGTATCCAACACTTCCATTTCAATGCCATTGATTACCGTCAAGATCCTCAGCTCCTTATTAGGACATTTGTGAGCTCTTGTCCACCCGTGAGCTCCACATTTAAAACATATAAACTCCTTTCGCATTCGGTCAAGTTCTTCATTTGAGTGCTTCAGACGCGGTCTGACTTCTGAGTTAGGTTTGACAGGCAAGTTGTCTTTCTTTTGTGTTACCGGGTTTGAATTGTTGCGTCTGTTATCAGTCTCTGCATAATGACGTTGAGAATTGTATGTTGATGAGGACCTTAATGGATTAGACTGAAACTGTCGACGACCCTCTGTCTCAGCTTTCGTTCCCCCACTAATCACTCTACAGAAAGCACTCGACTCCATCTTTAATACCGCCGCAATATGATTCTCTAAACCTTTTGGTTCCTTCATCCTTATAACTTCCTTCATTTCTTGGTTCAAACCGTTGTAGAATATTTTTATCAAGAACTCATCACTCAACCCCGGAACTAACTCTGATAACTCCTCAAACTCTGATATATAATCTGCTACTGAACCGGTTTGTTTGATTGCTATCAGACGACTTGCTGGTTCCTCTTCAATTGACTCTGTAAAACGTAGCAATAGTTTCTCTTTAAACTCATTCCAGCTCTGAAACCCGTTGCGCTTCAGCTCGCATCCAAACCATTTCTTCACTCTGCCATCCAAACTCAATCCCACCAATTCTAACTTCTCATCTTCATCATATCTTCCCACACTGAACCACCTCTCTACATCTGTGATCCACGCATACGGTTGCTTCCCCGAGAACGTAGGCATAGGTATCTTCTGTAACATCGAATCCCTAGTGGCTAGATTCATATTCCCAGATCGATAACCTAGCGGGTGTTCTTCCGGATTACGTTCCCAATTCGAAGAATGTACCTGATGACGATAAGGTTCGTGGATTGGTCTCTTGCCTGGATCTCCTTGAGGCGTTAGTCTCTCCAAAAGTTGCCTAATCGTCTTCAATTCGTGGCCAACGCTCTCATGTTTCGCATCCGATTCCTTTAATGCTCTGTTTAGACGCACATAACCACCGCGCAGAAACTCCAGATCCATATCCGTCACCTCGAATTCATCTTCCGACTCCGCGTTCGAGCTCGACTCCACTCTCTTCACCTTCGACATCGTTCGTCAACCGATTTGTAACAGCCAACCTGCGATCGAACAACGTCTACGTCGCGCCGTACGCTAGATCGGCTCCCCAACCTTCGATTGTAACCACCGTAGCTCCGATCGTCACGAAACTCCGATCGTAACCGTCGAAACTCCGATCATAACCGTCGAAACTCCGATCGTAACCGTCGCGTAACTCGAACCAGTTTCACCGCACCAATTGATAAGATCAAAGATCGTATCTCCTGGAAACTCTCTGTATATTGATAGACTGACTCAAGAATTACAACAATGGAGGATTCTATCACCTGAATCCTCAACTACTCTATCACCTGAGTAGCTCCCAGCTCATATGCTAAGATACATCTATGTAATTCTCGATAACCTCTAATGAATGAATACAACTGCTATTTATACTATATAATATTCTAAGACTTATGTGCTTCACTCCAAAGACACGTCAGCACACCTTAACCGTATCTTCTCCTTTCTTCACTCGCTTCCACCTAACAACCTCTTCTTCCTCCTCTCATACTGAATCTTGCATCTATCACTGTCTTCCTTCATCCATCCTGATTAATGTTATAAAACATCATTAAGAAATGTCATTAAGGTAATCAGTTAGTTTGAACTTACATAGGCATGTCAGGATCATCCAGATCCTCGTCATCATTGAAACCTGGGCCATCATGTTTAATGACATGGAGCTTTTCGGCTTGTCGCTTCTTCCAGACTTCCATTCTATCCTTCCAAGCAACACTTCCATATCCATATTCCGCAATATCTTTCTGAGGAACCATTGATCTTGCTTGTGCTGTAAGAAAACAACAAACCAAACCATTTCATAACTCACTTAGATGGTGAATAATTCATATAAAGAACAATAAAGATAGGAACATACAAGGTGCATAAGAAGAATCTGTAAACGGTGCAGGATGGACTCGATTCCCATATCCAGTCGAAGGAGGGAGGATAAGAGCATGACGATCAGAATACATATCATCATCCTGAAAGAAAAAACACAATACAAATATAATTTAATAAAAAAAACATAATCAACAAAACCATTTTGGATAATTCCTCACCTCATCACCGTAAGTCAAGAGAGGAATCTGAGATCCAGGTGAACCACCGCGACCAGTGTTAAGACGTGAAGAGAGTGCAGCTTCAGCAACAAGTTCAGGGTCCATCATCCCATCATGATCAAGATCATCATCATCGTCCTCTTCGTCGTCTCCTTGGACGCGTGGACTACCTTTAATCCGTTTGTAACGGGTTTTGCACTGAGGACAAGCTTGGTTTCCTTCTCTACGTTCATACTCGTAGCAAGGTCTACAAACCGGGAACGCGCACTCGTTGCAGGCAACAAATAGCTCGCCGTTAACCGATAGTTCGATATCATCACCACAGATTTGGCATGTTTGGCCACTCAGTTCTTGTAATGATCGTATCTATATAAGCAAAAATCCACAAAGATTTTTAAAAAAAAAAATCAGTCTTGACAACATCAAACTTCTCAAGTAAAACAAGAAGAATAATAATAGATTAAAAAAAATCAACTTCCATTAAACTTATTGCTACTGCTACAAACAAAAATAGAATTAAGATTTGATCAGGACAGCTTGATTCCAGCTGACAGCATCACTAATCTCTGCCGACACGTATGAATCATGCAGAATTTCGAAAAATGAAAACAGAACAACGAGGGAAACAAAAAAAATATGAAAAGTAAAAAGTCACATCATGATTCTCATAATCTTAGATATCCCAAAAAAAAAATGAAGATGCTCTGAGAGAGGAAAACAGTTTAAGAGCCTCACCCTGGCATTCTCGTCGGCGTTGATGAGAACGAACTCGTTCCTGTTGTGAGACCCTGCAATGAGTCGACCACCTGTATTCATGATGCCCTTCTCCACCCCCAAAGAACACGATCGTGCGATATTCAGCTCAGAGACCTTGTTGACCCACCCGGATAATGGATCCTGACTGTTGAGCTCCCATTACATAATAGACTCAGAGCATGCAGTTGAGAGACCGAATCGACTAAAATGAGTATTGGGTTTGGGATTATATATACTTTTAATACAACATTTTTTTAAACCCAAAAAAAAAAAAAAAAGATGAGGACACTTTCTCGGAAACAGCTATTGATTGATTCCACAACAAGTAACCAACAAAAAAACTTTGGATTCCACTGATTGTTCACTGTTTCTAAAGAATTTTACAGACAGAGAACCAAAAGAGAGAGAGAGGGATTCAGACACTAGAGAGTTGTGTTGAAATGTGGACAGCAAAATTGAGATCATTTACCCTTTTTATACAAAAACAAAATTAAAAAAAAAAAATCAACAAATGATGCACAGAGAGAGACGTCACATAATAAGTGGGTCCCTAGAAAAACGACGATGACTATGGACCATGGTGATGGTGGAGCTGGACTGTGCTCCACCTCCAAGAGTTGTTGGTAAGATACAAAAAGAACAAAGAAAAAAACACATAATGGGTTCTTCAATCTTCTACCAAGCGATCGATTGAGGGAGAGATATTTTGAGGGGGGTGTTTCTGGGAAATGAAAGCTAAAAACTGTTTCCCAATACGGATCCTGGTCAGGATAATTTCTTTTGTACTTTTTTTACAGCACTGTCATTTTTCAAAAGGTCCCTAAAGTTTCTATTACCCTCTATTATAGACCCATATCTTACTGTTTTATGGAAACCAATCATTTTTCTTTTTTTCAGAAATGTTCGTTCAAAAGACATAACTTTAACTTTCAAAAGATATATGATTGGACGATTAGAATTACTTTGCGGATTATTGGATCATTTATTATAAACGTCCAAAGTTTATTATGTAACACGTGAATTGTGTAACGATGGAAAAAGAAAACTTAAGTGTGTGAGTCTTTTTTTGCGTGAAGCTTCTAATTAAGTTGGTACATTAACATAAGAATACTTGCCTTTTCTTGATTAATTAATGTTTATGCAAATCCATAACCGTTGGATCGGTATCTTTCCGGACCAACTTTGAATAAACAATTTGTAACTTTGTGAGTTTTTAAAACAATTAACAAAAGGACGATATATATCTTGTCGGTGGCATAACCTTTTTCATGGTAGAAATAAAACTTGTTTTCTTATATATGAAAAACTCATTAACGTTATATCGCTTAACTATACAATCAGCCGACAGAACATGTAATTTGTAAACTACACAAGCAGAATGTTCAAAGCATCGAGCATACCAAAATAAAAATTATCATTCATATATAAACCAACTATGATGAAGTGAACAAAGTATATACCCAAATGTATAGAGAGTCAGTCTTATTTTTGAATTTTAGTGGGGATATGGTACGTTTGCATATATACAAGATCTCTTTACTCTGATCGTCATCTCTAGATGATCAGTACATACATGTCAAGAGTCGCTAATGTTTATAGCCGACAATGTTATCAATGCATCATCAACTACTATATCTTAATTACCGAATTATCGTAAATATAGTATTGTTAGAATGTCTCCATCATTGCAGTATTAGGTTTACTAGGAAGTTTTCCGGGCTACGCCCGGATTTTTTCCAATAATTTTAGTTTAATTTTTATATTTATATTTATTTTAAAAACGAACAAATATGATATACACTGAAACTTGTTATAGAACTATAAATATAAATGCAAATTTAAAAATATTTGAAATAATTTGCTGTGTGTTTATTGGAGTTTTATGTAGGATATTAGTAAGATTAATAAAAGTTAACTAAATTATAAGTTAAGATATATATATATATTCTTTATATTGGTTATTTATTTTTATGTAAAACAATTGTAAAGCTTATAATTACAACTGTATAAATTTTGATTGGTTTTAAAATTATTAAGTTTCATTTTTGTACTTGTCTTTAAAAGAAAGTACCATCGATTTGTATACCAGTTATTTATGTGTTGTCTTCAATTTATTGTTTTAACCAAAATAATTTTGTCAACGTTTTTAACCAAAATTTAAACTTAACATTTATTGTTGCTATTTAATTTCTGTTTTTTTTTAAGTTTGTTTGTGATAGAAAGAAAATTTTGCATCATGATTTGAAATATTATTAGTTGTAAATTTATAGAAGGTTTACTTTCTTACTGTTGTTGATGTAATATTAATTTTACAGTTTCTTATTTTAATTATTTAATTAGTCAGATTTTTTGGAAATAATTTTGAATATTAATGCTATTATTTGATGTTCTAGTTTTTTCTGTTTGTTGAGTAGTGTTTGTGTGCTCGGTCATCCCTTTATGCAAAGTTGAGATACTTGCTCAAATATGGTCTTGAATGACTTCTCGAAAACATGTATTAGTGAGGACCTCAAACCCAACTTAAAAGCTTTCTAAAATTTATAAATAGTAGATATATACAAAAATTATCACTGTCTGAGGTATGGAATTAGGTTTTTAATCAAAAATTCTGAAGAAGTCTTAACTTCAATCTGATTAAACACATTGCATAGACGTTTTGTGTGTTCCTGAAAATAATTTATATACAAAAACGGTTTAAGAATTCTAACTCCTACGGTTTGATCCTGCCCTACAATCTGAGTTGCAAACCTACGAACTGCATTATTATTATTCTCGCATTTGCCTCACTTCTTCTGCCAGGAACGTTGTTGTTGTATTGGCTAATGTTGTGTACATGATGTTGTGTTCACTTACGCACGCAGCGAGGATGTTGTTGCTTTATATTAAGGATGAGGAGATGGTGTGTTCTGAATTGGTCTTTTGCATGTGATATTTGTAATTTTTAAGGATTTATGGTGGGGTATTGAGTTATAGTAAATTTGTATGTTAGATTTTCTTTGAGGCTTTATTTTTTTGCAGCTTAGTAGCCTAAGTTTGTGATTTAATAGTCAAGAGAATAATGAAGGTCATGGCTATTTCGGGCCTAAAAATGCAAAACTTGCAAGTACGTGATTTTAAATTGAATGCGTACAGTTAGGGGCAAAAATAGCTATTATAACTTCTTTTGGGACAGGCTAATGCAGAAAAAGTCTTTTATTAGAAATAATTTTCAATCAACCAATAAAATCTTAATATGCATGTTAGAAATTGTTAGTTTTCATATAAAACACTTACAATTCTGCAAATTACAATTTTTAAATTTATTTGTGTACGACTGTATTTACCACTACCTACGAAGGATATAGATATATCATATATCCATGAACCTTCTTTTTTTTTTTTTCCCACGAGAAAAGTACTTCATTTCATTCGAAGAACACATACACATTTAAAACATAAGCTGGCGGATGAAAGAACAATCCCCAGAAACAAAAGCCCACATGAAGGCGGCAACTAAAACCCACACCGGGGTGACTTATAGTACTAAAACATGAAGATTAGAGCTGAAATAAGACTACATAAAGGCTAACAATTGTCAAAAGCGATCGGAAAGTTAATTTAGCAGAATTTAAACCTTAGTAGAGGCCAATGATGGGAATTGCCGTGCTGCCTATAGCCCGCACGCGCTAATCTCCACCTCCTACACCACGACTAAACGTTGCTGCACATGCTCGCCAACCGTTAACGTCCAAGAACCAAGACCCTACGACTTCATAACCCAACAGGAAGAACCATTACTCGATTCACATAACCTTCGGGTACGGAGGCGACGCGTTTCACGCCCGCTTTACTCCTAGATAGAAGCCCAAACACACTCTCAACGAAGACGAAGCCTTACCAAACGGACCCTCCAGACACACTGCCTAAGAACTGAATCTGTAAGCTATCATTGCACCCACCACGCTGCGAAGAAACTCTGCTAAACCAACTATCACCACACCTTAACACTACCACTACTCAAAGACACAGAGCTCTCTTGATACCAACTGACTGGAACAATCCACAATGACACTGAAGAGAACAACTGCTTCAACCATCAACATCGAACGCTATTGCCATCAACTCTGCAGTACCACCACAGAACCAAAACGGGGCACTTCATCACAACCAAACAGAGCATCAATAAACACCACGAGGAGGATCTAGTTTAACCGGTTTTAATTTTACTACCACCTATCAGTCTCCTAATGGTAAACCATCAGTTTGTGAGCTAACAAGATCGTCACAAGGTGCTAACCGGCCAAAACTCCATCCCTCCGGTCATCACCATCTCCGGCCCATAGCCTTAAAACACCTAACACACCAAACTAAAAGACGGACCACAACTCCAGTAACATCGCGGGAACCACCCAATTGCAACTCCGAGAAGCTTTCTGCCATTGTAACACACCGCTCCTCCACCAGCCTCCCGCCGCTAGGTACGATAGATCTGAGGTGAAGGAGATGTCTAGCCCCGTCAACGCGCCGTCGCCATGACGATTCCAACGCAGATCTCAAAACTGGAAAATCGGATCTGGCCAGATATCGGTCCTAAAAGCCGATTCCCACCACCACCGTCCCGCCAAGAGTCTCGCCACCTCTCCATTGAAAGCTGGAATCCGCCTCCGGTGAACCACGAAGGATCCTCCGAGACAGTCTCAACAGACCCAGAAACGGCGTGCATCTCGACCTAGAACAAAGACAAGATGGATGAGAACAAAGGGAAAACAAGGAAGAAAGAGGCGGAGGTGCCTCCGACGACAAAAGCCGCCGCCGGAGCTAGGGTTTTCTACAGTCCGAGTTTCGTTGAACCTTCTACTATACTTAAAATAAAGGAAATATCACAACCTGCAATGAGTTTCCTAGTTCTCTAGAAGTAGTTCTTTGAAGGTCCATGCCTTCCACATCTAGTTTAAAAAACATATTATTTTCAGGTTTCCAAAAAGCATGCTAACCCTAATCTTTCTTCTATCTAAGGAAACCCAACAAAATCATAACTTATTTTACTCAAGGATTCATAGATGTATGTGTTCATTCAATAAAATATGTGATAACTCACTGGAACTCCGGTTGATTCACCAGAGTAAATCTCAGCATCTCGATCTTAGCCTTCATCAGTCGAGGTTTTACACCTAAAATAAAACCGACAGACCAAAACAATATGTTAATGAGAATAACACCATTTTCAGACCACCACACAAAAATATAATTAATGAACATGTTACACTGCAAAGAAAACTACAAACTTTTGATGAATCTCTTTTATCAAACTTGCAATCAAACATAGAGAGATAAGGTCCTAAACTGTTCTAAGTGAACGCAGTGTTATTATCTGAATATACGTCTTTGATTGAAGTAAAACAGAGCCTTGTTTTCCCGATATGCAAATACAGGATCCCTTCATTGAATCCAAGTAAGGCTTTATTATCTGTTAGTTTGTAAATTTGCTTAAATTTTTTGATAATCTTTAAAGGTTAAAAGAGGAATGTTGAAACCTTTTCATCTAGCAGGAGGATGGTCATACCCACAAATTCACCATTTTTCTTCATGTTCCTTCAATCCCAAAAGCAGAGGATCTGGCCAGCAACCACCTGTGAAGTCGGACCAAGGCTGAGATCGTCAAAGGTTGAGGAGGAAACAGATTGTTGAGCAACGGTAGCAGCAGAGGAAGACATTGTCGATGATTGGTTGAAATCTGTGACAGTTCAATAAAGCCTTGACTTGATAAGAGATGCACTGCTCCGGTCTGCTATATGAAGTATATAGGGGAGACAAAGTTTTGTCGGCAGATTATTAAATTGGATTCAAAGATCTGAACTTTCAAACATGATGCGTTACCCAGATGAGAAATCTATCTACTTGAATTTACACTCAAAATAGAAAACATAGAATGAGAACATATTAACACCACCGGCATAATCATCGTGAACGGTGCTTGTCTCGACACCGTCGGCAAAAACCCCTTGTATAAAGCCATGATCCCTTCAGCTCTCACCGTCTTCAACATGCAATCAACTGCTCCCTTATACGGCGCCGTTTTCCCCGCCTCCACCTTCATATTCATCACTCTCGTCTTGATATCCACCGGGTTCGACGTGACCGAAGCCACAAACCCCACCGCAAAGCTTGACGTCACGTGAGTCCCGAGCCCGTCTCTCATCAACCCTCTCTCCAAAATCGTCTCTTTCACCGAGTTGTACGTAGCCAGCTGCGACGCTCGTGTGCTCTGTTTATCATCATCGACGAACCTCTCCACAGCGACGTGACGCCTTCGCCGCGAACCATCTGCGCGATCGCGGCCAAAACGCTCTTGTAGTTCCTCCGGTCGACCACCGGGAGCCTCCGTCGGCTTGCATTCGCACCATGGAAACATCCGCCGGGTTCATCACCGGAGGTTTTGGCGCTGCCGTCGGTATGGTTTTGGTTTCCAGGTCGGTCCATTTGGTTTTCAGGATGTCGTATAGACCCATACGAGTCGTCAAGTAGAGAGTCTGGCGGAGAACGGTTGCGGAGATGCCGGAGAAGAGAGTGCACGTGCCTTCTTGTCTGATAATGCGAGATCCGATGGTGATTATACCCACGCGCGGAGGAGGCGAAGGCGCGTGAACGGCGGAGGAAGTCTGGAAAGCAAGAGCTGGTCGGAGATTTGTCTGAATCGAGGCTGATTCCCCTTGGAGCTGCATTCAGACCTTGGTTAGATTAAGCGGGTGGGTCGAACATCCCGCTACGATCGATGCGATCCCTCCTTCCGCGATCCATTTCAGAAAGATTGTTTTTCTTTTCCGAGAAAATGAAAAAAAGTTAGATTTTTATTGTTTTTAAAGAGACCAGATAGAATTAGAGCTCATCTCACTGGAGATTAGGAGATGGGAATAGAGACCGAAAGCTATATAAGTAGGGTTCACAAAGATGTAAAGAATCGTGACCATTTATGTTGAAGTGATTAAATATGGGAAAATGAAGAGTTCGCCGGAGATAATCAGATAACGAAAAGATAAAGGAGAAAGGTGAGTTTTCAGATCTGTCTGAAGCGATGCAGGAAACCTAGGTTAACTTCTACGACGTCGTAAACATAAACGACTTCTTCAATTAGTCTCACACAATCCATTTGTTACATTCATTAAACACACATACCAATTGGGTCTTCTCAAGTGACGCAGCCCATGATAAAACAATTTTTTCCCAAATGGGACCCATAATTTGCTGACGTGTCAAAAAATACTTTTCTGATTGGTTGATTATAATTGAGGACGTGGAAGCATGAGGGAAGTCTTTATTCCCCTTTTAGTATTGTATTGATATCGGTTTCTCTGATGGCTAAAAGATAACCAAATCATTATTTGGATGGTAAGAAGTTATTCATTCCAAATTTAAATATACGATGGTCACAAGTCAACTAGATATAAAATACGCTCAATGCCGTCACTCCTAGGCTCCTAGCTATAAGCTATAGTCCTATGTACAGTTGTTAGTTTACCTAAAAGAAAGCACTATCATTTTTAAACTGCTAAGTGGCTCGAACAAAATAGTTAGCAGTACGCACTGACAACCACAAACAAACAAAAAAAAAGATCAAAGCGACAATTACAAAATATCATTAATTTAGGCAGACGTGTGGCTAATTTAATCGATTGGATAAGTTGTTACGTGTGTTTTAAAAGATATACGACGTACATGCTGACATGCATCACATGCAGTCGCAACATGCGCTTTGACAAATTGTTTTGATTTTGGCTGTACGTCCATTCATGTGTTTATACAAATTTTATTCTCGTTTGATTAGTTCATCGTATTCTTACTATTGACAGTAACTATGGCATCCAATATAAAATTACACAAAATCGTGTTTTAACTTCTTTTCACTTGTTGCATAACATAGACGTCGTAAAACAAACCTCTACAAGAGTTCATCATCGGGTGTACAAAAATTCGTCGGTCGATATACGGGCAATTATTAAATTAGGCGCATTTGATGGCCTACAACTCCGTAAGCCCCCACCAAATCGGACAATTTATATATAATTGCTACATAGACATTCATAATTAATCAAATATCATAAACGTGTAACATCGGCACCGACGGAAACTTACATCAGTTACATATTCGTTACTTTGATTATTTGTATTTATTAACAACGATGCAATATGTCAGAGATGCTTACGGGACCCACTGATGCATACCTCCATTATCCTGAAAAAAATCAAAACCTCCTGCAGCCATTTTTTTTTGTTTAGAGAAAACACTGCATGTAGTTTGAGCTTTGCATTAACCAACCAAGCGGTACACTGTGAAATACAGCTGCGAATGGCATCGCTATTTGAAAACGATTACAGGGTTTACTGACTTCAATTAAAAAATAAGTTGGTGAAAATTTGGTAGTAAAATATGAGAACAACAATAGAGGTGCCCAGCAAACTAATGGGCTATTACTAATAAAGATCCATTTAACACTTGCGTACTTTGAAATATTTGTAAGTGTAAAAAACAGAAAAAAGATGTGGCTGCTGGGATTCGAGCCCAGGTCTCCACGGCCACAACGTGGAATTCTCACCACTAAACTACAGCCACTTTGGTTGTTAGAGCAGTAACATGTAATCTTCTTGATTCGTTTCCAAGAAAACCGTTCGTATGCATTATCCGTTGCTCTTCTTCACCAAAGCCTAACACAACGCTTCATTAATCCTGTTTTAATTACTTTTAATCACTGATCACCAGTTATCAGTCCTCTACTCTCGATCCTCCCCACTAATAAGCCTTTTAATTACTCTTAATCACCACTAACCCAAAAAATCAGTATAAATTCGAGCTATCTCTAGCCAATGTGATCACACAACACGAAAGTACCAAAACTAAAGCTACACCACCAAATATAATATGGCTTCAAACACCACTTTCCTCTTCGCCACCGTCGCACTTCTCGGCGTCATCCTTCTCCAAAACACCACCGTCGCAGGCAGGGATCTCCCGACGACAGAGGCAACCAACATAGCGGCGAGACTCCAAAGCGGGGGACTAATGGAGTGTTGGAACGCATTGTACGAGCTTAAGTCATGCACTAACGAGATCGTTCTCTTCTTCCTCAACGGCGAGACCAAACTCGGTGTTAGTTGTTGCGAAGCCGTCGACGTCATTACGACCAGCTGCTGGCCTGCGATGCTGACTTCTCTCGGCTTTACATCTGAAGAAGCTAATGTCCTCCGTGGCTTTTGCCATGATCCAAACACTAGCGGCTCTTCTCCAGCTGCTTCTCCCAATAAAGCTTGACTGTGATTTGCCTTATTAATACAAGCATATGGTTATAATAAATCTTCTAATATTAGCCTCACTGCAATGATTTGTGTTTCAAGTTTCTTTGTATTTACCAAATCAAAGACTGATTAAGATTTTAATTTAAGCCCTTGAACTCTTTTTCATGCATTGAATATCAGATCAAAGATCGATCAAGATTTTTTTTTTTTTTTTTGAATCAGAAATACTTATTATCCCAAGTGCCAAAACATGAAAAGGAAAAACAGAGAAAGGTTCTCTTACAAATTAGGTGACTTGTTTCAGAAGAAACCAATTCACTTACATAAAAACGGAAAACGAAGAGAGGCACAGACATAAAGCCATAATCGAACAGTAGTGACCTTCGGTTAGGAAATATGGCGTCAGTTCACCAGCGTTTGTGTTTTTTAGGTAACCATAAGTTCAAAACAAGCGTTTGCTATCAAGACGCAGAAACTTAGCGTTTCAAGCATTTTCCTTGACAAATTTTTTTAGTTGATGAATCATGTAAAGGAAAACTGACGTTGCATTTCATGTAATGAATTTTTGGAATAGAGAACAAACATTAATCCAAAGAAAAAGAAAAAAATCTTGATATTGTTCAAACTTCTTTCATGGTGCTGCTGCTTCGCTTTCGACTTCCTCTGGCTTCGCCTCTGTTTCTGTCTCTTTCACAGTCACATCGTCCATCACTTTCTCCTCACAAACAGTCTCTTCATTCCTAACCTTCTGCTCACCAGCCGGAACATTTTTCTCTGCTGCCGGAGATTTTGTCTCTTTTATCGGAGATTTGATCTCTTTGGGTGGAGATTTTGCCTCGGACAAAGCTGTTTTCAGATCTGTAGTTACCGGAGTCTTTTCCGGTGTTGTCTTCTCGTCCTCCATTGTTTTCTTCTCTGCCATGGCCTATTAACCAAAAATCACAAACGACATTATATAATAACATCCCAAAAGCTACTACATTAACGTTTTAGCGACTTACTTGAAGGAACAAGTTTCTAAGAGATTTCGCAGCGTCGACCTTCTGATCTCCAAGAAGCAAAGTCTCAAACTCCTCCGGTGCCGGAGCTCCGGCTGACGTCAGAACTTTTGGCTTTAGTGCACAATTCCCCATGTTGCTATGCTTTTATTATTATCTGGATCGAGTTATTATATTAAGAACAAGAGCTGCTGTTATATAGGCATGCACACACACATGTAGTGTATTTAGCTTTCCCCGTCCATTGCGTTACGCGGTTTAATTACATTATATGAGATGGAGATCCAGATAGACTATAAGACGATTGTTTTTCCTAATACGATAATATTATCCGCTTTTTTTTTGGTATTTAGATTTCTACTTTCACTAAGCAGAAATAACGTTTAAATGACTAATTAATGCCGAAAGTTTTAATAACGGAATGCTGAATCCTGTATATCTTGGATTAGAGATTGCAATAATATGTTTTCCATAATAATTAAATGTAGCAGCTACTCCGTAGTTTTCCTAAAGGGAGTTAGTTTACTTTTTTTTGCTACAGCTTTAACTTTTTTTCCAGCCTGTTGGTAATTTAATGAAGAAGCTGGCGAGATTGGCGTTGGACGATTTGTCAGTTTGTCAAGTGTAATTCTTTAGTAACCCAGTAGTGTAGTTACATAGTTGGTGGACCAAAAAAAGAAACGAAAAAAGAGAGTTTATGCTAACATCATTATTATTAATAAATGGGTTTAGGAGTAGACTGCAAGAATGTTTGGATTCACAATTATTGGTTGGTAGGGTTTTTAAGCTTGATTAGGTTCGTTAAAATTGAAGAACCAACTCTAGTGTTAGCCAGACTAAGATGATGATTAATACTTTTGAGATATTTTGGCACCCATTCCCTGGTCCAACAAGTCCCATCACATTAAGTAGAAGAACAAAAGAGCTGGGAAACAAAAACAATCTGGTTCCGTAACTGGTAATCTGGTACCATCAAGTGGTAGTCTTAAGCAGCACAATATCAAGTATCAACCCTTGGAAGCTTCAAGATTAAGACCAATGCTAATGATGGTGTCACCGAGGAACTCCCAGCTCTAAAGAGACGATAAGAAATAGGAAGAAAATCAGCAAACAATATTCAGAATATGAAAAAAAAAGCGGAAGAGTTTCTGCATTGTAATTTGCACGATCAATCGTAACTGGGTTTCAATGCAAGAAAAATCCCAAAATGTGTGGATCCAAGATTAGTAAAACTTTGAAGGAACAAGTCCTTGTGAACCATAACCATACATGGGACAAAAGAGTTCAAAACTAGAAGAAAAAAAACATTATTCTTCATCATTCATTCATTTTGCTTGAATACAAGTCGTGGTAAAGTTCTAATTATTTTTGTTGGGATTATTTGTTCGCCTTATAAAGATCCAGGCAGCAGACCGGGGGTCACAAAGGCGTGGCAAGTCCTATCGAATTAAGTAGAGGAACACAAATCAGAGAAGCAAAGCTTTAAGAGATAGCACAAGCAAGTAAGAATCTAAGACCAACCATATATTCCTATCTAAAGTCTGTCAAAAGTTTAGATCCTTATCATGCATTGTATCTAAAGTCTGTCAAAAGTTTAGATCCTTATCAACCCCATTCCAAAAAAGAGGGAGAACTAATCATTAGATCTTCAGCTTCGCTTTTATTTTCAAAAACTAGTGATAAAGCATGAAAATATATACAATCTACACACAAAAACTAGCAAAAAGGCAACAAATTTAAGGAAAATAAATAATTTGTAAGAAAAAGGATGAGAATTTACCCTGAGAAAGCCAGCTCCAGCAGGAGGAATCGGCAGCGATGCTTGAACGGAGCCGAGCTGAAGCAACCGCACTATGAAGTGGGATCATCGTTTCAACGCTTCCCAAAGCAGACAGAACCCTTCACATTTCAAACATGGCTCTTCTCTAAATTTCAGAAGACTTTATAGGCAATTAAGGATTAGAAACTGAGTGTGGTCACCTTGAAGCGCGAGGGATGGATTGGGAGACTGAAGCAAAATGAGACGAAGTCGTTGTCGTTGTGGGTTTAAGATTGAGGCACTTTTGAGTTACGGTTCTTGATCTCGATACTAAGTTTCTTGAACCACTCATTAGAGCTGATCTGCAAACCGATGCCATCTCTGTCTTTTAGATTCCTAAATTTGTTTTTCCCTTTAACTGGAGAATCTCAAGTTGGGAGGGAGGAAGGAAGCACGACCGATGAAATGGACTAAACCCTACAGCGAAACGCCGTCGTTGGACCTTTAATTAATTTTATTCATACACCGATCACCGAACCCATTCAGCTTCCGACCAGAAGTGACCAAGAGTAACATACAATCTCATTTGCCGTCAGATTCAATGGGCCAAAACTGTAGTAATATTCAGGCCCAATAGTTATCACATTTGAGCAGAGACGGAGGATAGAAGCGTCATAGCATGTGGGGAATAAAAGATACTACTATTTAAATGCAGAGATATTTTGTTTGCCCGGAACGAGGAGAAAGAAATATTTGTTTTCCTAAAGAGCACACACACAGTCACATGATGGTGGGCCTATCCCACTAACCATTTAACCGCACCTCCTAATCATAGTTCTCGGCAGCCCTAGAAAATATCTTAACCCTAGTTACTACGTCATCTCCCTCTATAAATGAAGAGGTTCCGTCCTATCATCTCAAATCACAAGTCTCTTTCTCTCTAACCTTTTTATTATTTTTCTCCGTTAAAAAAAAAATGTCTGCAGAAGTAGAGTACCGGTGCTTCGTCGGGGGCCTAGCATGGGCCACCGGAGATGCTGAGCTAGAGAGGACGTTCTCACAGTTCGGCGAAGTTATCGATTCAAAGGTCCGTTACACACGAGAGATCGGACTCCAGGATGGTTCTGATCCTCGGCGGATCTGATTCCTATCTGTGTTTCTCTGTTACTTGATTCGATTACTCTGTTACTATGTTCTTTGTTACTGTTACTTGCTTTGTCCCATCGGTACGTTTAATCTTCCTGCTGCTTTTACGAGCCCGGAGAACGTTACGATTTCTTTGTTTCCATCCATCATCGCTTTTTTTTATTAATTCAGCTTGCTCTGTTGCTGATTGTTGTTTTTGATTTGGTTATTGACAGATCATTAACGATCGTGAGACTGGGAGATCGAGGGGATTCGGATTCGTGACCTTCAAGGATGAGAAGTCCATGAGGGATGCTATCGATGAGATGAACGGAAAGGAGCTCGACGGACGTACCATCACCGTCAACGAGGCTCAGTCTAGAGGAAGCGGCGGTGGAGGAGGCCGTGGTGGAGGTGGATACGGTGGCCGTGGAGGTGGTGGTTACGGTGGAGGCGGCGGTGGATACGGTGACAGACGTGGAGGTGGAGGTTACGGATCTGGAGGTGGCGGCCGTGGAGGCGGCGGTTACGGTGGAGGTGGAGGTGGAGGATACGGTGGTGGTGGTGGCAGACGTGAAGGAGGTGGGTACGGAGGAGGTGATGGTGGTTACGGAGGAGGAAGTGGAGGTGGTGGATGGTAATCGAAGATGAAGTGGTTGTTTTGCTGCCTCCTCTGTTTTCGGTTTAGATTTGCTTCCGTATGAATGTTTCTCCGGTTTGGTTTGGTTCTGGATTTCTTGTTTACTTTTTTGTTGTAACGGATCGTTAAAGTCTTGCTTGCCTGTAACGAAATGTTAAATCGCATCTTGTTCTCTAATTGATTAGCTTCTCTTGATTTCTCTATTTTCACCGTCGCGGAATACTCATTCGTCGGCCGGTCAGCTATTATGAACACATTTATATAATTAAGCTTATGTTTTTAAATTATAAGTGTTATTCGGCAGTCCTTTTGATTTAAGATGCTCATCATTATTGCGTTTAAGAGATTGAATAGATGATACGAGTTGTTATAGATTTAGACCAGATCTTATCTTTTGATTTTTGATTAAGAATATATAAGCTAAAAAGACAGAAATATACTCCGAATATTCTCTTTCCGTTTTTATAATTATACTTTTCTTCAATGTCGACATATTTTTCACAAGTAAAGATATACTCGATTATTTGAAACGTAAATAAAGATTTCAACATTCCCAAAAAGGTTTATTTCAGTGTTGAATATAATAAATTTTGAAGTATCAAATTGGCCAATAATTTCTCTCCAAAACAGTTTGAAAGTACCCAAATGTATTTATGGCAAAATGTGAAGGAACAGATTTTCTCCATGAAATGATCTTAACATAACTATTAACAGAATCACGTAATTTTTAAGCTGTATGATCATATCTTTGCTCTTGTATAATAAACTATTTAAAGCTCCGACTAGGAAACATTATGTGCAGTTGTTGAACAGAGTTCTTGATTGCTTTGTCCGAAAAAAGTAACTCTGCGTTTGTTCACAAAATTTAGAAGAGTGTGAAGATTCTCCATTTGCCAACTTCTTATGATCAAAGATATCGAAACAAAGTAGGTTTCTGCATCTAATTGAGCTTACATAAGGATTCGTTTGTCAAGTTGCAGAAGGACCAACCACTCGCTGAGGAATATAATATAAGTATATAACACTTGGTCTTCGCAAGAAAATGCTTACCCTTCCCTTTCTTTTTTTTATTCCCTACATATTCGTGGAAAGCTACTGTGATGATAGTTTACACTGTCTAGGGGCAACGTGTTTCAAGTATGGCCTTGTTATCTTCATATATAAGAAGAATGGAAGCCCAATATATGGAATAAAATCCAACAGATCTTTACTCAAGTGTAACTTTTCATATATCACCAAAGTAAAGATGCAGAGTATCCCTCCCATATTGAGTAACAACCAATTCATTCAGATGTTCCTGTAAACGAATCACTGTACAGCTAAGGAGATTCCCCCAAAGCTCAAACTTAAGTACTGTACGTGGGGGATATCTGTGTAATTACTACCATTTTAACACCTCTTGCCCTAAGGCAAAGAAAAGGAAAAGACGATGAGAATATATACACTGTGAATGGACTACTTGCAGTCAGAATCCCGTAAGCAACTTGAACCCTATATATATCTCTGGAATATATTATGCGCCAACCAGCCTCATGATTAAGATTCATTTACATGGTTTGAACTTTTCTTTCTTGTAACGTAAGTTTTATACTCTAATCTATTCAGCTACCACAACCAGGAGAAATATCTATAACCAGGAGTAGCACAAATGCAAGTATCTCCAAGAAGAGTGATACAAAGAAGTTACAGGTAAAAGTCATTAACAGTAAATGCAACACAAGTTTTCAAAATCCACCAAGAAAAGTAACTGTTTAACCAACTGAAGACCAAATATGCAAATGAATGACCAAGCAAAAGGCATAGTTGGCAAACTTCCAAGGTAGAGTTGACCCCTTTTCACATCATATTTGATTTGATGTAGCTTGAAATAAATGGCCAAAAAAAATCATAGTTGACAATCAACAATAAAGTTTGATCCCCCAACTTCATTTCCTGCAAAGACTTTAAAATTCAGAAGAACCTTTTGCTAGCTTGTCCCATTGATAAGAAATCTTAATAGCCAATTAATGTGATCCAGTTTATCTGCAATTTATTTTTACTGGACTAGTCAAAGAACTAACAGACAATTTTCCCCTGAGGACAGATTTTTCCACAAAGTAGATGAATATTGACATATAATTTACTAACTTCCCTAAACTTAATCTAGAACATAGCTCATCTCTAACTGACTTGACATGGTAGATAAGTAATCGCGTACAGCAAATCTTCCTGCCTAGCTTCAAACTCAAATGGTAATAAGGAAAAAGAACTTAGAACCAAAGTATTATAAGTGATTTGTTCGGATCTTTTAGATACTGATCTCCACCAATATTGGCTGATATTCTCTTTTACTGCTCGCTAGGCGATTCCTATGGAGACATGGACTTTAAATTATCTGCAACTTCCACAAGATATTTGTTTTAACAACTGGCACTACCCAAATTCATCTTACATCTTCTTCTTTATAAAAAGGAAGCCTTCTGGAGCATAAGTGCACATATCATCCTCTTGACTTGCAATCTTCCCATCCATAAAAAAATATCTTATCACAATGGCATCAAGCTCAGTGTCTTCTCACAGCTCTGGTTCGTGGACAGCTAAGCAGAACAAAGCCTTTGAGCAGGCTCTAGCAACCTATGACCAGGATACTCCTAACCGATGGCACAATGTTGCCCAAGTTGTTGGTGGAAAAACAACGGAAGAGGTAAAGAGACACTATGAACTCCTTGTGCAAGATATCAACAGCATTGAGAACGGTCTTGTCCCGTTCCCAAACTACAACACCAACGGCAGGCTGTTTCAGGAAGAAAAGAGGTATCTATTTAACTACAGTTGACGTTTATATAGCAAAACAAGCTACCAAAGTTGTGATAATGTTAGTTCAAGATACGTCTGTAGAGATTTTATAATCAACGTCTCTAACTACTCTCACTATTGTGTTTACATATATGTAGGATGAGAAATATGAGGCTGCAGTGAATAAAGAAGATACACTGATCGGTTCTTTTCTCAGCCATCCATCTCAACTGGCAAATTGTTGTTTACTTTCCCCCAAAAGCTTAGACGCTACCAAATCTCTCAGATACCTCAAATCTTTAATCATTCAAGTTGTGTTAGGTTTATTTTGTAATGAAAAGTCCAACTTCATGATGAATCATTGTCTTTTAACTATTGCTGAAAATAAAGAAGAAAGTCTCGGTCACATACGATGAAAAATCTACCTGGAACTGGAACTCAGCCATTTCTGAGAGTACAAATAATGTTTTAATGAAGACTCAGTCATGGCGGGAAATATGATGGTTGCAAAAAGACAACGGATCCCTATTTACACCTTTATTGCATATTGAATAATGAGCCTCTTAGAGAAATTTGGGCCTATATGCCCATTTAAATGAATAAATTCTGTCTTGTTTGCTTCGTGGTTGACATTTCACAGCGATGGACGGTTATGTTTCATTCAGACACCACGAGTTTCTATGGCTCGATGATCGCCGTCGCAAAAGGAATAGGTTGGTCCGGTTGCTAGTATTTCCAGATGAAATTCATGGCTTAAATCAAATCCGTTGATTATCGCATTCTAGAAAATGATACGTAAACGACAAGACGGATTAACAAATGAAGCCACTGGTTGATTCAAATTTAGTAATCTCAATGCATATTAAACGGAACCAAAACCAGTATTCTATCGAGTTCCTGAAGAAGTAATCAAACAATGTAACCAAAAACAAATCGAAGGCCAAAGCTGAATCACGAACAAAACATATTTCAGGTGTTGGTGGCACGAGTGTAGATCTGCTGGCTAGAGTGAGCAGCAACCATCCTGATCACACCTTTGGCCATCAGCTCCCTAATCGCCCTCCTTGCTAGAGAACCGTTAATCTGGTCCAATATGGATCATCAGAGTGTTATGCTTAAGATCATATTAATTATATTATTACTAATACGGACCAGAGTGTTATTCTTAGATCATATAAAAAATATACCCTCATACGGTCAGAGAGAATGGAAGGAGTGATGAGCTTGAACTTGGGAGCTTCGGTGAGAAGCTTGTCGTAAGTAGCCTGATCAAACAACACCATGTTGTTCACCTTCTCCTTTTGCTTCCCCTTGCTCCACTTCTGTTATCCACAACATTCAACAATGATACCAATATCAATAGTCAAACAAAAGTATTCATCATTTCACCAACTCAACTTATTAAACATCACAGTTCACAGAAACCCAAATGTAGCTAACATGCATATGTTAATAGGGGACATGATAGAAAACGAACCTTCTTCTTCTGTTTTCCACCTCCGGATTTGGCCGGCTTAGATGACGGCGGTGGAACCTTATCCTTCTTCGGCGCCTGTAACAAGTAACACGAATTGTAACGATTAATACGAGATAAATAGATCTGCTTAGACATAAACAGAAAAGAAACAGTAGTGATACCATGCTGGTTTGGACGGAGAAGCGAACGGCGAAGGAGAAGCTGAAAAATGAGGAGGAGGAGGAGGCTAAGGTCTCCCTTATAATCTCTAGCTAGGGTTTCAAACGACCAGTATTCGTCAGAGCCCTTAGTGGGCCGGGTCTAAATAAGATGCCCAGTTGTACGAGGTATTCCAACATAGGGCCCGATATAAATCTTTTGGGACACGTGGCTCGCACAGAAAGTTTATAAAATTTTACTCCCTTATTCTCTGTCTCTGTGTGTAATAAACTTGCCAAATCTGAAATCTTCTATTTGCAGATCAATCCCAATCTCTTCCTCGTTTTTGTGCTCCACGAACATTCGTAAGTCTCTGTCTTCCTCTGGTTATTCGTATACAGCCTCTCGAATCCAGCTTTAGTGTGTTCCAATTCGATTTTTCATTTCCTAAATTCCTCCACTTTTTTCCAAGATCTGTAATCAAATTTTAGTCGCATCTCCACAAGCTTTTATTCTTATTGATTATTGAATCTCAGAACAGTGTTACGTTTTGGTGTATCCTTCCTTTTTAAGATTTGAGGTTGAGGGAAATGGTGAAGGAGAGTGAGTATTACGACGTGTTAGGCGTCAAGACTGATGCCTCAGCTGCTGACATTAAGAAAGCTTATTATATCAAAGTAACACACTCCCTCTTCCCCTTCTCTGTCTTATCATCACAGTTTCATATCTCTCCTGAGTTTTAAGTAGTATCTTCTTGTCACATAGCTTTAGATTCGTAGATTTGGTTATGTAAATCAGATCACAGAAACAATATTAAAAGAAAATTCCAAATTTGGAAGCTTTTGGCTATGATTATAAGATATATTTCCCTTTTTTTGTTCTTTAAATTAATGTGGGCAGGCAAGGCAAGTTCATCCAGACAAGAACCCTAATGATCCTCAAGCTGCTAAAAACTTTCAGGTGATTAATCATGACACAAAAATGCTATCTTATAAGTTTGATTCACAAGGGTTATTAACGAACGTTTGAATAAATCACTCTCGAATACTTACTACACTGCTCATGTGAATGAAGGTGCTAGGTGAAGCTTACCAGGTTCTTAGCGATCCGGAGAAACGAACTGCTTATGATAACTATGGCAAAGAAGGTGTTCAACAGTAAGTTTCTCCTTCGCTTAAAAGTATATATCATGTGACTGGTGTTCCCATACTAATGTCAATTTTTTTTATTTTTTTTGTTGGTGCAGGGATGCAATGGTTGATCCTGCAGCTGTGTTCGGCATGCTCTTTGGCAGCGAGTTGTTTGAGGACTACATTGGCCAACTTGCTCTTGCTTCCATTGCATCACTCGACGCTGAAGTTGAATCCCATGAGCCTGAGATTAGGAAAAAACTGCTTCAAGACAAGATCAAAGTACCTACCTTGTTTTTCTTTTTTCTTTTTTTCTTTCTCTTGAACTGTTTTTTTTATGGTTATAATTCCTCGTGTGCAGGCGATGCAAAAGGAAAGGGAAGACAAGCTTGTCACTACGCTGAAGAACAAACTCGAACCATTTGTGGAAGGACAAACCGATGAATTTGTGAATTGGGCTACCGCTGAGGCTAGGCGACTCTCAACAGCTGGTAATCAGAGTCACCCTATAATTATTTTTACCGCTCCTCAGTCAATGAAAGGCAAAAAAAAACTTTGGGTGCTGTCAGGTTTTGGGGAAGCAATGCTGCACACTGTGGGTTACATTTACACAAGAAAAGCTGCGAAAGAACTCGGAAAGGACAAACGTCTCATGAAAGTGCCCTTCTTAGCTGAATGGGTGCGTGACAAAGGCCACCAGATCAAATCTCAAGTGATGGCTGCTTCTGGTAAACTAAATAAAACAAATCTTTTTTAAGTTGAGTTTTCTTTGGGTAAACCAAAAACGATCCCTTTTTTTCTTCTTCTCGTAGGTGCGGTTTCGTTACTTGTGTTGCAGGACGAAGTGAGCAAGCTGAACCAGGGAGAGAACAAAGAGGAGCATATTCAGAAGGCCATTGAAGCTAAAAAGGATGCAATGCTTCAGTCCCTTTGGCAAATCAATGTGCTTGACATCGAATCAACCTTATCTCGCGTCTGCCAAGCGGTATGTGATTTGGTTCACTACTACTACTGTTGATCCTATTGTTACATGATATCATTACGTTGTTCTTTTGGTGTTTCTTTTGATTGCTCCCTCAGGTGCTTAAAGATCCGAGTGTTTCAAAAGATGTTCTTCGAGCTAGAGCAAGAGGATTGAGGAAGCTCGGAAACATTTTCCAGGTGACCCATTAGCCCATATTAAACAACAATAAAAAAATGTTTATTCTCTAACGTAACAGATCGAAACACTCTGCATCATTCTTACAGGGTTCTAAGAAACCCTACTCCAGAGAAAATAGCTTGCGCCACGAAGGTGCCGCCGTGAAACTTGATGCCGGAGATTCCTCTAAACCGGCGACTTAAAGTTCGAACCAAAACGATCGGTTATTGAATGTTTATGTGAAGTGGTGGTTTCGTCTTTAAATTCCCTTTTCTTTATTGAAATCTTTTACCTTCCGTGTTGGCTTTCACGAAACTCAAGGTGGCGTGTTCTGTAAGGTACTTGATACATGGACATGGTTTTTTCGTGTTTTTTATAAGTTGGCCCCTCGAATATAATAAAATTTCTACTTTGGAATATATACTATTTTGTGTTATAAACGGCCCCATCTACCGACGTCACTAAGGAAAGCTGCCGGATAATTATTCCTTGTCCCTCCGTTTTTTTTGTCTTTTTGGCACTACTCACCACCGAATTCACTTCAATTACGACAACTCTGACGGTGTCACTGTCACACAACACCACAAGGCACTTGACCGATCCGATTTATCTTTTTTTTTTTGACATATCCCAACCGATTTATATCTTGGTTCAATCATATGGTTAAAAGGGTGTTGTAGTACGTTTCAGTATGATAAGCGGTAAAATTTAATGAAGGATAGGTGCATATTTGATGAAAATGAATAGAAATAATGGAGGTATCTCGCATTTTTCACTGAACTGAAGTTTGTACCAAAAAAAACCCTAATTTTTCTCTCAAGCTCTCCTAGCGCCGCCAAGACTTTTGTTCTCTGTTCTGGGTCTCTCCGGTGGCTGGTGCTCTTCGCCGGCGCCGGAGGAGACCCCATCCTCTTAGTAGTTGCTTTATTTTCTTCTTTGTCTTGTTGTTTGGTGTTGAAGCTTGATTTTCTCTGAAATGTACGAAGTCGAGATCTTGCGTTTTGGTGGGGTCACGGCGTTCTGCTTTCAGGTTAGCAGGAAGATCTTCAAGTGGTGAGACTCTGTGTGAGCAGGAGGTGCCCGTGTTTCTATCACGGGTTGAAGCAGCAATGCTTGTATCTTTATTGTTGTGCTCGTCGTCTCGAAGGTTGGTGGGGAACTTTTTCTAGTTCCAGTATCTTTGTTGTTTCAGCTCTGTTTCAGAGAGTTGGGTCCGGTGGTGCGTCTGGCGCCAGATCTGAGATCGGGGATCTCTTGACGGTGCGGTGCAGCCGCTTGGTGCGGAGCACGCGCTTTCGCTGACGGCATCACTGTACTTTCTTCAATTCTAGTTCTGAGTCTGTTCTTCCTTGTGCAAGATTTGAGTGGTGTTTGGGTTCTTCGTCAAGAGACCAGGAGTTCTCCTTTTCCCATCTCCAATTCGTCTCCACCTTGCTTTCGTCATCGATTTGGCTTCCATGTTGTAGTCCTACTGTCTTGATACTGTCTGGTTTGTGGGTTTGGGTTTTTAAGGCCTTTATACAGCAACGGGTGAAGATAATTGCTTGGATTTTCTTGTTGGTTTATTCCTTATAATTGTGGAGTTTGCTAGGTGGGCAAATGTCTTCTTGGGAAAGGGTTTATCCTAATGTGATCTTATCTTCTCAGAACATGGTTTCTATACCGGCTCTTCTATGGTATCTTGAAGCCTTTCCCTAATATCGGTCGGTTAATCTTGCTTGTTTCAGCTTTGATATTAGTTTGGTTATTAGTTGTCTTGATTGGGCTGTTGTTTCCAGGGATATATAGTTGTTCCGCTGGCTTAGTTTCCGGGGATGTACGGTTGTTCCGCCGGCTCTGTTTCTCTAGTATGGGCTCTTGTTAAACGTTGTTTCATGAATAATATAATTTCGGATGGAAAAAAAAAAATGGAGGTATCTCGGTTTAGTTTGATTTGGTTTTGATTATTTGGTACGGTTATGGGTAATAATATCAAGACAAAGACCTAACCGGAATATAACGGCGTGAAATAAACCGTGAGAAAAGAAAAGACTCGTATTCATCTCTTTCCCTCTCTCTCTCTCTGGAACAAAGCAAAGCCCTCTCGCATCATCGCACTGCTCAATAGAACGCTCTCTCTACCCCCTCTCTCCGTGTGTTGTTTTCGTCTTCCTCTTCTCCGGCGACGTTCAAGGACTCCCGGGAGCAGGTTCGCTCACTGGGACTCTCTCTAAGCATCTGTTTGATTGTGTTTATTTTTGGAATTTGATTTTAGGGTTTTGGTTTCTATTTTGAGTAATCGGCTTGCAGCAGATTTTGTGGCCTTAAAATCGGATCTGTTAGATACCACTTAGGCTGAGTTTAATTACTTTTATCGGATTCGTGATTCCGAAACTCTCGTGGGCAGTGGATTGATCGATATGATTCCTTTCCCTTATGGATAGATCGATGACTCAGAGATCTTACAAATGGGGCTCTGCTTCCTGGACTTTGATTCTCTGGCTTATAATGATTTGATTGTTATACTGAATCTTTGTTTTCTAAATTAGTTGTTTTTTTTTTGAAGTTAAGGTTGTAGCAAGAAGCGAGTTCAGAGATGGGGAATGCGTGTTGTGTTGCGGCTCGTGACAAAATGGTCCTCGTCGTGCCTCCTAATGAGACTGAGAGGAGGCATTCTCCTACTTGGAGTTTCCGCTGGGATAATCATAATAGAGGAGGACGTGTTGCTGGTGAAGACTCCTCTCTCTGTTGGTTATCTGATGGTATTAGCCGTAACGATGGCTCTGAGATCAAATTTGGATCTGCTTTTGTTTCATCTCAAGGCTCTCCTCTGGACAGCTTTAGGACACAGCCACTGCACAAATCTCCGGCCTCAGGTAATTCATTTCAGCTAGGGAACCTGTTAAATTGTCATGATGAGCAGAAGAAAGATATGGCTATGTTTTATTTATGGGATTTGTCTGTTTTGCTGCTTAGCTCGCTTATGCATTTATCTTGATCATAACATGAAATCTTGTGGCAGATCTATCTTTCCCAAGAAACTCTTCCATGGATACAGTCTTCGAGCAGGTAAAGCGTGTTTGTTTCATCACTAGCTGACTTCTCTTACATCTTTGAAATTATACCTTTATTGATGCACAATAATAACCTCTCTCTCTTACGCAGAAGGAAAATGATTCGACACAATCTGTGGCACCTTCATATCCATCTCCTGCACAATTCTCTCTTTCACACACATCTTCTTTCCCAGCATCACCACTTTCTCCCCAGAGCTACTTCCACCCTTCAAGTTCGGCGTCATCGCTTAAACTGACACAGCGCCCTCGTCTATCGAAGCAAGTCTCAGATAGTCGAATCTATGGTATGAACTCACTGAGTAGAAGCTCAGCAACTGAAGAGACGCAGGAAATTCCTTTGAGATATGGTTCTTCTCAGAGTGGACCATCTGAAAGTTGGTCATTGCAAGCCTTTTCTGAAATGATGTCATCTTCTCGCAGCAACGAGCCTTTGTCTTATGATAACGACTTCTTTGGGCTTGATCGTGACAAGATAGACCATCATGGCAACCGAGTAATATCCAATCATCATCAGCAAACATGTGGTGCCTGCTCTAGACCCTTGTCAGAGAAATCCATGTGGAGCAGCCAAAAGATCTTCATGACCAATGAGCTCTCTGTGTCCGCAATTCTAGCATGTGGGCATGTCTACCATGGTGAGTGTTTGGAGCAGATGACGCCAGAAATCGATAAATTCGACCCGTCGTGCCCAATCTGTACATTTGGTGAGAAGAAAACGGCGAAACTGTCAGAGAAAGCGTTGAAAGTTGAGATGGATTTGAAAGCTAGGCACAACAAAAGACTCAGAAACCGAGTTTTGGACAGTGATTTTGATTGCGATGATTTGGTAATGTATGATCACAGCCACATGCCAGCAGCAGCAGCAGACAAGAGCCCTGAACTGGTCTCGAGTTCGAGCGTCAAAGGTTATTCCGCAAAGCCTTTCTTGGCTAGACATTTCTCTTTTGGGTCCAGAGGTAACAGTAAATCAATCAAAGAGAATCTTCCCGTCAAAAAGAAAGGCTTCTTCTGGACCAAATCCAGCAAAATATGAACTTGTAAGCTGCGTTTCTCTCGATCTATATCTCTCTGACTCAATTCGGTGAATTTACACACGTTAGAGATTGAATGTGGTTGTTGTCGCAGGTTCTGTGTCTGTGTTGCTCTTTACTGTCTGACGGACACGGTACCACTTAATTAAGACAGGCTATTTGTTGATACACACTTTCCTCATTGGCTTTTCTTTTTTTTTTATTGGTATTTGCTAAATTTTCACACATGTAAAGTCACAACTTTAGAATACAAGGTTGGGGATAATCACAACATTGGATCCTTTCTAGTTTATAAATTATTCTGGCTGTGCATAGATCAGAATGGACTCAGGGCTCTGAAGACAAATGATAAGAGAATGTATATGGTTTTATTAACGTTCCGCCCAACCTCCCTCTCTTGTACTCTACACGCAGAGTTACAAGCCAATACAAGAACTCTCAAGACGACTCACTCGTCAAGAGCCAGTGATCAAGACCTTCTAGTCTAGATCCTAGTTTACTCAGTACTCAAAAGCTTCTTGACTTTACAAACAGACTCCTATTTATAATAGACGGATGACTCAATTATCTAACGTCTGTAACCGCCTGTAACAACCCGTCACCGTTATTGATCTGACTCCATATCGTCCACGTCAGCTGTGACGTTCTTTCCTGCTTGAATACTCTTCTCTTCATGCTTCTTCTTACGATAGTATACTCTCCAAGGCTTATCAACAACCGATTGGGTATGGTTTGTATTACATTTACCAGCTTGATCTCAATCAAACTTCTTCCTGTAGATATTGATTTGTTTCTCCTTTTTTTTTTAATTCACTGCTTACTATTTGTATAATGTATAGAAAGATCAGCAAGCCTTTGAGATACTATGGTGAATGACTAACAAATAAGCATATACATGTACAATTCAAAACGAGATCATATGTATTTTGTGAATATTTTAAATATTGTACACTAAGAAAATGATTTATGTCGAGATGAGTAGGCTCGTATAAGAACATACATGTGTGCGTACGAGGCAATAACCTACGCATCTTCGTTCGCTATATTGCAGCACGTGTCCCGACCACGCACATGAGCGCTTCCTTCAAACACGCATATGTCTATGCCGGCAACGTTTGACTGAGAGCTGATAAGAATCTTGTTAGTTAGAATGGCGGATATAAGAGACGAAAGAGGAAACCCAATCTACCTAACGGACGAACAAGGCAAGCCAGCTCAGCTCGTGGACGAGTTTGGAAACGCGATGCATCTGACAGGTGTTGCAACCACCATCCCTCACCTGAAGGAGAGCAGCTACACTGGTCCACATCCGATCACCGCCCCGATCACGACCACCGATACTCCTCACCACGCACAACCTATCTCCGTGTCTCACAACCCTCTTGAAAACATGGGCATTTCTTCCTCGAACTCGGTAAGATTTATATATCTCATTCATACTGTGTGAATGCCACACGTACTTACTATTGTTATTTTTTATATACTATTATTATTATTATTATCAAGATTCACTATATATGCATGGCACGAGCCATATTAATCATAACATATATACGTTTATATGTAGATGGATGAATATGGTCAAGGATCACGACAAGGAGCTAATGTAACGGATGAAACTAAATCAAAGGTAGAGGGGCACGATCCATCAACTGCAACAGTGAGCGGATCAGGATCAGAAGAAACTCACGAGAAGAAGGGGTTCCTTAAGAAGATTAAGGAGAAAATTTCCGGCAACCATAACGATCCGTAAAACTATTATCACTCTGTTTATGAAACTATAAAGTCACAAATACATTGTATTGTTAGAACTTTTGGGTTGCTTCTCTTTAGCTTGTTTGCAAATAAAGTAGGGGGTAAAATATATGATCATATCCAAAGCCACGAGATCTTCCAGTAGAACACAAAAAACATGTTCTCCTAGCTTGTGTGCTTCTCTCTAGCTTGTGCACACAACCCAAAAGTTTATATATGATGTTTGTGGTATGCACTATTCTAAAAGAGAGATGGATAGGAATGAGTGGAAGAAGAACTAAATTAAACGGAGAGGATATCTCAACTCGATCTTTCCCAATATTATCACAAGCATATTTGTAAATTTGCCTTCATTTACCCATACCATACTTGCTTTTGTAGTGTCATCTTTTCAAGGAAATAGCCTAAAAACATATGTGAAGACTTTATAGCTTCTCATATTTTGGCTGTCCAGATACACCACTAGCCCGCATCTTTTCAGTGAAGAGGCAGAAAAGGCATTTGCTCGAGTTAGAGACAAGGTCCTTGTCTGTTTCTCTATGTAATGTACTTAAATTGGGATTGTTTCTACGTTGAAACATGGACACATGCAAATGAAACTTATTTGAAAGCTTCAGAACAACACATCTCACAATAATCAATATATCAACTGAGTTTCTTATCCAGTTGATGGTATAGATTCATTTCCCTGAATCTCTTTTATTTTATTTTCTTAATTTTGACACCCTTCTGGCTTGTCAAATTTGGTTGTTTCAGGTAAAGATGCCATTATACGGCTGTGATTGCTATGCTTACGCTCTCCTGGCTTCTGGATTAGTCGATCTTGTTATTGAATCCGGTCTAACGGTAAGGCTACTCCTTAAAAATGACTTGTCAAAAGTGACTGCCTCATTTATCAATCTTTAACTGGTACTGTTCTTCTACATCATACGAATTGAAGTCAATGCTATTCCTCACCAGCCATATGATTTTCTAGCTCTGGTGCCTGTAATACAAGGCGCTGGAGGTACTATAACCGATTGGAACGGGAACTCACTTCTGTGGGAAGCTTCATCCAGTGCATTTGCTACAAGTATGTTCAACATTCCCCAAAAACAAACTGGGTTTCTTTCTCTCGGTCATAAACTCATCACAAACAAAAGATCATGCAACCCCTGAATGCCTAACTAAGCATCCCCATCTACTTTTTTTCATTTTTTCACAGGCTTTAATGTGGTTGCAGCAGGAGATTCAGACATTCATCAGCAAGCATTAGAGTCACTTAAGTGGCAGTGAAAAGGTTTAGCTGGTACGTTGATTAGTTACTCTATGTTTCTTCATCACTTTCTAGCTTCATATTTGCGTTTCTGATTGAAAAAAACTGATAGTTTTAGTTCTAGTTTTTTCTAAAAAATTCTTGAAATAGAGAACCGGAGTTGTTTATTATTGGCATTGTCTCTAGATTGTCTAGATAACAGAATTAGCTGTTTGCTAAAAATAAACCATATCATATCCACCGATAATAAATTACAGCATATACCAAAACTGGCCACACATATAACAACAAATCATTTCTCGCTTTCATGACCTTTTTCTCCCTCTTTTCTTCAACCACAAGCTATCCAACAAACTCCTTCATTCCTTCTTATCTTCTTTCTTCCTCAGCCATCTCTCTTCTCTCTCTCTCCTTCCCACCTAGGAGGGATGGAGACAAGAAAGAAACCAAACAAATGCACGTTTCCCATCTTTGATATTTCTCCAAAGCCTTCCATGGCTCTCCTCCTGGCTATTCTCCTCTTCCTCTCAGGCCCTGCAGCGTCTGCCGTGGGACCGGCTACCGGTTTTAAACCGGCAGATGATATCCTCATTGATTGTGGAAGCAAATCTTCATCCAAAACACCAGATGGAAGAGTCTTTAAGAGTGACCAAGATACGGTCCAATACATAGAAGCCAAGGATGATATTCAGGTCTCGGCCCCACCTTCAGACAAGGTCGCATCTCCTATCTACCTGACTGCAAGGATCTTCCGTGAGGAAGCCATCTACAAGTTCCATCTAACCAGGCCTGGTTGGCATTGGGTTCGCCTCCATTTCTTGGCCTTCCCTAATGACAAGTTTGATCTCCAGCAAGCAACTTTTTCCGTTGTAACAGAGAAGTATGTGCTGCTTCATAACTTCAAGATTACTAACAACAACAATGATAGTCAAGCTGTTCTCCAGAAGGAGTATCTCGTCAACATTACGGATGCACAATTCTCCCTCAGGTTCAGACCTATGAAAAGCTCTGCAGCATTCATCAACGCTATCGAGATTGTCTCTGCTCCAGACGAACTGATCTCTGATTCGGGCACAGCCCTTTTCCCAGTCAACGGTTTCTCTGGTCTGTCTGACTATGCGTACCAGACCGTTTACAGAGTCAATGTTGGTGGTCCTTTGATCGTGCCTCAGAACGACACGTTAGGAAGAAGCTGGATACCAGATAAGGAGTTCTTGAAAGATGAGAAGATGGCCAAGGACGTGAAGACGACCCCTTCCGCGATCAAGTACCCTCCTGGAGTTACACCTTTGATTGCTCCACAGACGGTTTATGCAACAGCTGCTGAAATGGCTGATTCTCACACCATTGCTCCTAACTTCAACGTGAGCTGGAACTTCCCCTCGAACCCGGCGTTTAACTACCTTATCCGGCTTCATTTCTGTGACATCGTTAGCAAGTCTCTCAATGACTTGTACTTCAATGTGTACATCAACGGCAAAACTGCCATTTCTGGGCTGGATTTGTCTACTGTCGCCGGCGGTCTCGCAGCTCCTTACTACAAAGACATTGTTGTGAACGAGACACTTATGACTCCTGAGCTGCTAGTGCAGATTAGTCCCATGGGAGAAGATACAGGTACTCCAAACGCAATCTTGAATGGAGTTGAGGTCTTAAAGATGAGCAACTCCGTGAACAGCCTTGACGGAGAGTTTGGAGTTGATGGTAGAACCACCGGCATGGGGAAACACGGTATGGTTGCGACCGCGGGGTTTGTGATGATGTTTGGAGCTTTCATTGGGCTTGGAGCCATGGTCTACAAGTGGAAGAAGAGGCCACAAGATTGGGAGAAGAGAAACAGTTTCTCCTCTTGGTTGCTACCGATACACGCTGGTGACAGCACTTTCATGACGAGCAAAGGTGGTTCCAGCTTGTACAACTCAACTATGGGCCTCGGCCGCAACTTCTCCCTTTCAGAGCTTCAGGATGCTACGCAGAATTTTGAAGCATCTCAGATTATCGGTGTTGGAGGGTTCGGTAATGTCTATATTGCCACCCTCGACGACGGAACCAAAGTTGCTGTCAAGCGAGGTAACCCACAGTCTGAACAAGGAATCACTGAGTTTGAGACAGAGATCCAGATGCTTTCTAAGCTCAGACACCGACACTTGGTCTCCTTGATTGGTTACTGTGATGAAAACTCTGAGATGATCCTGGTCTATGAGTTCATGTCCAATGGTCCATTCAGAGATCATTTATACGGAAAGAACCTTGCTCCCCTTACCTGGAAACAGCGACTTGAGATCTGTATCGGTTCTGCACGTGGGCTTCACTATCTGCACACAGGAACTGCACAAGGGATTATCCACCGTGACGTCAAATCAACCAACATTCTTCTCGACGATGCTTTAGTTGCCAAGGTAGCTGACTTTGGTCTTTCTAAAGATGTGGAATTTGGACAGAACCATGTCAGCACGGCAGTGAAAGGAAGTTTCGGGTACCTAGACCCTGAATACTTTAGGAGACAGCAACTTACGGACAAGTCTGATGTTTATTCATTTGGTGTCGTTCTTCTAGAAGCTCTCTGCGCAAGACCAGCCATCAACCCTCAGCTACCAAGAGAACAGGTTAACTTAGCTGAATGGGCTATGCAATGGAAACGAAAAGGGATGCTCGAAAAGATCATTGATCCTCATTTGGCTGGCACGATAAACCCTGAATCGATGAAGAAGTTTGCGGAAGCTGCAGAGAAGTGTTTGGAAGATTATGGTGTTGATAGGCCTTCAATGGGAGATGTTTTGTGGAACTTGGAATATGCTCTTCAGCTTCAAGAAGCATTCACTCAGGGCAAAGCAGAGGAGACTGAGAACGGTGAGCCAGTAACATCTCTTCCGCCAGCAGATACAACTCCAATCGCTCCTGCACCCACCACCAACAAGGTGGAAGAGAACAATGGTGCTGCTGAGGTTCAGGCCGTGGACGAACACTCTGGAACAGCCATGTTTACTCAGTTTGCTAACAACCTTAACGGAAGATAAATCTTTAACTAACAGATATAAACAAAACAAAGACAGAAAGCATGCACCAAAACGAATTTCTTGTCATGATCAGTAATTGAAATAGAAAAATGACTTCTGAAGGCCATATGTTTGTTTCTTTTTTATGTTTTTGTGGTGGTCCACGGAAACCTGTGTGATATTTATATTTTTGGTGTGTATTATGTCAAAATTTATCTTCTTCTTTTTGTATGAATTGTAATTTATGGGTGGATATGTATACTACTAAATGCTCTCATGCATTTATCTACGTATCCTCCTTTGTTGTAGTTGTTAATCATAGGTTGCTAATACAACTTCACATTGAAACTTAAGTGTGTGTGTGTGTGTGATGATGATGAATCTTCCTAAAAAAATTAGAATTTCATTGTACACAACAAAAAACTCTTCATGTTTTCGTAGAAGTGATTGGTTTTACGGTCTGTACATATTTTTTAGACCAAGCATTAGGCTAAAGTTTAGGTAACTTCTTTGCAAATAAACTCCTCTCCAAGGTGTTTAAACTGGGATGAATGTGTTTCTCCTCTGGTATGAGCTCTAGTTGAAGCTGCTGTCACATGTCAAACTTAACTAGCTAAATTAAGAAAATGACCTCAATGTTTTGTTTTTGAACAAAAAAAAAAGACCTCAATGTTTTGTGTGTATCATTGACTATTTGGATTTAAGCTTTGATTGTTACTGATTAGAATCAGTGTTTAGTCTACAACCTCTGTTAGATAATGGTCACATAAACCATTTCTTTCTTTAGATGGGGTTACACTGGTGCTGATCATCTGTATTCATTATATTGTATGTATATAAAATGTATGGGTAGCAAACTCATACCAAGTGTTTGTAGGAGAGGAAGTATAGGTGAGAAAAGATTAGGGTCAGTCACAGATTATGCAAAAAATTGAGAACCATAATAATAAAATAAAATAAAAACCAGAAATAGAAACCATTCCCTTCAATTAAGCAAATGTCTTCTCTTTTTCTCTTTCTTTTTCCTTCAGTAAGCTATATAAATAGATAACCGAAAGAGCCAAAGTTTTTTTGCTTTTGTTCTCTCCTCTATCTATGAACTATGGAAAACATAAGTGAGCTGGTCGCTTTTGACATGGGAGGGCTAAGAAACAACCTTCCCAGAAAGTAAAACCTGCAATAAATTATCTCATTGATTGATTGAGTTCTGGTATAAGTTATAGATTTTTGGATTACTATTTGATTTTTGGATTTGTGAATGGTATAAAAAAACAGGAGAGGATTGTCAAGGTACTACTCGGGGAAAGCAAGATCATATGCTTGCATCTCAGATGTCAAATGCCTAGAAGATCTAAAGAAACCAACCCATCCTCTTGATGATGATGATGATGATGAAGATGATGCCTACAAGAAGAGGAAGAAGAAGAATAGGCAATCATCTTCATCTTCATTTTCTGCAGCTGTTAACAGCAATGTTAATTATCAAAACTACCCGTGTCGTAGAGTCTCTAGTAGCACACACTGTTCCACACCTTGTGTTGGTGCTTAGCTTTTTTTCTTTCTTAAACCAGTTTCTTAATTTACCACACCTTCATCAGTCGCCCTTGGTTTTTTCCCCAACCTAACACTCAAACACATGCTATTGTTATATTAATTATTTCTTAATGTTTTTATGGTCATCTTATAATTTGCACTGTTTTGTAGATTTGTTCCATTTCTTGCAGGTGTGTTGTGTAAGCCAGAGTGTTAGAAACCTTTTTAAATGTAAAATAAGCTTCAGATAATAATCAGTAACCTATAAAATGTAGAGGTCAGTGAAAGATAAATGTATTTAGAAATTCAGAGTTTTTTTTTTTGGTAGGCTTTAGAACTTCAGAGTTTGGTGAATGAGCAGGGAGGGAGGGATTCATATTTCATCCAACAACCAATAGATTATTCATATTGATTTTTAAAAAATGTGCTATTAATTTCATGATATAACATAAAGAAATAATTCAAAGAAGACAGAGAGACAAATATTGCAACGAAAGTTTCCACTAATGACGCAAGGAAGTGGATGATTAAAAAAGTAAATAACTTTCTAGAGCCCAACACGGCACATACAAGTTGGGCCTATCCAATTCAACACCCAATCAATAATCAACACGTATCAATTAATAATAGGCTCTTTCCCCTTGGATAAGTTATATCATTAAATGCCATAAATATCTTCCGATTTTTCCGACAAAACCAAAACAATATCTAAAAAGCTTTATACTACATACATACAATCACTTGTTGCGTGTGAAAGAGATAGATTCTTCCACAGCCCTTTTAACTTTGCCTTTAGGGTTCATCTTCTTCTATATTTAATCCTTCCTCCCTCATTTCATTCAATCCAAAATGGATCTTCTTAAGCTTTCCTTCTCCCTTCTCCTCATTTCCTTCCTCCTCGTCTCCGTCTCCTCATCGTCCGACGGCGACGATGCCGTGATCCGGCAGGTGGTTGATGGAGCCGCCGAGCCAAATGTTTTAACCTCCGAAGATCACTTTTCTCTGTTCAAGAGAAAGTTCGGCAAGGTCTACGCTTCCGGGGAGGAGCATGATTACAGATTCTCCGTCTTCAAAGCCAATCTGAGGCGAGCGAGGCGCCACCAGAAGATGGATCCCTCTGCGCGTCACGGAGTCACACAGTTCTCGGATCTGACTCGGTCTGAGTTCCGGGAGAAGCATCTCGGGGTTAGAGGAGGGTTTAAGCTTCCCAAAGACGCCAACAAGGCTCCGATTCTCCCAACCGAGAATCTCCCTGAGGATTTTGATTGGAGAGATCACGGAGCCGTCACCCCCGTCAAAAATCAGGTATTAATAGATGATGACGTCAAGTTTGTATTGGTCTGATCTCAAATTTGACTTGTTATGATAGGGATCATGCGGCTCTTGCTGGAGTTTCAGCGCCACCGGAGCTCTTGAAGGTGCTAACTTCCTCGCCACCGGCAAACTCGTCAGCCTTAGCGAACAACAGCTCGTTGACTGTGATCACGAGGTTTCACTTTTCTTTTATGGCATTTTTAACATATAAAAGGATTAAAGATAATCAGATTGTGTCTTGTGTTAGGAACTAAGTATAATTAGTCTAATTCTCAATTTTAGTTTTACTAACTAGTCTGATTATCATATCTCTGTGTATGCAGTGTGACCCAGAGGAGGCGGGTTCATGCGACTCTGGTTGCAATGGTGGCCTCATGAACAGCGCTTTCGAATACACACTCAAGACCGGAGGCCTCATGAGAGAAGAAGACTATCCTTACACCGGCAAGGACGGCCCCGTCTGCAAGTTAGACAAGTCCAAGATCGTCGCCTCTGTCTCCAACTTCAGTGTCATCTCCATCGACGAAGAACAAATTGCTGCCAACCTTGTTAAAAACGGACCTCTTGCAGTAGCCATCAACGCCGCCTATATGCAGACTTACATTGGCGGAGTCTCCTGCCCTTACATTTGCACCAGGAGGCTCAACCACGGTGTCTTATTGGTGGGTTATGGGTCCGCTGGTTACGCTCCTGCTAGGTTCAAGGAGAAGCCTTACTGGATCATCAAGAACTCGTGGGGAGAGACTTGGGGCGAGAATGGTTTCTACAAGATCTGCAAAGGCCGTAACATTTGTGGCGTTGATAGTCTTGTCTCCACCGTTACAGCCGCTGTGTCTACCACCGCTCATTAATTTAAGCCAAGAGGCTTCGTTAAATAAATTAATTCACTCTGGTGATTTGTGTGAGCGAGCACTCTTTGCATTGACTCTTGGGCTTATTGGCCAAATGGCCATATTTTGGAGATAAGTCAAGGAAGTAGCTATGATTTTGACATAATTCATTGTCTGACTTTTGTGCTTCCTTCTATCCGGTTATATCCTTTCAAATAACAGGTTACCGGTTTCATATTATAAAGTAAACGATGTGGAGTTTTTGTGTGGAATCATAATAATCACATAACATATGGATTACGTTGTGCAGCTGTATTCAACACATATGATGTAAGGGTATGATCGAGAGGAGTGGATAACAGTTGTAAGTGTGTCATAAACAATTCTAACCTGACGACGAACTGAAGATGACGACAAGTATATTCTATACTGATTGTATGAGTTTCCATACTATATACCGTATGTGGAATAGTAATATTATAAATGTAGTTCTAAGTGAAATATGGTCTTCATAATTTCGCTACTGTTAAAAAGGTACATGATGCAAGGAAAGTACGCAATGCTTTACCCAAAATCAAGCCAAATATTCCATAAATAAATTTATCAACCACACAGAAATAAACTAAAGGCCAAATAGTATGGAAATGTAAACTCCCGGTAAACCACACAGAAGAATATGTAACCTAACCCAAATTTAATGGAATGTGGGCACATTGTGTTTGTTGTACGGAAAACCTTGTGACCTTCTATTTTGGTTAAATGAAATGATGCCAATGTTAACTTCTGATAATATATGTCCGTTATAAGGTGAATTAACGTTTATGACGTATATTACGTGAGAATGTCTATTCCATATAGAATACACTATGTAATTTATCTGAAAACTGTTATTCCATATAAAATATACTATGTCATTTATATAATAGTTGCATACATCCATGATTGATTTACAAAATCTAATGGGGGATTGGTAGAAGAATACTTGACACTAAACACTAAACAAAAATTAGGAAAATATGAAAGTCGGATAGTTGGTGACAGCTACTCCTAATGAAAGAGTATGAGGATGCCACGTGCTGAAGTCGATTTACTAAGATATTTTTACTGTGTAAATTTAAACAACTGGTGTAGGTTAATGATTATAAATGTGTGTATAGGATTACGTACACATTTGTACCATCCATTACGAGAAGACTTCTATATTATATACAATGTATTATTTAAAATGATACTATGTGCATACTAGAGCAAAGATTGAGTAACATGAAATACAAAGCTAATAGAAATGGTAATAGAACACTTAACATTAAACACTAAACCCAAGTTAGAGAAATATAAACCCCAATCCATAAGCAACCCAAATCTCCAGGAAACTAAATTCACATGCCATAATACTAGAGACATGTATTTACATTCCTCATTAGCCTCATGAAATACAAAGCTAATGGGAATGGTAATAGAACACTTGACAGTAAACACTAAACCCAAGTTTAGTAAATATAAATCCCAATACATAGGCAACCCAAGTCTTTGTGAAATTAAATCCACTGGCCATAATACTGAAAATAGGTGTTAACCTTTTTTTTTGCCGGTAGGTTCAAAGCATGTCTCAAACAATCTATTTGGATGGTCTAACTCGTCCATACCAAACCTGAAGAATGAAAAGTAAGAGAAGCAAAGAGTGAGGACGGTTCACAATGTAATATTCAATATAGAAATGAATTATGAGTCAAACAAAATAAAAATAGCTAACGAATGGAAAGACGTATGATGTAAAAGTATGATTCCATGTAAAATGGAATAATGTGAACCTTATACTATTCCACTTAACATGACATATAGCAATGAGATATACTGATACGAGCATACAATGAAACATCTATGTCTTGCAGATGCTATTCCACAAAATAATCGATATTTCTACACCATGAACTATGCATCGCAGAGACAAAAACCACAATTCAAGCATAACTTAGAATAAGAACATCAGAGAGAGAACCACAACCGACCACAAATTGCAGCAAAGCAAAACATAATAGCAAGTGATAAAATCCTCAGTGGAATAGTTGAATGGGATAAGTATACTATTACATTTCAAATGGAAACCGGATTTAAAATATCATACTATGTGTACCGACTGAGCATTTCTAATCAATGATATTCCATGCATCTTCCCCTAAATTACTACACTACTTATTTCACAGCACCGAGAACTTAGTGGGAGAGACTAATTCTGAATCGGGGACGATCGAATTCACATCAGCCGATGATACAGACCTAGAAACTATAACACTTTGATTATGAGACGAGCCCCAAATTGGAAGAAAATAAGCACATAGGACGACACGGTGAAGAGAATCTACAACAGAGAAGGAGAACTTACGGGGGGTTCAGAGATCTGAGAAGAATCGAAGGGTGAAGTTGGGTAGAAAGGGTTTCTTACTACCGCCGCTGAAACTCTAACCAAGAACTGTAACGCCGAAGAAGATTGAAAACAGAGGATGGAGGATCTGGAAAAGATGTTGATTGCATGCAGAGTGGAGGCGATGGATGAAAGCGGTGCCGGAGACCGTTCGACTGCAGCAAAATTAACAGAGAAGTTAAAAGGAGAAGATGTGAAGAAGGGTGAGACACGAGTTATTTTTGTGGGATGAATAATTAAAATATTTAATTATTTTTGTATCAGGTTGAGCCGGTTGTTTTTAGGGGTATTACAGTATTATTTTATATTTTTAACAGCGTCTATAGAATCGTTAGGTTAAATGGTTACATGGTGAATATTGGTTTTTTTTGTGGTTATAGCCCCCAATTACCCTTGACTCTTTATTTCTCTCTGCTTTTTTTTAAAGAAAGATGAAGTTTGTAAATAAATTGCATCCTTTTTTAAGCAAATCCATATCATGACAATCACGGTTGAGTTGAAATATTGAAGATAAGACGACGCACAACGTTCTTATATGAGCCTGCCGGGTAAGAATTTGAACCAAGTATGAGCTGGTCACTTATGTTGTCCTCAGCTATATAGCAAGAAAGTACAATGAAATTGCGTAAAAGCCCAATTTAACTTGTGAAAGACAGCTTTGGTTAAAAATAATTTTAATTCTTTACCCAGTCCATTAGAAAAATAATGTAGTTCAATAGGCCTACACTTAATTTGAACTTTTGGGACCCCACCCAACTATCAGTTCCAAGTTCCACAACACTTGATAATCTGCCGCTAAGCTACTAAAACCACAACCGATCCTTGATATGTAATAATCATAGATTCATAGCAACATATAATCATCAGAACCACCAAATATCGAAGATAGATGAAAGCTGCATCAAAACTTACGTTCTGGATGAATGCATATGAAGCAAACAAGCAAAATCGAGCATAAAATTATTATTTATTAATAAAACAAAGGTCCCAAATCCTCACATTATTTGTCATACCCACAGCTCATTATTATTTTTATTTAATTCCAAACAAACACAAACACAACAACAAATGGGTTTTGTCTCAAACAAATCCCATTATCCCCCTCTCTTTTTTTGTCTGTAAAAAATCTGATCTCCACACAGGCAAATAAATAAAGATATAGAGAGAAGGGGAAAATAAATAAATAGAACTTGGGTCTAGCTGGGCCTCTTTTATATATGCAAATGGCAGAGAGGATGAGATGGGAATGAATCATCATTCATCCATTCATATCACTCGTCCTCGTTTGCGGTAAGAATGAAAGAGAAAGGAGCGAACTTGTAACCATCTCCTTCGTAGAATTTGTTCTGAAACTCTACCCAGTGTAGACGCAGTGCGTGAAGGAACGCACTCAGTGTCTCCATCACCAGCAGCACTCCCACCGTGGCGAATATGAACACGATTATCCCAACGATCAGGATCAACCAATTGTTATACCTGTTTTTTTTTTAATGCCAAATAGAGACCACAAAGATCGATTAACTGGTTTGCTAATATTGAATCAGACCAAAGAAAGAGGATGTGAGAGTGAGAGTGAGAGCGTGTGCATACCCCCAAGCGAGGAGGAGGACCTTCTCATAAAAGACTGACGATAGCTCTGAGTGTGCAAGACTGAAAACACACACAAAGTGGATATCTTATTAAGCCATGAGTAGTGTGTATATATATATAGCTTCATGTGTTTAAGTTCCGATGATGAGATAGATACCTGAGAGCCCATAGACGCAGGTAAGAAGCGGTGTTGGAAACAGCTCCGAGCACAAACTCTATGGTGTGAATCAGCTGATGCACAAATATCTCGCTGAACTCAAACTCCTCATGCCCATGGGATCCTCCGCTTGCCTCCACATGAAGACTCTCATCTGTCTCCTCAAGAGGTGCGTATGACTGACCTTGATGCCTCTGGTGAAGGAAACCGTTTATGGAGACCAGCAAAGGATCATAAAAAAAAATGAGAAACTAAAAGGGAAAAGGAAAGAATCTCACAGCTTCATGTTGTTTCTTCAAGATGAAGGGCTTTGGAAGCAACATACATGGAACAGAAACAAGAGCCAGAAAGAGAAGCACCAGCTGAAAAAAAATGAGGGGGGAAAAAGATTATGAGTGAAACTATACGTATGACATGCTTCTCTTGGAAGATCTCTTAACAGCAAAAATTAGGCAGAGATGCTAACCTGCACTGTTTTCTGGTGAGGGAAAAGTTGGTTCTCTCCTAACTCATCGGTTGGGCTCAGGAACATGTAGATCATCACATGATACAAATCTGCTTGAGAACCAGTGCACCACTTTATGATGATGAGGACCGAGAGATAGCCAAACAAGCTGTTCAAGAATATCATCTGGGGAATGAACTGGAACCTGCAAGCCCCTCAAAATTAGACGTTGTAATTTGAAAGAGAGAGCACAATACGTTAAAAATTATCATTGAACCTACCATATATTTACACTCGATTTGAAGAATCTTGCATTGAAGTAGCTCATTATGATCCCGAGGTTCATCTGAGAAACTCCGAGAAGGATTGACATTTTCATCTTCAGCGAGTTCAGGAACGGCAGCTCGCTGCGGGTACCATGCCACACAGGATCTAGACCAAATGGATAAGTGTCCCTCACCTTTATCAAACCAATTGTTGTAGCCTCGCTGCACATAGAGCATAAGAGTGGGGGGAAATTCAGGACCGCAAAGTATTTGCCTGCTACTAATATTCTGTTGTGTTTTTATAAATCTCAATTTTGAGAACAAATTTGCATTACCTGCATGAGGCATCACGGCAGTCATAGGCTGAGGGAGCAAACAATGGGTATGGAATAGAGAAGAATTCGTTGTAGATTAAACCAGTGTATATTGAGAAGAGTGACATCATCATTATAACATAACGGCCACCAAAAGCCATTTCCATAATGTCCCCAAGTTTCTGTTGCCAGGAACCAACGGTTGAAGAGTTAGCATCTAATACTTGCAAGAGCAAGCATCTAACAATTAATCTAAGCCGTATATAAGAGAATAGGCTATAATATACTCTATAAATTTTAAGTGTGTTTCCTATGCTATCATATTTGCATGCAACTCCAAGAGAAACAGAACAGCTAAACTTAACAGCAGGTTATACAGTTGAGATAGAATTCAATCTCTTGCTCATACTCAGAATATAAGGTAACATCAATTGGGGTATTACCTGGCTGGAAAGTTTCTTTTCTCTCACTATCAAGTACATAGTTGCAAGCAGCAAACATATTCCATGCCCCCAATCACCAAACATAACAGCGAAAAGGAAGGGGAAGGTGACGATTGTGAATACACCAGGATTAGCTTCCTGATACTTGGCCACACTGCAAAGTGGTGATCATAGAAGACTGATCAGAGGAAGCGAGGACAAGACTAAATGCAGACTATTACACATTTTATATAATACCAAGGCTATCTCATATTTCCTAAACTGGGTCAAAAGCTCCAGAAAAAAGTGAAAGACACTTACCCATATGCATCAACAATTTCCTGAATTGCAGAAGTAAATTTGTTTGTGCGAAAATAAGTTGGTGGCAACTCTTTGGTCCTCAGAACCTGGAATATTGATCCAACTTGCGAATTGGAGTCAACTGCAGCACGCTTTAATGCATTTTGAATCTGCACAAACAAACCTTATTCTACTTAAGTATTCTGAAACGATCACCCGATATAATATTCAAATGCAATTGACAGTGAACAAAACGAACAACTCACTTCGTTTGATGCAAAGACAGGACTCCAGCCCTCGGCCACAAGGCACTTCTTAGTTACATCAAGACTAAGCATGTTCAAAGTATGATAGATAGCTTTCTCTTTGCGCACCTGCAATTGGTAAACATAAACTTGAATGGTTTAGAACAGATGGGTCAACACAGGCCGCTCAACATTGATCTACTCAGAATAATACCTTGAGGTTCCACAGCTCAAATTTATCTCCAATGGCGTGCAACAAAATGTTACGGTGACCTAAACCAGCATCTATGGTGGTTTTAAGCTCTGTTAATCGACCTGACACCTGAAATGGTGTGAAAGAATTAAACATGGTTAGACAGTTTCTGGGTTAACGGGATCTTCATTATATGGACGCTAACCAACTTCAAAGCTAACAGTCACATAATTTCAGTACATCAAAACATCATGACCTCATGCATTAGCTTTTACAGGACACTTGAGTAGTAGCGAATACCCAATATTTTGTTATCATCTAAAACTCATGTCCAAAGAAGGAACCATACAGGGAAGTAAAAAGGTTTATCACAAGAACAACATTCACAAGGAAGATAATATATACCTCAGTTATCATTTGAGCTTGTTTTCCAAGGTCTTCACTGAAAGGATAACGATTGGCCCCAAACGCTTCACATATTTTAAGAATTTTGCTTTTTGCTCTTTCCCCGGAATAAAAGACAACAAAAACATTTTTCTCAGCCTGCATTTTATTCTAGAGTTAGAAAGTCAATTTCGAAATGAGACAGAAAAGTAAATATGTTTTCTAACGAGATCAGCATTCCATGGGTTGAATGAACTCTTGGCTCTCTAGATCGAAGAGACAAACTACCTTGTCCCCAGAGTTGGGATCGATGACCGGCTCCTCAATGACAGTCTGTCGAATAAAGACGTTGCCCCTAGTAGCACGGAATAGAATCCTCTCAAAGACCATAGACTTTTCACGGGGTACTAATCCGGTGAGAAATCCAAGCTTTACTTGCTTTGAAGAATCAATAGACTTGTCCTGTTTAGAAGGAATTACTGTAAGCATTAGTGATTAAACAACAAACTATATAAAACGAGAAGAGGTGCAACAATCGTACTTCCTGCAATAAAGGAGCCTCCAGCAAATCTTCACCCACTTGCTGTGAATCTATCTCTCTCTGTTGAGCCGTAGCACTTGTATGAGCAGAAGAAAAGAACTCGCCAGCCTACATTCAGATATATATATAGCATGAGAAGCACAGCATAACATCTTCAAGGCCGTAAATAATAATCTAAAATAAAAGAAAACAAGTGTACCTTCTCAAGGACCAATTTGTACTCGATAAGTTCATTATAGGAACGCTGTAACTTGTCATTATTGGCATTGATCTCAACAAGTTCAGCTTCGAGCTCTCCAAGCTTAACCTGATAAGGAGAAAGAAATATGAGTTAAAATGGAAAGGAAAGCAGATTGTGTGGGGACTTGAATAATACCTCGACATCGTCCAGGTCGATATCAGTTCCATTCTCCAGCGAATCCTTGGGAAAAACTCCAGCTTTGGACATTTGATCCTTGAAGAAACGAATCTTACGTGCCATCTCTCCACATCTTTTTATCTACAATCCGTCACCCAAACACGAGAGATCACAATTGTAAGATTTATATTCTTAGATTGAATCACATAAATGAATTTCACCTGAGCAGCATAAGTACGTTGAAAAGGGCTCTTCTCTGAATTTAGCTGTGAAAGAAACCAATTGATCAATGAATTTGTGGTGAGTAAAAATCTTAAATCTCATCATCATCTCTTAAGATCTCGAAAGTAACCAAACGCCAAAGTCAAAATGAAATAGATGCGTATTGCAACATCAAACACGCCAATTACATATCTATTCGAGAGAGATGATAACAAAATGATTTACGGACGTCTTTGAATTGGACGAGGCCGAGATCCCCAAGGTAAGAGACGGTGAGATGAGCTGATTCCATGGGAACAATGAGCTGAACCAGCTGCATCGGCTCTGACCGCATCAAATCCATCGGCGGACAACAACCGCCGCTTTCCCCCATCGTTGATATTTCTCTGGCGAACCAAATAAATATTATTATTTTATTTTTAAAAAAAAAGGAGAAGATAAATGTCAGAGATGGATCGAGCGAGGGAGGGAGAGCTGTAATTATTTGTCCTCTCCCCAATCATAATATTGAAATACCGCAATTGCCCCCCTCTTCCTTTCCTGTATCACACTTCCGTCCTTGCTTTAGGAGGACACAACTGAAATCGAGGGGGCTTCTTTGTATGGCCTCTCTCATTTATTTGGGCTTGAGTCAACTACTATCGTGATTTACTTTTTTAAATTGGCCCATGAATTATGGATACCCCAGTTTGTTTCCATATATTCATTCTTCTTCTAAGTGTCCATTTTTTATTCTTCGGGACAAAGGCCATATAAAAGATCACGCGGGATTTTCAAATTCACATATTGTAATCTCCCGGGGCCTGTGATTTAAGAAAATTGATTTGACTATTTATCTATATCATCAAAATTTACTTACATTTTTCTTTATGCATCCGTTTAGATTTTCATGATTAAACGTGCTTGGACTGGAGGAGTGAAAAGATTAATGACTTATTGAAAAGTTATTCACGATACCATGCGAATAAGACTAAAGGAACGGAAAAAAATTATATAGTGGTTGCAGGGTCAGTAAATAAAACTTTTTATCCTTAGAAAAATTTACACACCGACGAAATCCACGGACCGAGAACGGAGTGAGCGGACGTGGATGGCCGGCCATTAACCGTAAACAGTCGGGCGTTATATATATATATTAAAAATGTTACTTAAGCAACGTAAACACGCAAACATTTTTTTTATAAGTGTTTATAATCCCGTGTGGGGTTTGTGTTATAATCCACCCACCGAGAAGACAAATAGTAATGTGGCAATTTTAGATATTAAACTTGGTTATGCCAATATACATACATGTATGTGTGTGTTTGAAACTGAAGGATATTATTTACAGATGGTTCGAGTAAGTTTTTTTCACAATGAAACTTTATTGTATTTGTTGACCAATAGAAAGTTTGGTGTATGACAATTTAGAAGGAAAATAATTAGAGTGTGATTGGTAAAATTAAGAGTAAAATGGAATAAATGAAATGGTGGAAAAGGGAAAAAATAAAAAAAGGCGAGAAGTGAAGAGAGAATAAAACTCAGCACAAATTATAAGTTGTAGAATAAAAGTTATAGAATGTTTTACTTTGGATGCACAGTGAATAGCTGAAAAAGTAAAAGTAATCAACCTGATTGGTATATTTTTGGCTGAATATAGAGTAAATGTGAATTTACAGTAAATATTTACTCTAAAAATATCATACAGTCAAAGCTTTAGAGTTCTCAAAGAATTAGCTCTCTTAATACAACGACAACAATATCGTTGAATGATTAGACTTTTGTTTCCTTGTTTAAATATAAAAACAAATTTGTACTAACTATCCATCAATTAATGATTTGATTGTATCAATTAATTGGTAAAGGTCCCATCTACTGGTATATTTTAAAGGGAATGTTTGAAAAGTGCAAGAAGAACCTTTTTCAAAAAGTCCAGTAGTGACATCCATGTGATTTAAGATCTACATGTGTTTTATGAATAAAAACTCTCTAATACTTTATAAGAAATAGTAAAAACCAATAAAATAATATTCTGAAATTATGAACTTTCCATTAGGATGCACTCAAGCATCTTGCCGAACTATTGATACTTCGATTTTACACAATTTATAAGTCATATTGGTGAAATATATGTTCAAACAGTAAAGTCAAAACAAATGTGGTAGATAAAATTTGAATAACTAAAATAAATAAATTGTTATATAAATTGAAAGTACTGCTTTAATTTAATATTTTTACTACTTTATAAACATTTTTTTTTGGTTCTATAATTCATACAGATCTATATCAATACAAAATACTTTTAAGTATTCAATTATAAGTTTGAGGTGATTTAAGGAAAAATTTATTGTTATCAGTGAAAAATTTTAAATACTTTTTTAAATTGTAATGTTATTGAGCTTGTCTTTGATAACCTATTTTGAAATCTAATGATTTTTTTTTTTGTAAAATTTAGGGTATTTGTAATTATTTTATCGTGATTTAGTGGAGTTTTTAGGTAAAATATAAAAATTAAAATCTCATTGTTTTAGTTGAAATTTTAAAATAATTTAATTAAAAATATATTAAAAATCATCAATTAACCTTATATCATCAAAAAAAATAGTGAAACTAAAATCATTTCAATACACCTCCATAATTAATTTGAAAAGCTGTGAAAAAAGTTTTAAGATTAGCAATTGGCCAAATAAACAAAAGAGAAATGAGGGGAAAGATTCGAGAGAGATCATAATACCATATCTACTCCTCTAAAAGTGTTTTTTGTCGTCATCTACCTACTAAATTATCTATTTTTCAGAAGATCTGATCCACTCTTCTTAGTTATATCAAAAGTATTACAAGAAAATCATTTAGTCCCGAACAATAAGGCTGACATGACCGCAATGGCTGATATGAGTATGTTTGATTATTGATTTATAAAATATAATTAAAATTTTCATCGATCAAGGGATGCATTCGGATTTAAGAAACAACTCTTATTGTTGTCCAAAAAAAAATGAACAAATCTTATTAATCTCAACCATAATTTACTTCACTTTATAAAGATATATACAAGGTGCTAACTATGACTAAAGCATATAACATCACAATCACATTAAATAGACTAACACCGAAATGTAACTGAACCATGTTTTTAGTGTTTTTTTTTAAGTTGTGACATCTCAAACTGAATTTAAGCAAGTTGAATAGTATTTGTTTTGTACTTGCTAACCACTAAGCTAAAATCATTGTTTTGAGTTGGATAACTTGAAGTTTTTTTTTGTTTGAGAAAGTGCTTTCATGGATAAATTGAAGTTCATAATACTATATGGTGAGTTAAAATAAAAGAGCCGCAATAAAGAGGTAAAACAAGGAAAGGAAGTAGATATACACACATGGATGATGGAAGACAAAAGCTGGCACGAAGAGCTGGCCATTTGTCAAGTTCCCCCACCTTCCCCATTTACTTTAATTTCTTCATTTTCTCTACAATTTATACTATCAATTCGCTTTTCTTTTGTCGTTACTATTTAGTAGACTAACTAGCATCTGACGGAAAGAGATGAATGAGTGAATATATCAGATCAAAAAGATTGTATTCAACTCCACTTTTGCAGTTTTTTCTTCCAATCGATAAAGACATACAAGGTTCTGACATCGAGGTAACTTGACATGTTCACCTATCTAACCCGTATATGGAGAACATTACATGTGCTAATAAAGAAGTTTATCTTTCCTTTTGGAACTTAGGCACTTTGATGCAATAGACAAGAAAAATATAACCTAACTAGTAAACCAGACCAA